>NC_050485.2:27965805-28281555 GCF_012460135.2 Molothrus ater | reverse complement strand
AATTGCTAAGCTAGACAGGAGGGAAAGCAAATAAAATGGCAACTGTACTAACTCACCAGAATTTAAGAACCTGCTATGGTATGTTAAGAAATGTTTCAGTCCTATTCATTTTAAACATTTCATGTTGATTCCATATTTCTAATGATGAAAGCAAGTTATTTCAAGTATAGCCTAAACTGACTGTCAGTGCTGCAGACAGGCAGCTCCATTAAAATTTTAAAATTCACCTTTAACTTTCCCTGCTCTCTCAGCCCTTCCCTTCCCCCTCTGCCAGTGATCAGCTCCTTGTCACCCAACCATAAAGGGCTGAAGTCACACAGCACTGAGTTCTGTCACTCATACCTGCTCATCATAAAACATCTGGTCCATCACAGGACTGGGGATAAACTGGGCAGACAGATCAATTCAAGGCATCATCCTGACCTTACAGTACCATTAAACATTTACAAGAGTATTTTCTGGTTTATTTATTAATATGCTTCTTAATGTACTACCCAAGTTTCTTGATGAATGACAGAAGGAAGGATAAGAACCTGCCTCCTCAACAAGAAAGGGGTCTGACAATAACTGAAACTGGTCCTGAGAGAGATGCCAGCAGGTCTGGGAATCTGTGTGAAAGAATGGCAAAGTGAAGTAAGCAGACCTGAGAGAGGAATGAGCTGGAGGTTGCAAAATCATGGACAGATGCAAATAATCCCCTGACCAGTCTCTCAGAATTTTGCCTCACTGAGAGATTAGATATAATCAGCTTAACTTAAACCAAAACACGGTGCTTTTAATACAAAGTGAAAGTCTCTGCACATGGGCTCACACCAAAATAAGTAGCTGAGTGAAATGAAACCCATTTCACTCTGTTAGTCCCATTCTGAGTGTAAATAAACATTAACAAGCTGGGAGCATTGCTCTATGTAATAATCTTTGACCTTTACCCAGCGTGAACAGTGGTGGCTGGAACTGCTGGAGAGAAAGGCTGTACACTCTCACTGGCCGAGCAGGCTTTGCTTCCACTGCTTCCCCTCTCTTCATCAGAGTTGAAAGCCTTTCTCCATCCTTCTTCAAAGCAGAATAGCTGATCAGACAGAGCATGAAAACGTGTGTCATATGGCTGTAATGGAACAGGCTTCCCATTCTCCAGATCCTGGTAATATTGTACTAGGGTAGCACACGTTTTACAACTCTCCAAGCACTCACAAAAACCCACAAAAACCCAGCGAGTGCTGCTGAAATCTCTTGGACACCGAATCATCCTATTTACCAGTAGCTACATAAACCAGAAAACAAGAGATGGCCTTGTATTTCTCTCTTGCTGTATGGATTTAAAAGCATTTTATCACTCACTTTGCAGTTCATGAAATAAAAGGGTTTCTATAAGGGTTACAACACTTGCAGCTGCCTCTAGCATGCCGTGCTCAGCAGTGAGCAGGGCATCCTCTGTTTCACTGTTATATTGAGCTGAGCACTGGGAGTCACTCAGGCAACTCCTGTAATTCTACATTGCCCCTTTCCTTGTCCCACACCAGCGTCTTTCCTGAACAGCAGCTGCCACATTCTAGGATGTTTAGGGAACCACTACAGAAGCACAGAGACTGGTTTCACTGATTACATGGAACTTTATCCAAAGCTCCAACTTTGGTCATGACAGAATGATGACCATAAAAAAATCCAAAAGGATCTTGCTCACAATATTAGAGGGCAATTTGAAACAGGTGACGTGAAGCAGAACACGTGGGGCATTAGTGACCTTACAGGGCTCCCACTGGAACCACAGTAAGTGACACATGGCAAATGCAAAGGAAAGCAGGCTGGCTTAAACCACCATAAAAGCCATCTGTCACAAGCTAAGTCATGCACACTGCCAGCTACTATGGCTCACCTGACCAGATGAAATTTGCTAAGCTACAGAAGCTCAGTCATTAATCACTCATTCATACTCTTAAGTTTTCAAAAAACTAATTCAAAGTCATTTAAGACACTTCCACAGAGATGTCAGTGAGATTGGAAGACAGAAGACAAGCCCTACAAAGCTGTTTAAGACTTTGGCTACTTTACATTTACCCAAAACACCCGCAGACTCCAGGTCACCATTTGTGCTGGATCTTCAAATGGGCATGACCTGCACTTGCAAATGTTAAACTCCTGACTGCCTGGCCTCTATCCTCTTGTCAAAATGTGTCTTAATACTTCTGAGAGAGCTGACCTCTGTTGGCAAGTCCTGACAGCCAAACACAACTGTCAAGGGTGAGTGAGTATCATGGAACTTACAGTGGGGGAACTTGCATGATGTCCCCTGTGAACTTCTGCAGAACATTTTCAAGATCTCCTTTTGTCACCTGGTCTGTGGAAAGAAAACAGTCAGTATCTTAGTATTGATTATTCACATGGCACTAATGGCATCAATCACATTCTGCAAGCAGACACAACTAAGAGTTCCCTCTCTTCAGAATTTAGATGGGGTGAAAAACACCAAGGAAAAGAGATAAAAACCAGATTGTAGACAGGAATGTGAATTATCACAAAAGGAGTGGAACAAACTGTCCAAAGTGATCAGGACAATCTGGATACTTTCAGAAGGGCACAAATCCTCCCTAATGTTTTCTTTTGTAATTCCCCTCTCTTAAGGCTGCAAACTCATCTTTCTTGGAAACTATATAAAAGCTACAACATTTGGAATATTCTTATTTTTTAGAAAAGCACCAAAAGGAATAAAATGCTCATCTAACCCTGGGAACTTCTCTCTAAGAGAACCTAACTGCAGGGAAAAATACAACAGATTATTAGAGAACAAAACCACTGGTGTAGAAAAAGACTTTATCTGAAACAACACATCAAAATTTCCCTGTCAAACAAGTAACCTGCAAATGTACTCTGGGGTATAGTTATATATTAAGGCAATTTTACTAACAAAATTCTGTAAAAGAAAGACAGCTGGTTTAGGTAATGTACTTTCTTTTAAGAGTACACATAGACATCTGTCCCACTTTTATTGGAAGACTATAACCTAAGTAGCTGATTGCACTGGTCTTCTGAAGTTCTATTCAACAGAAATTACATTCATCCCTAATTGTTTTAGAGAGTGCAAACATAAGATCTGCAATCACAATGCACTTCAGTGCATTTCTACTGTCTAGGGTTTGACTAGCCCTGTTTCTCTTAAATAATATTTAATTAGTATCATCCCTGCTAAGTCAACAGCATTCTGGAACATAAACCAACCAAATTTATTTTTCAAGCCTTTGTTGTATTTTGAAACAGATATTTCCTTGCAAACATTAAAAGCCAGATGTACTTCATGCTGTAAGTAAAAAAGATGAGATTTCTTTTCACAGCAGCTCTGGGAGATGATCCTGTGGTTCCTCACTTCTATAAAGCACACTCGGCAGCCTCAATGGCCCAAGCAGCTGTCCCAAGATGTGTTATTAACAGCAAGGTTGCAAAGCACAAGGCACAAAACTCCAAGATGCTGAGAGAGACCAATTTACATCAGAATACAGGCTAGGAACAACAAAATCAACTGTACAGTAACCCTGAATCTTCTGGAGAGTTTCTTACACTGCTATTTCAATCTTGTTTCTATTTAGCAACATATCACAATAAAACTACATGGTGGAAAGTCAGCATGACCTGGCCCCATGACAGTGATCCTTCTTGTGAACCCCAGGCTGCTTCAGGTTAAAATTCAGTATTTAAGAAGTAAGCATAAGTGCACCTTGGAGTTCTCCTCCCAATCTTCACCCCATGAACTGCATTTGTGGCTAAGGCATTTAATGAGACACCTGAGTTCAGTTCTGGCTCTGATCTCATATTCCCTTGACTGAGATGTTACATGTGGCCTCTGAGGAAGTCACCCATGATACAGGCAAGCTCTGTCTCAGGAGAAAAAAAAAAATCCCCATGTGAAGAATGATGCATTAAGCCATTAACAAACAAGAGTTGTGTCATGTGTTATCAAAATAAATATTTACAGATGCATTTGCTAAGATCTGGTGTGCTTTTGAGCACTGGTGAGCACTGGTGACTATTGACTGATTTTCCTGCTACAAAGGAAGGAAAATAAAGTTACCAAACCAAAAGGTGCCATTTTGCCACAACCTCAAAAAGCCTTCACTGAAGGGTGATTTTGCCCTATGCTTGTTAACAAACTACTCCAAAAGAGAACGCAAGAATTATCCATGACAGTGTACCAAAAGTTCAGCAAATGACCTCAATTCAGTCCGACCCAGCACAAATTATTTGAAAACAGACAAGCAGAATCCTGAAAGGCCTATACTTTTCAAATTATTCAGGTAGCTCTATTAAACATATATTTCAGCATAATCATCAGAGACCTGAGAAAAGTCTCATTAATTTTGTTCTCCATGTCTGGATATAGCCCGTAGGCAGCTGGGAGGAAGTGGCTTTCAGAACGTACATTCCTGTACACAGTTACAAATATTAAAAAAGGGCTACCAACATTAATGTGCTCAAAAAAGCATCTGAGGAATACCAAATGCTGCTTGCTTCCAAAGTCAGCATCTGACAGCCTGGCAGCAGTATGAAACTTTAACCTCATTTCATGTGGAAATGCAAACTCCTTGTCTGGTAAGAAACAAAAAGCTCTGAGAAGTTCAGAAGGGGTTAAAAGCAAGGAGCTCTCTTCAGCACATCCTGACATTGTGACTAACTGTACAGTTTGCTCCTAAGCTGCTGTCTAGGGACACTTTGAGGACTAAAATGTAACACTTCCTTACAGTTAATATAGCTGGCAACTTTCTGCAGGCACTTTGCTCTTATGTTCCAATGAAGTCACTCAAGAAGAGTTTTATACATTTTACAAACTGGTTTAGTGCCCTTTCCCTGCACTAAGGCCCAATCCTGGATGATGTTGGCACTGCAGGATTTATATTCCTTTGCTCTGCTTCTCCAAGGATCCTTGTAGGTGTCAAAAGAAGACTGAAATTCAACTCAAATATCTCAATTGCCTTTTCTTAGAGTACCTGTCAGGGTTAGAAATTAGGGACGGTGGGCCAAAGACAGTATCCTGCAGAAAACCAAATTGTTTTGGAGAAGACACTGGAAAAGATGAGGAATACAAAACATGTAGGTACCATGGAGAGCAATAAAGGAGTATCCATGCTGTTCTCTTTCTGAAGAAATCACATCTGACTGATTTGCACCAACATGGAAAGCAACTGAGACCAATGTCACGAGCATTTCTTTCAGCCATCACTTTAGGCAAAAGGAAACTGCAGCCCAAACAGCACTGCCTCAGCAATGCCAACGCTGCTCTTCATCAGACCATGTGATGAACTGGATCATCCAACTAATCTCAGTTTAAAATGTCAAGCAACTCAAAAAAAGGGATGTTTTCAAGCCAAATCAGTTCCCCAAGTACACAGCCTAACAGAAAGGTGGTGCACAGAGAGCACACACACACCACAACAGAGGTGGGAACTGCTGTAACAGGAGCTGCCAGGGAGAGAAACACACACAAAAACAACTAAATTCTGTCTGCAGTAAACAGCACAAAATGAAAAAAGCAAAATTAGTGTTTCAAAAAATGGATTTTTATACAGATAAATACCAAGAAAGTGAATCATCACTTCATTCAAGCACCGTGAGGTATTGGCAACTCTAACACCATGTGGATGCTCAGGCCTCCAGAAGCTTAGACACTTAGAGCTTGATCCTGAAGCATAAATAAATGATCCAACATCTCTGAATAACACTGCCTAGTAATTAACACTATTTAGAATATGGACAAGAAACTATGCTTGCCTGCCTCATGAGAAAAGGAAAACTGCAAAAGAAAGGAGATTGGAAGTGAGAAATGAAATCCAGGCTTTTCATCACACCACTAAAAAAGATTATTTACTTCATGTACCTATTACCAGAATATCAGACGTGTAGAGTTGCTAAGCAACTGGTTACCTATTATTTTTTAATTTCTTTCCCCAGGGTTGTGAAAGAACTAATAACAAATACATTTACTGTGTTACTTCACTGTTTCTAAGATGCCCAGCAAAGCCAGAGTCAGGATGAGTTCTGAAGCTTTATACCCTTGCCCTGTGCTCTGTCGGTCAGAAAATTTCATTTATTGAAGATGTAAGCAAGACCAAGATCTGGAAGATAGCCCTATGTAGAATATAGTTTATGCCATCCTCATTAAATGTTAAGCAGTCTATAGGTGAAATGGTGTCCTAGAGGGAAGATCCAAGTACTTTATTCCTCCACTGGCCTTAAAGGGTTTTAAAAGAGGACTCCTGGGACTACACTGTGAGAGAGGAAAATGTTACTGGACACAGCAAGTCATTTGTCAGCCTGTCAAAGATTTAAAATGACACAGTCCTGCCCAATTCTATTTCCTCCCTCCTAATCTAATGCCTGGTTTGTTTTTTTTTTCCAGCAGAAATGAACACTTGTGTTGACATAATTGCATGAAGCTGGTTTGAATTATATGAGCACTGAAGTTGAAAATGAAATAATCTTAGTTTAATTTCACATTTAAACTTAATTCAGAGTCCCAAACATCTCTTCTGCTTTCCTAGGACAGAAACCACTTATGCCTTCAAATTACATTGAGTGTATAGATACATTTATGCTTACCATAAGGTTTTTCTTCAGTTACTTTTCCTGTAGCATCTAATGTATCAGTAGCCTTGCCCAGCATTCCAATGGCAGTGTACTTCTGGGAAGGAATAAGAGAGATTACTGAGTCAAGTCTTCAAGGTTATTTCTTAGCATTTTTTGCTTATTTTTTTAAGATAAAGACTGCAACTACCAACTGCTTCAATTCAGAACAGGAAGAATACTGCCTAAGTGGTGAATCCAGCACCTCTGGGTAAGCAGAAGTCAAGATGAAAAAACATGGAATCAAACAAAAAGTAAATCCTGTGTTATGTGTGCCTGTGATTTCAGTTTTAGAAACCCAAGGAAGAAGCAACATGGAATCTAATTTTTACTATAAATGCATCAATACCACAAAGAAAATAATAGGGTAGTAACATCAAAGTCTCTGTGGGGTGTCATGTCACAGCTGAAGCCAGGCACAGAAGAGTACCTTCCACAGACAATTTTTCTGTTCCTCTGCACACTAAAAAAAAAAGAAAAAAAAAAAAAAAAGAAAAAAAAAAAGACCTTCACTTGTGAGAGCAAAACACCCACTGCCAAGACAAAGCAATGGCTCTGCCATGCAATGCAGGGATTTGCAGCAGCCTGAAGCTGCAGTTTTGAACTCCTGGGATCTGGTAAGGACCTTGTGACCAGCACAAGGAGTTCAAGGTCATTGAGTAACATTTCTGTTCATTTTGAGTTCTCTGAATATTTGTTTCAGGGTTCTTCTCTAAAAAATTCTTCAGAGTGTCTAGTTGCAAGAAGGAATCAATCTGACTCCAGGTCAGCAGCTCTTGTCCTTACATTACACCTGATGCCCTCCTTTCCCACGTTTTCACCCTAAGAACTGCCATGCTCTGAGCATACAGCACAACCTGCTGAAGCTGACAGAGGCTCCCCCTGCACCAGCTACTCCATGACTTGTCACAAGGCTGTCAGCACACCAAGTGACCATGTCACTCTGTAACATGAGTCTGAGTCTAGTTTAGGGATACCATCAGTGGTTGGACCCATTGCCTATCCCATTCCAGTCACCTCAACTTCCCTATGGTAAGACCAGAAGCTTTCAAACAAAGCCTGCGAGAGAAAAATTGAAATGTTCTGCTATTTCTTAGCAAGGTTCCTGTGAACTTACTCCCACCTGAACTAATACAAATCTGAGGATGCATCTTTTAGAAGCTGGCTGACCAAACTCCACTGGAACACATCCAAACAGGCATAAGCACGAACATTTTACTGTGAGAAGCAATGCATCCTGCTTCATGTACTTGCAAAGTACAAACAAGCTCAAGTAATAGCAGTGTAGGCATATAAATCACACCCACACCACTGGACTAGTAAGACATGCCTTGATTTTGTTCCATGTGACAACCTGCCACTTCAATGTATTTCTTCAAGCAACTGCTGCAAAATGGAAGCAGCAGATATAGTCAGACAAAAGGCAGCAGAGTGCAGACTTTAACATAAAAATAACTATTCTTTGCTTACTTCATGTGCTGGGTTAGGCTGGGAATACAGAGAATTTTCTTCATAGCAGCTGGTATGAGACTATGCTTTGGATTTATGCTGAAAACAGTGCTGATAACACAGATGTTTCCATTACACTTATTAAACTGCCTTTATCACATCCTATGAGCTTCACCTTTTTTCTGATTCTGTCCCCATCCCACTCCAAGGAGTGAGCAAACAGCTGTGGGGTGTTTTAGCTGCCTGCCAGATTCAACCACAACACCACACTCGGGCTACGTTTTCCCTAAATATTGCAGATGTCTGATAACTCTGCAAAATTTGGTATTTTACAATAAAATTCATCAAGTTAACACACTTCTGGAATGCATGAAAGAATAAATGAAAGAAAGAATGGATGAATGCTGCTCCACAACAAATATTTAAATAAACTTTAAGGTATATTATCTTTTACTACTATATTAGCTGTTAGGACCATAAAATTGACTGCTTCCTGAGACATTTAATGATCTGGTTCTGAACATTTAATTGCACTGCCAGAAATACACTATTCAGCACCTAACCTAGAGGTTAATAAAAACACGTGAGCAGATCATCATTATACTAAGCAAGATGAATGACCTTAGCAGTTCAGTAAAATTCTAAATCTGAAAATTTAAAAAGTCTCACTCTGTCTTCTGATGTTTCCAAATCAAAATACTCATACTACTTCAGTTTAAAAATTCTTTCTTTTCCTTTAATTCTGGTTTTGGTTATCTTGCTTTAGGCTATCTGTTACAATAACATGTTGTATTTGATCTGCCAGCAACAGAGAGACAATGTTCTCATCTGTTAATATGTAAACATGAATGGCATGAACAATACAATCCAAATCTCAATATTTCCCTTTTAATTTCTGCAAAAAGAGCAAAAGGGTTTACAGTTTGTAAAAAGAATGTCCTTAAATGTTAGTCACAAATCCCCATTCCTTACAGGAGCCTTTAAAGAGTCACAAAATACTCAAGCCAGAAATGCAATAATCCATAAAGGAGGCTGAAAACAGGGTAGGAAATTAAGAATTACAGCTGGTTTATGATCAGTCTCTGGAGTGCCCTTGGCTACCTACAATTATATATCATAATTCTTACTTGCCACTGGATAAGGTTTACTTCCTCCCCTTTGATAGGGTGCAAAACCTGGAGGTTGTAGGAGAAAATACGAGTCCAGAATTATTTGTGTCAAAATTCAGCATTAACACTCTTTACACTCTCACTCACGCTGCCCTCAGAAGCACCAATGGATTCTGAGTCATTTAATAAGTGTTCAGTGACCTTTTCTCACCTGTGTTGGCAATCATTTATTTCTTCCAGTTTTATGAAATACATTTAGGGGCATTCTCCCTGTACTCTCAAATTACAAATCACTGCAGGAACACAGACAGAAACTGCTCACAACACTCTGCCTTCAACCCACTCAACCCAAAACAAAAAAAGCAAGGTAGTAGGTGTTGCAGGCAGTGGCAAAGCCTGACAAGTGCAGACTGTGACAGAAAGCACCCCTAAATTGCAGCTCCTCAGACACCCTGCCAGCCCACAGCCCCTACATCCTTGCCCTCTACTCAACTCAAGAGGTCAGGACCCAAATCATTTAAAGATTGAAAGCAGCATCTCAACTTCCCTATGGACTGCACAACATGCAATTGCAGCACATTAAAAGCTGAGATCCAGCGTTCCCAGTCACGACTTCCAAGTGCTGCAGCATTAATTCCAACACAGAAAGCTGGGCTGGTCCCAAAGCAGAGCCTCACAAGTGTACAACAGCACCCTGAGGACAAACAGACCTTTCCAAAACTATCCTGCAGCAGGGAATGGCTGTACCTCTCAGCCAATCAGAAAACCACTTTATTGAAAAAAAGAAAACCATTATGGCAAGTGAAACAAAAGGCAGCAAAGTGACCAGAAGCCCTTGAGTATAAGCAGCTCCACCATTCACAGCAGTGAGAAGAAAGCCTTAAGGAGATGCTTTACAGTGACAATCCACTGCACCCTGTCAATGCTAATGCACAAACTCTGTCACGCTGACTGGGGGATGTGCTGGCTGCAACCCCAGCAAGACCAGACACACACTGAAATGCTTGGGTGGTTGTGCATGTGCACCATATCCATGACCAGAAAGAAATACACCATAAAAAGCCAGCACTGGATAAAAAAATAGGATTTCAGGAATCTATAGGAAACAAATTACAAACCTCTAATAAATCTCACAGGTCTTGGGAAGAGGAATTTTGTTTTAGTGTCACAACCACAGGGCACAGTCAACATTCTCACAAATAACAAACCATATGTTTACCATAATATTTTTAGTAAGAGAGTAGCTATAATTTGGCTTTTTTATTTTCATAGCCAGTTTCAGAGAAATGCTTAGACTAGCACAGAAAGAGAAAGAATATCCATAAAAAGAGAGAGAATAAAGGCAAGACTTTATCAGCATGCATATTTAAGTGGGAAAGAGGAGGAGGAGAAGGAGGAAGAATCCCCTCCCATTTCAGGGGCTGCACAGGCAGCAGAGCTTTCAGCTGCACAACCCCACCCAGGGGGGCTCCAGGAGGCTGAAGCCCCTGGGCTGACTGCCAGGCATGTCTGCCCCACTTATCAGTGCAAATGCCAGACAGACCAGGCAACAGAGCTTCTCAGTTTTAACTGTTGAGACATCAAGGTTTTATTTGGAAAGAAGCCAGAGACTGGAAATCTAAATTATAATGTGTTTTAAAAGCTTTTTCATACATGGAGAAGCAACACTTTAGAAGAGCTAGACAGAAACACAAGTAATTACAAAACAAGGTCACCAGTAGCTGTCAGGAAGATTTTAAGATGGCTCCCACTACAAGAATTTCCCAGGCAAGCAAGCTCTCTGGAAGAGGCAGTTCATAAGAGTTCATCCAAGGATGACCCATTTTCTAATCACAGCAGCAACTGAACAGAGAAGTGTAAAAGAAAAATAAATAAATTAAGGCTACAATCCCCTGTGCAAGAGACTGAAAGCTGGGAAAGAGAAGTCATATTCAAGAGAAACAGAAATTCAATTTATGTAAACTGATGTCTGCGTGTGGTTAACAAGTTTGAACATAAACAAACATAAAACAAGTGCTCTAGAGAACCTGATGGAAGTCAGGGGGAGCACACAGCAGGCAAGCACTGATCAGAATTAGTGCTCCTGTGCCAAAACCATTTGCTCTGCACTTACAGATTCGTAGACTTAGGCCACTGAGATAGTGAAGAGGCCTTAAACTCTCAGTTTTAATGACATTCAGTTTGTGTTCAATGATTTCTAAAGCACAAATAAACAGTTCTGGATTTAATATTTACAGAACTTATTTTGCTGTTTGTATAACATTAGCAGCTACCAGTGGTTTCCAGTATGCTAATCATCCACCAAAGTGGAGAAGTGCATGAGGTAGACAAATAAGCTGGAAAAAACCCCAAGGGTTGCCATAGTTTCAATTATTTTCCAAAACAAAGCACTCTCACTAAGCAGATTCCAATATATTAAAAGCACAGAGCCCTAATCTCTTAAAAGCAGGTTGCACAGAGGGCAAAATAAAGACTGCAGGATGAGGGAGGAGTTTCATGTTTTACAATAGAGTAAACTCAAAATTATCAAACACCAAGCATGACCTTTTGATATACATAAACATTTACAACTTCTCTACCATTCATTTTTTTCTCCTAAAAGAAAAAGCTGACTTTGTGCTAAGCCTGCACTAAATTGCATTTAGTGCTGGATGCTGTAATTGCACTGTCACTGCTGAAGAACTATCTGATCTTTACTTTGTGGACTAACAGGATTTTCTGATCTCTTATGTCAGCTTATTTTAAGGAGTTCAAACATTATGGGATGACTAGACTTTCCATGAGAAGGAAGGACCAGAACCCCCTCTAACAGGAACCCAACAGAAGATACTTTGCCTGTAGCTCGGAGAAGCTTTAAGGTCTTAGCAAAAAACTGTATCAAATTTATATTTAGGAGTCAAAAGGAGTGCAGGAAAGGGGGCAGGTGAGAGAACAGTGCCAGCAGTTACAGGAACACTGCATCACCTGAGACAGCACCAGGCCACACATCACCTCCAAACACAGAGCAGGCTCACAACATGCAAGAGGGGACGCAGGTTAATGTGCAAAGGTGGCTGTTTGAAACCAGTGTCTTTATGCAAACCCTTCTGGCAACTGCTCTCTGTGGAAACCTCTCTCACTCATCAAAATGTCTCAAGTTGGCTCTTAAATGTCATCCTCAGCTTTAGTACCTTTATACTATTATATTTAGTTCCCATCGTTCTAGTACCCGTATCACAGATAAAACAAAATAAAGAAAGATGACCTCCAAATTTTCCTGGGAAACAGAGTTTTAAGGAAATACATAATTCTCTGTCCAGAAATAGAGGATAGTCCTGCCATAAGGGTAAGACTTTATAGCTACATACAAAATTACAGATAAAACTGAATGCATGAAAGTCTTTGGCTGAATTCAGAAGCATTGATAAGGCCAATATGCAGCAAATTTTAAAAGGCAGTGCTAAGAGCATCTCCAAATTACTAGAAATGAACACTAGAGAAAACAGTGTAGAATGGCTAATCTAAACTGGTTACCAATCTTTTTATTTTCTGTTATTTTTGTGAAGAATGAGAAAAAAGCCTTGCCATGTTGCAGTCTTGATTTTATTAATGAATCCAAGCTAGAACTGCACATGAAGCACAGTCATATGCACAATTATAGAAAGGTCAAGACAGAAGAAAGCACCACTGACCTCGTGAATGGAAGAACAGGAAAATCACACCAGAATATGCTCTTAAAATATTCAGCATTTGGGGAGGAAAGAGCAGCACAATAGGTACAGTCTCCTCAAGATTTTCAACAGTTTAAAAAAGAGTGTGAATATTAATAGAGCATGAAGCTGAGCTATTAATAGATTAGGCCTCTGGGGTGGGCATAAAAGAGACTTGAGCACTACACAGCATGTTCAGCCAGCTTACTAACAGTATTACTGCAGTAATAGGATGTATCTCTGCTATTCAACAGCTTCTTCTTCTACAACTTTGTTTCAGAGATACTGGGCAGGGCAGAAAAGACAAGATATTAAAATCAGCCCCTTCTCCTATGATTTGTTACCAAAAAAAGCAGGTTAAAAAAATGTATCATATGTTTTGCAGTAATGGGCAATTGAAGATGTTGACAGTGTGTAAGGCCATTCCATCCCTAACATTTCAGCCCTTCCCAATTCCTGCATCCCCCACTGTGCAGGCTTAGCATTCTCTCAGTGCAACTTCTTTTGTGCAGACACTACTTCAAGTTTTGCTAACACCTTCTACGCATTTTCAAAATCATCAAAACCAACTTCATTCATGCATTTTCCCAGCCTTCCTTCTTGTAAGCATTTTCCTTTTGACAAAATAAGGAAGACAATCACATTGTCTTCAATGTGATTTCAAAAACTGACACTGATCTAATATATGCAGGCATTTGGGGAACAAGAAATTCATTGTCAATAATGTAAAATAACACAAAAGACAGAAACCACTGCCAAGTTTGCATACACAACAATGGGTCTCTGAACAAATCTCCTCTGCTCTAGAGAGCTCATGGAGTTATAGTACAAAGTTCTGGTTCTGCAAAAACCTTCTCAGGTGCCAGTAGTGGTTAAAAAACCCCACCAAACTATTACAGCAATTCCTAGATGTAGCTGGTAAAGGCTACAGACATTAAGTAGGACAAGTTTTATTAATAGACATCTTTGCACTGAGTTGTGCAAACATATGAAGAAGTATTCTTGAATGTTTGCACAATAATAACAAATACCAGAACAGAAATGTCAAGACTTCTCTGTCCTATACCTATATTTCAGGAATGTAATATACTTCTTCAAAACAGTAACTAAATGGGTGAAATTAAGCAACCAGTATGTGTCAGGAAGAATTCACCTAGCCAGTCTACAAGGGCTGAAACATATCCATCTGCCCATGGGTCAACATCTCTCATAAAACAGTAACTCCATCTCTAATCTGCCAGTCCTGCTCCTCAAGGAAAACCCATAAAACATCTTTCAAAACAAGCCTAGGAACTAAAATTCATAACTCCACTGGGTTCAAAAAAACCTATGGACTCTAACAGAGATATTGGATTTCAGGCACACTGTGGTGTTATCTCACATTAACCCCTCCATGTGCCACAACATATCATTTACCAGGCTCTCTCCTTCCCCTAGAAAGGATGATAACCTTATCATCTCCTTCTTCCCTCCTCAACCTCTCTTATAAGAAAACAATAATTTCTTTGGGCTTGAGCAAAGGCAAAATAGTAACATTTTGTGTAGCTACAATCCATTTTCTTTAAATGAGCAAGTCACATTCTGCATTTTATTCGTTACCTCTCCCATCTCACTACAAAAAGAAATTCAGTCAGACCCTTGGTTATTCTGGATGGGATACCATGAACAAAGAGGTGTGAGAAGGTAAACCTGTGGCATAAACCAGAGAGTCAAAAATGACAAGGTGCTGCAGATGAAAAATTTCTGAGGGAAAAGGTTAAAGAGCAAATAAACAAAAAAAGACAAATACTATAATTTGAAAGCACAAGCAGATGAACATTAGCATGGTGGATTTGAAGAATCATCAAGCTAGCAGTAAGTCCTCCTTGCCTTGTGCCTGGGAGATTGGCTGGTCCATTGTGAACAAACCCTTGCTGCCCAACTCAGGAAATAAAAGTGTTTTCTTAATGTGTTTTATTAAAGCAGGTAATAAAATGTAGCCTATCTTTGTGGAGCAGTCTTGGGATATTACATATATAACTGCTTGCCCACACAGAACTGTTTGTAAACCATACACACAAGCATTACCTACTTTTAATTTCAGAAGTGGTCTAAAAGATACCTATTCCACTAAGCTCTAAACAAATCTGAAATATGATTAGTTTTAAAATCTATGGCTTCTATTTTAGATCTGAGAGAGGGCTTGCATATCCAAACACCTAGTTTTCTGTACCATAACAATTAGTCTAATAAAATTATTACCTCTTCCCAAAAATCCTGTCCTTCCAAGACAATGTTAAAAATATCAGAATCTGAAAAAGAAAACAGGACATATCCCTATGCACTATATAAATAAGTGGGTTTGGTTTCACCAACTCCAAAAGAAAGCACAACGAAGGGCAGAGCTCAGCTGGTGATAGTCTAGAGACATTTTTAAGACTAAAAGTAAGAGCACACACCACCAAGAGGATCCTTTGAAAGGAAAGTCAACTCAATTTTCTTGCACTTGCAACTCAAAAATGAACTGGAGCACAAACACTGAAATACACTAAAAAGAAAAAGCAACAAACCAGCACAGTAAGGCTATTTAAAATGAAAATTAGAATTTCAAAAGAAATAGCACTTACACCATCATGGTGTGCATGTCAATGTGCAAACACACAAATGTTGGCAGAAGAATAGAGGTCTCAGAGATGCCGAGTTCTTATAAGCCTCCTGAAAACAGACAGATAGAGGAAATAAATCTATTGCAGCTTCTACTAAGAAGGGTCCAGAGGGAGCCCCACTGAATTACTGGATACCAAAAAGTCCACATGGGGCTTTGGTGTCTAACGAGCTGTAAACAAACGAAGTCACAAGCAAAGGCTTCATTAGTTTTGCTGCTTGTAGAACCACTGGATGTGCTTTCTGATGTGTTATTAATTCATTGGACTCACTGCCAAAAGATGCAAGCAAAGGACTTAATTAAAAAAAAAAGAATTCATGGAGAAAGCCTTAAGTATGAGAAGTTAAGGGAAAATAAGTAAAAGCTTGATTTTAGGACAGTAAGTTAATCACAGGAGTTAAAGAAATAACCTTATTTATGGACACTTTGTTCTGCAGGATCTGATGCCACCCCTCCAGGGAAACAATTTTGCAATACACAGGCTCTAATCCCAGACTCACACTGCAAAAATGTCTCAGAAATTCTGCTAGGTGATTTGAACCAACTCCTGCTCAGACAAGCCCTCTCTCACAGCATGCAAGTGTGACTGGCAAGATTTAAAACCTAATCACTGATCTAGCACTCATTTTCAATCCAGCATTCACAAGAACACATATTTTAACTATTATATGAAATGAAAGTTGTCACATATCAGGTCACAGATGTATCTTCATTCTGCCTATAATCTCTTCTTCCTTTTCTAGGCTTTAAGAACACTTGGAGCTTGGGTTTTACTCTACCCAGAGGTTTGGGGTTTTTTTTTTTTGGAGAGATTCATTCTGGAGAAGCCACAACTTTTGAGATCAAATTTTCTATTTTAATCAGTCATTGTCCAAGCTTGTGCCACCACCACAAAGTACTCAGGGAATTTCCTTCACACTGAGCACTTGGGGAGGGATTTTGTATGTGGACCATGACAATAAGTTGCATCCTCAGATAAAACCAATATACTCCAAGCTTTCCACTCATGGAGAGGCAAGGGCTGCAAGGACACTTTGATGGATGGTGAAGATCTTCATTCACACTATGACTAAAACACTCTTAAGCTGAACCCAGGTGCTATGTCACTGTAAAATAAGCAAATTAAGCATAGAACTGAAGTCTGAAAGTTTCAGTTATTCATAAAGGCTCAATGTGTTGGGAGACATCTCCTCCCCATGGAAAGTATTAGATAAATGAAGAATTTCATTGCTTAGTGCTTCTCATTTTTTGTTCTCTGATTAGCCCAAGATTATTTCCCTCATTGCTTCTATGTAACAGCACATTCTCATAGATGAGACATTTTAAATGGGACTGCCACTTTGGAAACTGTGCTTCCATTTTCTAAACCATTTCCTCCCAGAAAAACCACATTTCTGCATTGTCTTTGAGACAGACAAGTCATACCTAGGACTGAATTGTTCAGAAACAATTTATCATAATAAATATTGGTCTACCCCCATCATGTTAATTTTACTGGTGAAGCACGAGATTTTTTTCTCATTCTACTCTATTTTGCCAACATGGTAAAAAAACCAAATATTTAAAAATCTTGAAGTGCAAAACATCCAAACAAGACCAAGTGCAAGTCCCAGAACAAGAAGAAAAAGTGATTCTCCCATGGAACATCTGTTAAATGTTCAGTACTTAAATTCCAGATCCAAGAGCATTCAGCTTCTCCCTCTTACTTGGAACATTTGAAACAACAAAAAGCAAACAAACAAATGCTAAGCCAGCTTGTACATATTTTTATTTCTAGACAAATATTAAGAATTCAATGAGAAATCTGGAACACTAAGCAGGTATTGCCCTTGGCTGTACATTTCTGTTTGTCTTGAGTTAATTCCTAAGGAGGTCAAACCATGAAGAACTCATTTTACACATCAAGAGTAAATCTCTTTGCAGAACATGTGTGAGTTGCACACCAAGGGATAATGCTCAGAGCTGCCACACTGAGTCAGGAAAGTTTCACACAATGTTTGGGAAAAAGTCAGAGCCAGTCCAACTCCTGGCAGAGTCACCATATGGAGTTTACTGCAGTACCATACATTTTGGCCACTCCACATAGCTCTGCTGCCAGCAATGATAGACTGAACTGTTTCTTTACAACTGCATTCCTAGAAGCAAACAGTAAATCCTGGCCAGAGAGGGTCAGACAGCTCCTCTGAATCTTTATAATAACAACAGGAACAAAAGAAAAACATCACATTTCAACAAACACTTCAGCATCCAAAATAGTGGAAAAAAATTAAAGAAGAGTATAAATTCTAAGCACATGGCATGGAAAGCAAAAATATACTCAAACCTATTTAGTCATGAATGTATCTCTTGATTCATTATGACTTGTCAGTGTGGTCAAAAAACCCAACAGGCAGACATCTGTGAGAGATCCTTCAACCTCCTTAAGCCTCAGACATTACTGCATGCCTAATTTATTGAAGTACAAATAGAAAATAGGAAGGCAAAGACAGGAAATAATAAATGCTGCAGATTCCATACTTGGCATGGATGTCAGGTACCTCATACAGGAACAGCTGCAGTGGAAGAGCTGCTGAGCTCTGAGAAGATCCATCTTTGCTCACTGAAGCAAGTGCCCAGAGCCATGTAAGGCCAGGGATGGATCTGCCTGGGGTGGCTCACCAGGCTGCCCCACTGCACACTGTCCCCTCCCATGTCCCTCAGGAGGGGCTCTAAGCCCCTGTGAGCCACCTGGGAACCAGGTTTGGCTGGATAACCCTGTTATGGGCTACAGGACTTCACAGTGAAGTTGTCAAGGAACCTGAGCATACCCTCTTCTGCCAAAAAGGCTGCAAGTACTTCATCCACCACAGCTGTTTCCACTGTGAACCTCAGCTTAAGAGCTAATTCAACTGCCTTACATGTTTCTAAATCAACAGTTTACACATTTAGCTGTGATGACTTAATTTAGCTGAAGTAAATCTATGATTTCTTTTAAAGTTCTTTCAAAGGAGGTGTCAGGTGGTAACTGTTCACATTTCCAGTGTAAGTCCAGCTGTTTACTGCACATTGCAAAACACAGATGCCTCTGAAATGCACTCATGTAAACCAGATGCAAACCCATTACAGCCAGAGCAGAGACTGGCACTGCCTACCTTGAGTTTGGGATCAGACTCTACAGCTATGTCCTTTTATCCTTGTTGTTTTCTGTTATCCTGGTTGCTTTCTTTTCTGTCAAATTATTTGCCTCCGAGTTGAACTGAAGACTGTCAAACAAATTCTACCTTTAAGCTATCAGCTCAGCAGCTGTAACAGATCTTAAGTGACCAGACTAGAAGAGAATGGGAAAAATGGCAGAACATAATGCATTATTGACTTTTCCTGCATTTAAGATGAAATTTGGAAGGTTTAATTGATTTCTACATCTGTCACTCTTATCTAAACTTCTCATGTAAAAATAATGGCTAAACTCACAGGATTTGACTTGTGAGGACAGAATCAACACTGGGACATTAATCTTGGGAGTACTTGCACTTTTTTTGTGTATGTAACACCTATAGTCTGAGGGGTCACCAAAGTAAAATTAACACAGTAAAATTAATCAAAACCAGCAATGAACAAAATTTCTATCTGTCAAGGCTCTGGTCTGCATTCTCTCCTGCAGCCATGGGGCTTTTGCTACCTTTGGCTTCTCACATGTGTCTGTTTTTGGGTTTGTAGAGCATCCCTCTACAGCACCAGCAATGCAATCCAAAACACTCTAAATTCTAAGAAGTGCCTCTTTAGGCCTCATGGTTTTTAAGAAGACAGAAAAGAAACAAACACCATCTGTTACTTCAAGCTAAATAACAATGAAGTTATCTACACATAAGGAAAATTACCAAAAATTGAACTGTCATCCACAACTACATCCCCAAAACATCAGTTTCAGTGACATCTTCATTAGTTTTTCTTTCTTTTTTTTTTAGTACACTAAATAGTATAGAAATCTTCCTTTAAAATGGTAATTTGGTATTTATTAACACTTCTTAGAAAACTGAGACAAACAAAGTTTTTTAAATAACCATTCTGGACATGAAAGTCTGACTAACACATTTCTGACTAACTGCAAAAAGGAGCTGAAGTGTACATCTGAGCTAAATATGCAGCATGGCTGACATATTTGCATGTTTGTTCAGCTCTTCACTGACAGAAAAAAAGAAAACCAGCAAACAAAACCCCCTGCTAATACAAGATATTTTGCATTCCTTACCTTGGAACCTGCCAACATAGTCCCCAGCATTTTTGTTCCTTTTCCAATACCAACGACTGCAAAGAGAGAAGAAGAAATGCTACTTCAAAACAGCCCTGCAGTTCCCTTTTTCAACACCATTCAATACTAAATATTATGCTAGTCAGAAACTCAGCCTTTCATGCTCTGTTAGCATATGAAGAGAGTCAACACTTTTTTGAGAAAGCATCTCTGATGTTCAAACAACACAGAAGTAGTGAAAGGAAAAAAAGTCTAAAGCAAAAGATAAATAACCTTCATCTATTGTTAAAATACTTTAATTCAACTGCTACATTTATTTATCTTTTAATCACCAAAGAAATGAAGAGTGCTATTAACACTGCCTCTGGTTTGATGAAGGTTATGGCTCACCAGTAATGAATGAACCCTTCACAGTAACCAAATAGTCCTTTTAAAGGTTGACAGTGACCAAGAGTAATACAGCCAAGACAGCATCACAGAATTGTTTATCAGACTTGCAGGAAGAAAGTAAAATAATCAAAAGGTCCAACTGCCTCTTACTGTGCATGTACAGATCACAGTTATTTCAATCTTAACACCAGTATTCTAAAAAACAGCATCAGTCAGCTTTTCATAAAAGAAAGACAGAAAAAGAGCTCTATTTTATATTTTACTTTAAAGCTTTTTACAAGATGCTTGCCTTTAAAATGCTTTCCTATTGATTTTTCCACATACAGCAATCCGAAGAAAATTTTAGAAGGAAATTAGTTTTGTGTACAACTCATAGAATGTGTAACAGCTTATGTACTTTATTTTAATAAAACCAGAGGAATGAAGGGAGCTTTCAGGAAATCAGCTTCATGTTAATCAAGAGCCAGGATGGAAAACATCAAACTGAAAATGAACTTCGAAAAAAAAATTTTTTTACTTGTATTCTAATGCGTCTCAGTTTTTATGCTCTGAGACCCATTAGATTCCTCCTTGTTCTCATTACCACCCCTCTTATTCCTGAGGGTTTTCAGTCACACATGTGCTTGTGCTCTCATGCATCTTCAGTTCAACCTGTTCCTGTTATTTGCCAGATAGGAAAGAGCTGCAAGAAGGCTGAGAAAAGGAGATAAGCACACAGATAAGACTTTCTAACCAAGCACTTTTCTTGCAACACGATGACATAACTGAACATAACTTCAACAGCTGAGCTGAAATTTGCTGGAGAGTGTCAAGAGAATCAATGGAATAATTTTAAAGAGACACTGAATGCTTTTGTGAACAAGATACTAACAATCTTCTCCACTAATCATCAGCTTATGGAGAATGTGTTATTGAACAGTGACATAAACCCCACATGAGAGACTACACTGAATGTAGAAAGATTTAACTGAATTTTTATTTTTTTATACTTCTTCATGTTTTCTTCTACTGTGGAAGCATAATTCATTACTGCCATATAAAAAAAAACCAAACAAAATTCTCATTACACGCCAAGAAACAGCAAGCTGGAACCACAGCCCTAGAATAACACCAGAAGAAGAGATTCACCAAGACCTGACCTTGCCTTTCTCTCACATGTCATAGATCACTGACCTCTGCCTCCAAAGCCCTTCCTCGTCTACATTTGCTGTCAGTAAGAGAAGAAATATAAAAGTATATTTTCTGATAAAGACCACTGCTCACCTGGCACACTAAGCAGGACTCTGTATCAATTAATTCCCAGGAAAAATTTACAGACATGCAGTTCATAAAACCTGGGAAACAGCAGTACAGATCATGAAGGGTATTCAGAAAATTTAATACTTCTGTCATGCTCCTGTCCATGAGGAAGGAAAGCTTCCTGCTCCACTACTCCATCCTGAAAAGCAGCACACATATTCTGAATAACTTGTTTCTCTTGTATCCTTCCCTCTCTCCTCATTACCTTACCTGAACACACAAGAAATCTGGGCACATTCCCTTTCCCACTCCTCTCCAGTTCTGTCCCTTCCAATGTAGCTACCATTGATTTTTTTCCTGTATGTTTTGTATGGCAGTGGAATGAAAGATCCCATGCATTTTTTCAATCCATCCACAGCTAATTAAGGTGATGTGCTTCTCTATCTACACCAAGCACATCAAGCCCAAACACTTTTTGTCATGCCACAGAAGCAGGCTTTGGAGACTGCTGGGTATCAGAGCAGCTGGAGAAGCAATTAAAAAAGCACAAGTGATTTTGCTTTTCCTATGGATCAATGCTGTTGACTTTGCACAATGAGAAGCAGCATGCTCAAAGGGAACACCCGTGTAAAAGGAAAATGTCTGCTTCAGGAATGCACACTGAATTCTCTAGTGAGCAGCCACAGAGTACAGGAAATTCAAACCAAACCAGGCAGTGCTCCATTCTGACCCAAGAATGTCACATTCTGCCAGGTTCACAAATGACAATTACCAGCTACAGACCTCTAGCAACACTTGTAGCAACCAACCTCCCCTTGAAACTGAATTCTTCCTGAGAGGAGTCACTCATGAAAACTCAGAGCATTCACTTTCAGGGTATACTCAAAGTTGTAGCTGTTTATTTTCAACAGCAAAAATGTATTGCTGTTATTTCTCCAAGCCAAGGAGAGCTACAAGGTTATGATCTGAGCAAGCTGTAGTCTCCATGTTACTTATCAATAAAACTGCTGGTGACAAAGTATGATGTGGGACCAATCACACCCACAGCTGAGGTTTTAACAGCAGCAATTGACACATCCTGTTCTTTACAAAACAAAAAAAAATTCAATACATGGATTGCTATCAAAATTAAAATTAAAAAAAGTATCTTTAAAGATTCTTCTTTATGAAGACAGGACAGGTACCCAAGTTTTTCTGTGCTGAGCTTCAAAAAAGCAGCAGCTGAATTGTTCTTATACATCTTTTTTTTGGTAAGTATTAGCAGCCCTAAAATCTCCCTCAAAATCCCACAATAGCATTACTTTGAGACAAAATAATTCAACAGATTATGATGACTATAAATCCCCAGCTTAAGTTAAAAAAGCCATCAATTTCTCAGGTGCTTTACAATTCATTACACAAGAGTTTGTATTTTACCACATGCAATAACCCAGAAGTTAATTGAGGATTTGGAAGAGAGGAGAGAAGGCAGGGAGGAAGAATACTGCCTTCTGTTAAGAAACATGTTACATGCATGTAGAAGTACATGCACAGGAAATTTAACCTAGAGCATTCTTCCACTGTAATCAGTCCTTCCCCCAGAACCTGCCATGTGTATCCCAAATTGTTCCTCCACCTGACTTCATGCAGGCATGAAAATGTCTCCTGAAATCACATTTTGATGATTATAATTATGTTTTTCATTACCCAGAACTCCTGTGGCTGCGCTGTCCAAAGTTCCTCCATGTCCAATTTTCAAAACCTGATTTCTTTTGTTCCCTTTTGTTTGCACACCAGCTTCTGCAAATAGAAATTAAAAGGAAGCATTATAAAATAACCTCAGAATGTAGGAAAAATGGCACACATTTCCAGACTGCTAAAGAAAATAAAAATCAAATATTTAAACTATTAATTAGCAGTGTAGAAATTACTGTACTGCTGAAGACCAATGATTCATTTAGATTTACTCCTGTAAAGGTATTTGCAAGGTATTTTCACTTACATGCTAAAGAAGTCCCACACACCATTACAAACAGATTTTTGGAAAGTACCGGTAGCAAACCTGTGAAGTTCCATTAACAAAGCATGGAAGAACCAGCAGCAGAGTTCCCAAAACATCTACTACACACAAATTTTATGCTATATAATTTGAGCCAATTCTTCATGTATTTACTGCCTTATACTGGGACGTGTTCATTTGCATATTCACAGCCCTATGGCAACTTTGCAGTGGACTGAACTTATTCACTGCTGCTTTCAAGCTGTCAGTGTCCCAACCCAGCAAACTTCTTATGCAGCTGGTGACCCCAGGGATTTTGCAGAGTCCAATAACCCTTCCCATATTTATTAGTATTAAATATGACAACTGGTCTAAGCTCCTTTATCCATATCTATTATCTCTCCATTCAGGGAACCTGATTCTTCCTGCCTACACTACAGTTCACTACAGAGTAAATCAGGCTAAGCACTCACTAGTCTGAAAGTATGTTCTCACTTCATCAGCAAGTGCCCAAAAGCCCAGACTAGATGATCAATTCTCCATACCCATTATAAAAAAAAATCTAGGCCACAGTCGCTCACACCTTTGCAATGATCTCACTTTTCTTTTTTCCTTAATATCTGACTGCTCAGAAAGAGCAGTTTCTGCAGACTTTGCCCAGGACTCCCAAACTTTTTGAAACACTATGGTTTTCCCTCCTTTGGCAATATATTTTAATGGCAATAGGCAGGGGGACCGCAGCAGAACATCCTGCCGGTGCTGTGCTGCAGAGATGCTGCTGGCACCGTTCTGTCAGATGGGCACACGCTGTCCCTGGGACCCTGCCCCAGCTCTGCAAGCAGCCCGGGACCCCCTGCACTGTGCCCCGCAGGACTGGAGCTCCCTGCTGGGCCAAACCTCATCGCCATCCAGCCTCAGGGCTCCGTCCTGCTGTACCCTGGGCGGCAGCAGGGGCCTGCCACAAGCGGCGTGTGGTGAACGTGGTGTGACAGCTCACCGAGCAGTGTGACCAACGCTGCCTGCCTGGGACAGTCTTTCCTTAAAGGCCTCCAAGGACACAACTCCACCACGTCCCTGCGCCACCCATCCCAATGCCTAATCGCGCTTTCTGTGAATAAACTCCTCCTAATGTCCAACCTGAACCTCCCCTGGCGCAGCGTGCCCAGGAACGGCTCCATTCTCCAAGGTGGGCCATGCCATGGCTGTGAACTACTACCAAAACAAACAAACAAAAAACGCACAAAGAGAAACTAAACCCCGCTTGCTCCGGTTTCCTGAGCGCTGAGCAGAGGGTGGAGTGGTTTGCCGAGTGAAGCGGTTTGCCGGGAGTTGCAGCTCCCGCTCCCCAAGGACCGCACACACCCGGCCCCATCCCACCGCCGCGCCGGGCAGGGCGCGCCTGGCCCGCACTCTCCGCCGCCGCTCACCTGCCAGCAGCCTCTCCTTGAGCAGGTTGAGCACGGCGGCCGAGGTGGGTCCCTTGGGCTTGCAGACGGCGAAGAGCCCGCTGAGCGAGAAGAGCTTGTCGGCCGCGCGGCCCAGCGCGGCGCCGCCCGCCTCCCCCGCCATGCAGCCGGCAGCGCGCCCGCCCGGGGCCGCCGGGAGCCGCGGC
Organism: Molothrus ater; assembly: GCF_012460135.2. NCBI lineage: Eukaryota > Metazoa > Chordata > Aves > Passeriformes > Icteridae > Molothrus > Molothrus ater. Next base: position 28,256,611 of record NC_050485.2, on the reverse strand, counting down.
CGCGCGGGCGGGACTCGAGGGAGGAGCCGTGAGGGAGAGCTTTAAGGTCGCTTGGAGAGTCGCCGACGAGGGCATCGGCGGATGCTTAATGTGAAAGCGAAACTAAAATCGTTGCTAAAATCTAAAATCAATAAATCTAAAATCTAAACCAAAAAGCAACCCCAAAATTATCTGGGGGCGGCTCCACCAGACACAGAGCGATTTGCAGGCGTCGCTGGGGAAGTTCCCTGACCAGCGTGTTGCCGTACCTTCCATGCCCAAATGGAAAGAATTGTATTCTGACAGGACAAGAGGACACAGTTTCAAGCTGAGCCAGGGATGGTTTAGTTTGGGTGTTAGGAAGAATTTCTTTGTAGAAAGGGTGATTAGACACTGGAACAGGCAGCGCAGGAAGGTGGTGGAGTCACCGTCCCTGAGGTGTTAAGGAGAAGCTGGATGTGGCACTCAGTGCCACGGTCTGGTTGACACAGTGATGTTCTGTCACAGGTTGGACTCGATGATCTCCAAGGCCTTTTCCAACCTAATTGATTCGGTGATATTCTGCTGACTGGTTGCTGTGTCCATTAATCTTCCTGCCTCTGTAGGTTTTTTAATGTAAAGAGAGCATTGGGAAGGCTTCTCTCGGATCTCTCGCCTCCATTCATAAGTACAGTGTGTGGGTTTTCCTCTCCACGTCTGGTTTGTACAGACTCGTTTCTCTGACAACACTCCCAAGGCATTTAAACAAGTCATGCTTGAGCAAGGCACCAAGAGCTTGGATGCTTCATTCATGGATTTAATTTATTCATTTGCAAGAGCCTGCTGATGAAACCATGAAGAAGCATCTAAAAAAATACATGTCTATCTAAGGGCTGTGCATGTTCCCAGACCATTCCAGAGCTTGAGAGAAGCAAATCTTCCTGCTGAAGTCAATGGCTGTCTCTGTGCAGAGCAGGATCAAGGTCCCTGTGTGGGTTTTCAGCCTGTGCTGGAGTCACTGGTTCATTCCATGCCTTCCCCAGCTGCACCGGGCACGGAGCTTCCAGCTGCAGCTGCCAGCACTTTGTCCATGAGATGGGGAACGGCTTCCTGCCTCCAGCAATGCCAACCAGCCTCCCCTGCACTTCTCTTGTGCATATTATTATCCAGGCAGCTTATTTGCTTGGATCTCATCTGCAGAGCTGTAATGTGGCTGTGAAAATATTCCCTGTTACCATAAGCTGCGAGGGTGGATTCCCTGGTGAGTGGTGCAGGTCTTTGCAGGACATCGAAGTGAGGTGTGAGAATCCTTCTCTGGAAGATAAAATGGCAAAGCCACACTGGGGAAAGAATTCAACAGGAAAATCACTACTGATTTACATGGAGTTAAAATCTAAGCACTGTGTGGAAGGCATATTGTAAATGGTGATGGAGCTTTTGTTGCAGGCATGGTTTAATCAGGTTGTTTGAAAACCAATTCTAGCCAATTCCCTGCTAAAAAGCTCTTGAACATAGATTGCTCTGTAAGTGGGCTCCAGCAAAACTATTTAAACATGACCATTAAGAGATGGTGTTAGTGAGCTTCCAGGCAGGGAGATTGCAGCACAAGGACTGAAATGCAAACCTGTCACACTGTCATGGCCAGCAATATTGTTGGGCAAGCAGACTGCTCTGAACACATCACAGAGGATCAGAGGGAGATTATATGGAAATGAGAGCTCAACTCTTGGCATAAAGTTGTTCTTAATGCATCTCAACTTTCCAAAAACGCAGTAGCAGACAGGCTCTGTGAAAAAACTCCCGGTACTGCATTCTCAGGATTGACCTAAGCTGAGAAAATTCTAAAATGAGACCATTAACCTGACACAGGCACAGGCTATGAGCTGAGGGCAGTGTCTGACCCCCAGCACTCTTTCAGCAAATGGCTAGCAACTCTTTTGGGATTTTTGTTTGTTTGTTTGGGTTTGTTTGTTTTGGTTTGGTTTTATTTGGTTTGGGGTGTTTGTTTGTTTGTTTTGGGTTTTTTTCTAAGGGAAAGATTTCAGGTGTCTAAAGAAACTACCCCCACTCTTGTTTTCAGTATTGAGCAGGAAGCTCTTGTAGGTCTCCCAGACTTCTGCATCCGCAATTAAAACACAACACTTTGTAATTGCGGCAGATGGAGTCTTTGAAGGCTTAGAAAGAAGAGGTTTGGTTTAACTTCAGTGGGCATTGGATAAGGGCCCAAAATAAAAATTGTGAAAAACAATTAATGACTGCCAGTGTTTTAGTTTGCTGGAAGTGTATGTGTACATAAATGTCAAATGGCTCTTTGTGGGGCAAGGTTATTCAGCATTCAAAATGGTGGGAATGATGTACCAAACTGCTCATCTCAAGGGCTTTATTTCAGATTTTCCTTGTGTTGCTTGTGATTAAAAGTCATTACCATCTGCTCAGTAGCTTATTTGAAATGAGATGTTTATTTCCAACGATTCCCAGCCAAGCCAGGATTCACAATGACCAAAAGCATGATTAGAGTTATTGACTTTATTTGCAACCCTAATAAAGTGGCTCAGTAAATGGCTGAAAGGATGATGTTGTTTTGTGCATGGAACATGACAGGTCTGGTAGAGGCAGCCCAAATCCTCCACTCAGGTCACTGGAACTGCACAAAGCAATGCCTTGAGGACCTGGTGCAATTGTAGGGAAGAGATAATGGGTAGTAGCTGCTGTACATGCAAACAGCAGATGAGTGCTATTGCAGGAGAGGAGAAATCCCTGACCTGCTTGTGCAGAACAGATGCAACACTTCCTTCTACCTCCCCCAGCAAGATGTTCCCTGCTTTGTGTGCCTTCAGACTGGCTTTGGATGAAGTACTGCTCACAGACCACAACGCAGAAGAAGCTGGTGCTGCATTACAGCTTTGGAAGCAGACTCAGCAGCAAGAGCCCATTCCTGTGTTTGTGCTCATTTCATGATTCCAGCTTCATCATCTGTACCCAAACAACTGCAAGGAGGTCAATCACAGCTCAGGGTCTCCTGTAAAACAAAGACTTGCAGCTGTTTGAAAGGTCAGGTCACAGTCACGTAAACAGCTCCCTTGTCAGAGAGAGGGATTCTGTCTGGAATAGGGACTATCAAAGCCTGAAATATTTAATTTTTTTCCCTTTAACTGTTCCATGTATTTGGATAAGAAGTTATAGATAAATAACAGCAATTTGTTTGTTCATTCAGTCCCATTCAGACAGGCATGAAGCACATCATTCGTCGTGTGTGAGCAGTTCTTCTGAACAAAGGCAGGTTCTTCAGGATCTTGTTGAACTGCAGCAGGTTTGAAAAAAAGAATGTGAGGGAAAGATAGAACTACCCACAGCAATCCTAGGTTTGGCAATTAGTCAGTCTCTCCATGAAAACAGATTCCCAAACTGCAGGTATGTAATGAGCAGATTTTTACATTTTGTCCAGAAGATCAGCAGTCAATGTTTACACCAATCTGGATTTAAAGTCTAGACTTATTATTTATAGAAATATTTTCTTTAGATTTTTATGCTGGATTCTCTGTTATTAGTGGGATTCTTTTTCATTGAGAATAGTGTAGACAAGAGGAGGTTTTGAGCTGATTTAATGCAGACTTAGAGTGCCAATTTGAATTGGACTGGGCAGCAGGATCCAAATGTTTTTAGCTATTACTTCTTTATGTGAAATGCAGTTTTGGCAGTCAGCTAAACAAGAAAACAGCAATTTTTCCTGACCACTGGTACATGTAGTGATAGAGAAAAATATGACAGAGTTTTCAATTGCTCCTTGTGGACCCTTTATAAACATATTGCATTAGTGAGGATAGATCTGGAAAGTTACTTTTAATTTCTGATATGTGCCCAGGTCTGTCTGTAATGACAGAGGACTATACATGCTCTGGAATCAGAAGATTCAGTGATGCTGAGGGGGAAAAAAAAAGAAAATACATTTTTCAGATCTTTGATTTTTCTGCTAATAAAAGTCTCAGTGGGATTCTCAATTCTTGTTTAAATTCACACCATCTCTTGCTACAGATTCTGTCAAAGAAGTAATTTTCCATCAACCTGCATCATAATTAGATATGATGAAGAACTCACCAGATGTGCATGTGGAAGAAGGCAGCATATGAGAGATTGTTTATATAGACAATTTAAGTCCAACCTGCCCCTCTGTAAATTCAGAACATAAGGTTAAAAGGATCTAAACACTTTTACAGCTGAGAAGCTGTAATGCCACAGCTACAAAATAAATTCATCAATGAGTTGATCTGGAGTGTGTTTTCTTAAAAAATACTCAATCTTGATTTAGAGATTCTGGGAGACAGGGAAAAAATTAGATCTGTATCTTCACTAGCAGTTCAAATTTATACTTGTTTTCTCAACTGGCTTTGTACAATTTCAGCATTCAGATAAATGTGTTAATTATCAGCCCTTTGGCAACTCTTTCTCATCTTGTGAGCACACATACAGACTCTGATTAATGGTTTATGATTAATGTGCAGAAAAGAACACACCTGAGCTCCTCAAGTGACCTCTTTTCCTCACCTATTCACTCGAGGGAAGGAGGAGATTGTACCTCCAGGAAAAAAAAAAAAAACCATAACATAAAAACAAACCACCTTCTACATCTACCATTAAACTCATGGTAAAGTTAAATAAATTTTGTGCAATTTTCTTGGCACAAGAAAGCTGAAGTCTATTGAGGCCCCACCTGTGGAGAGTGCAAAGCTTCTCTCCCAGAGCACTCCTGCAGGTCCAGGTTCAATGGGCTGTCCCTGCAGTGGTGGCAGAGCCACCTCCTCTGCAGAAACAGGGGCAGCTCAGGTCCCAGTGCCACTGCTGGAAGCCTGAGAAATGGCTGGGGAAACAAGAATGGCACTGCTAGGAGTTTCCTTCTCCCCTGACATAACCCCCCAGCTTTTTGTGGTCAGCAGCTGGAGGTATTTTTAGCCAAAGCTGGAACATGGGCCATTATATTTTCCCTTTATCCACAGGTCTTCGAGCTGTTGTCTGCTCTGCCTAATTGCTCTGAGGCCATTAGTGCATTCAGCTTTTACTCTGTGCTGTGACTTTCTCCAGTCAGGCAGTTGGAGGCTCTATGAAGGAGTGCTATTTATTTTGGCCTCTATTTTCAGCTCCCTTGACTTGCACTAAGTACTTCCCAGTGCTAGTACAATAAAAAATGAAAAATTCACACATTCACTTCCTCCATCTCTTTCATGACTTGAAAGGTCTTAAATCATATCTTGCTCATCCCCATCTGTCTCCTCTCAATATGAAGAATCCTATTAATTCTTTCTGAAGTTTCCTATTGAGTTGCTCCTTGGACAGAGGATATTCTTTGTCTTATATTCTTCATGATTATATATTCTCCATCTATTTTTAGATTTTGCAACATCCTTCTTGATATGGGGTGGCCAGTATTTCACTATGCAGGTAAATCTGGCCATGCTCTGGTTTTATAGCATGACCTTCTGTTGTGATTTATGTTCCTTCCCAAAATTCTCAACACCCAATTTAATTTTTTTATCTCTTTATGAGGTGCAGATCTTGACCTCCTGGGTAAAGCTCTTGAGCCTCTTTCTGCACCTGGAGCATCATTAACAGAGCAGGGCATGGATGGTTGCAGTGTCCCTGGCCCTCACCACACTTCCTGACTGCCTGACACTTCAGGGATTGCAGAGGAAGCTCTGATCCCTGAGAGCTGTTCTCTTCCTCCCTGCATCCTCCATCTTCCATTGCATGGATGCTTTTAGGGGGACAACACACAAATTATTGGGGGAAGGTATAATTCTCTGCAGAAGTAGGATATCACATATCCTATTATTTTTTAATAAGTCTTTCCTTCCAGTCTGCCAAGCCTTCACACTCTTCCCAAGAATAGCTTGCCCTGGGTGGCTCCCAGCAAGGAAGTGAACAGCCAGGTGAAAACATTTCTGCTTGAGGCAGCCAGAGGAAGCACAGAGATTAAGGTTCACTCCACATGAAGGTCCTGGAGTTACAACCCAAAATGTAACATTGCTCAAAAGCTCTGGTCAACCATATGCTCACACTGAAGAGGAAGAGCTGTCCAGAAACCCTACAAAGGGCAATAGTTAAGCATCTCAGGTTCCTCCTGCCAAAAAGAGCAGGAACATAAAAGTAGGTGACCAACCCCTAGACATGGCCTCTATGAACAAATCTCTCCAGAGACAACCCCCACATCAGTCATCCCACACATGGGCACAAACTGGCCTTTCTCAGCCTCACTCTACCCTGGCAGCTTTTTTCCAAGCCACCTTTTTGGTATATTCCCTGTAAGTATTCAATCCTTTTGACCCTCTTTCAAAGACAGACAGTTCCCATATTCATCATCTGACCATTTATCCCTTACAGTTGCTTCCTATTCTCTGCCCAGCTAAACATCTTTGCTGTGAATGTCTTATAAACATCACCACCAGCTACCTAGGATAAGAAACTCAAAGCTGTGCATTTGCTGCCCATTGTCCCCAGAATGAACGTGGAGCTGAGGAAGTGTCTGCTGCGTTCCCTGGCCAGAGGAGTCAGTGGCCATTCCAGCAGGTTTGGCCTGGAAGATTCTGTCCTGGCATGGGGGCAGCCAAAGCCCACTTCCCCCATCCCCTTTTATTGTCACAATCTCCCCTGAATAAGCACAAGTAACCACAACTTAGTTACAATTAATTCAGAAGTGCAGGCAAACAGAAGTAGCCATTGCCCAGGGGCAGGGGCAGCAATTGCATCACTAATGAGAACTCCAGGATCAATCATCGAGCAGCTCCAGGCAGTGAAGCATACTTCAAATGCATGTTACAATACTGTTGACAGAAATGGCTCCATTTGCCATAAATTATTCAACTTTTAATTGTTTAGGCTTCAGAGTCTGTAAAGATGCTAATTGCCAACTGTAGGATTAAATTGACTATGACTGCTTTTTATTTTCATAAAGTTGCACTTAAAATTGCAGAGAGAAGAAAGACTGATTTTACATGTAACTTGTTAGAAACAAGGAGATCAAAAAGTTGATGAGTTCTGCTTTTCTATTCTGGGTTGCAATCATTAAAATTATGTTCCATATTTATCATGTCTGTGTGAACAAAGTAATAAATATTTTGACCAGCACACATACCTAAATCAATATTCCACTCACTCTGGGTTATCCCATCCCATATCTTGATCAGGTGCAATGAGCACCCTGAGACTATATTTTTACCTGTCATATCTGAAGACCTATACTTTTCTTTGAAATAGGAAAGTAAAATGGAGTCAAGTACTTCCCAGTTTTCTGGCATCTCTTCCAGGTTGTCATGTATTTTTATCATTCTTTCATCGGCTATTTTATCTTGCAGGATTAGAAAGGATATTGTCTAGACAGCTGACAAAGAGAAGGTTTGGGGTTTGTAGTAATCACTGTGGGGAAATTGTAATGAAAGTTTATTCAGAAATATTTTTGTTCAGGAAAAAACCCAATTTGCTAGAACTGCAAAACTAGAAAGTCAGTAAATTTTAATTTTTTTTGTTTAATTTGAATCTCTGTTTAAACTGTTTCATGAAGGAAAGAAGGAATTGCTGTTCTGGTATCCTGATTCACATTCCACTTCTGAAAGGAACATCAGTGTATCTAATCTCAAACACACAAAAATAAGCTAAAGCATCTTTTCCTCTGTTAGATGTTGAAAACCCCTTCCTGGAAAGCTGAAAAAAGGCCGAAGTATTTTTTTTTTCATTTAGCTCAGAATTTCCCTTTGAAGCAGTATTCACTTACACAGCTGAAGAGCTTGATCCCAGGAGTGCTATCTGTTGAAGTCAGTGAGAGGTAAAGGATGCTGAAAATCATGCCCTAATTGCCAGCTTGGCTTGAAGGTACGTGCTCTGTCCTACTAAGGAGCAGCAATCACCCTCTGCAGGGGTGAAATCGCGGCAGGCTGTGGTGGCTGAGTTTACCAGGGAATAAACACAGCATCGAAAAGAGGCACTAAACAGGGCCACCATGGCAGGGCTGTTTTGACAAAAGATAATCAAGAGGGATGTACAAAAGATGATCTACTTGAGTCAGAGCTTCGATGAGGATACTCTGCTTGAGTACCCGTTTGCTTTAAGGCCCATCATTCATAGGAAGGTCATTAAATTACTTTCTTTCTGGAGTATATTTATTACTTTTAAATCCAGTGCAGTCTATTTAGTCTTTCATGATGGTGAATCATTAATGAGAAGCTCCTGCACACAGTCATAGAATTTGTCTGATTACTCCATTCATATTTAATAAGCTTGCTGCTTACACTTCAGAGTAACAACAGAAATTAGATAGTGCAATACTTTAGTCCTGGAGTGCCCCTAAATTTGGCTCTAAATTATTCATTATACTGGCTGAAGGCAAGAGAACTGTTGCAACCCTAAATTTATCTAAATCCTACATTGTCTAATCTGTGCCTCTTTGTTGTTATTCTCACTTTAAAAAATAACTAATTTTTATTGAAACAGAAAACATCCAGGTTTTGTCTGTTGTAGATTTATCATCATTCTCTGCAAAACCACTGCAGTCAGCTAAAAACAAAGATCCCTTACTTGGACTTCAGCTGTATAGATAAAATGTGAGCCCTGCAATCAAGTAGGACTGTGAAGATGTGTTTTGTTAAAGCAGGGATTGTATTTTCTGGCTAAGACAGTATTTTTTTTTAACTGTCAATTAGACAAGAACACAGAGATTAACCAGCTGCACTCCCACATTTTTTAGGGTTTTATTGTTTCATTCTATAAACTAAATGTCTCTTTTGTATGGGTTATATCTAGAAACACACTATCAATGTAATATTTTTAAGGTCTTTAAAATAAATAAACCTTGTAAGATAAAAGATCTAATCTAAGCCTAGGTGGGCCCTCAAGCAGAGTCTAAAATCATAATGTAAATTTTGATGTGCTCATAACTGATTTAGCTAAACAGACAGAATCTGCCCTACTTTCAGATTTATCACTGGGAATGTCCCAGTCTTAAAAGTCATATCTGAAAACTGGTCCACAAAATATGTACCCCAACTTTGTCAAAAGCAGAAATTTCATAAAAACAGCTCACCTAAGGAAAGGACTTTTGTCCTCTGCTGCCATCTTCTAGTAGATATTTCCTGTTCTCATGGGAATCGTTCATAAACCACTTCTAAGTTTAAACCTTTTATGGGTTATGTACAGCTGCTCAGCATCAAAATGGATCAGGTGTTTATGGCACTGGCTCTGAGGTTTGTCTGTCAGTGTTACTCAAGTCCAGCTGGCTGTCTAACACTGTGGCAAAAACAGGCTCATGGGGAGGGGTACTGAGCATCAGAGAAATACCAGCTCCTCTCAAAACACCTTGGAGGAAAATAAATATGAAAAATAAAGTGGGATTTGACCAAATTACACACAACCAAGAAGCAGTGCAGCTACCCACACTTCTTCCTCAATGGCTGCACTGCTGAGTGAAATGGCTCCTCTGTGGAAAGCCCCAGCCCGGATTAGTGGCAGCACAAAAACCAATCATTCATCTCACACCTCAGCTTGACCAAACAACGTGGTCTAGTAGGCCAAAATGAGGAAATAGCATAGAAAATGTTGTTACACATAGAAAATGCACAAAGTCTGCATTAAAAGGTTGGAACCTCCTTTTACTCATTGCCTGTAAAATGACGTGCAGCATAAATGTGTCATTGTCATCACCTGGTCTTAAGAAATAAAGTAACACATGTAAGAATTGCATTTTATCACATCTCCAGTACTGTCTCAGTGGAACACTCACAGAGACAGATTGCATAGCCTGACAGCAGTCCAAGGGGGAAAAAAAACAACTTTAGGAAGGCAGCACAATCTAAATTTCTTAGAGTTCCTGCCAACAGACAGATGGCAGGAACTGAACGTCCTTAAAAAAATCCCACGGCCGTGGTTGTCCTGGCATCAGTCTGATACTCTGCCAAAGTGAGAGCCCCAATGAATGAACTACAAAGAGTTTACAGTTGTTTCAGTCAAAATCAGCTTAAGGAGTAAGAGTTGGAATAGATGAACTGCTGCAAATGACAGCAACTCAGAAAGTCAGTGTGGGAGCCTGCCCATTCAATACTGGCAGTGGGAGAGAGAGAGAGACACTAGAAGAAATCTGTGATTAGACAGTCAAATTAATAAGTTACTTTTCAGAAATAGTAGATCAGTTATTGTAACTGCTCCATGGCCAGCAGCCCCAGCTGCTGGAAGCTTACTTCTTGTGCAGAAAACAAGGACAAGGCTTTTCCCCACTTAAATCCTCAAAAATAAAGCTTAAATTAGATTTGTCTTGGATATAGCAGAGACAGATTTATGAAACAACAACCTCTCTGCTTTCACTCTCCAGGACTGTCTGCACAGCACACATCCCTGGGCAGGTATCAGCCATGCAGCTCCCCCAGCCACCCCTGCTTCTAGAGCCATAGCAGAGCTTAAAGATTTCTATTTCAGAGAAATCCCATTAAATAATGCCTTAGCTTTCCCCTGTGTCTTGCAGAGCAGGAAATACCAGCTGGGGGAGGAATGAAATCTAGAATAGCAGCTTGTATTAAACAAGACTTTTGAGACCTTTCCCTCATTCTTTTAAGTACAGCTTAATGGTTCAGACACTAAAAGGATCTGCTTTCCTCCTCAGAAACATTCATCTGGGTTTAGCTTTGAAGTCCAATAGTTTTAACACTGAAAACTGTGGGTTTGTGAGATTCAGCAGCACAGTACACTTGATTTCTCTCAAGGGATCTCTACATTGTCTGACCAGCATGAAACAAGAGTGGAGCCATAGGAGATGCTCACAGGAAGATGTTTGTGTGTCAGAGAATCTCCATCACATCTCTGAAATCAGCTCTGCTTTATGCTTGGGCTTGGCAGCCAAAACAACAGCCTTGTATGATGCTGGTAGGCCACACTGCAGTTCATAGGCACACAATTCCAAATGTTTCTGAAAATCTTCTGAGCTTGTTTCAGAGGCTTCATGGGGCAGGGAACAGATAGAAAAGATGGCCTTCCCTCAGAAGTCCTCCCCTCAATGGGCAGACTTGGCATCACCTCCGACTCGTAATTCATATTTCCATCTGTCCTCTCATTGAAGGATGAGGGTGAGCACATTCCTGGGGGAAGGCTGGCCACAGAGCTATGATTGGTTTTCCCTGCATCACTGCTGTCCAAAGTGAAGGAGACATCCTGGCCAGTGGCAGGCGGGCAGAAGGGGCTGCAAACAGTTACAAACCACAGAGCTGATTAAACTGGCTTTGATCATCACAGTAATTCTGCATCAAAGATGCTGTGTGGCAAGTCACTGCATTGCACAGATCACTGTGCTGGAGCCATTCCTGGGTGAATGCTTTTCTCCCCAGTGCCTGAAAATGGGCTCTTTATTCCACAGAAAAGGGAAAGATTGAAGCAACTATGGGCACAATGAGCAAACTGCAGGGTCTTCTCATTTTCACTGGGGCCAGTCTTACCCAGCCTGTCCAGGAGCAAAGAGGACACTTACAGCCACTTTTCTTCTTTCTGGCTTTGATTGCTGTGTGCTTCTTGCCTGGGGATCCAGGCCTTTGCTGTTCTGTTTACCCTTCCCAGAAGTGCACTTAGCCATTAAGGGAAGATTCGAATTCAGGCACTCACTCGGGGGAAAACATAGGTTACAATAAATAATGGTCACAGGTTAAGTCATCCAGGTATTGTGTATGCTCTTAATGGGTATCTAAGAAAAAATATGACATAATGCTTGCAAATAAATTTCCCCCATCACACCACCATCCATTTTAAATTATATCTCTTGAGAGTTTTCAGTTATTTTCTTTTCTTTCAAACACGGCTTCCCTGTGTGTCTCGACTCTGAAGTAGAGGGCTGAATTCAAACTGCAGAGAAATCTGTTAGAAAATGCCTGGGGGGTATATGTGGCACAAAGACACAGGAACTTTATCTTCTTTTCTGGCTGCTCTGAACTGATTGTGGGGATTAATGATTTATCTCTCTTTAAAGAACTCCTTGGAGCTACATAGTCTCAAATCAGATAAAGTATATACTATTCCTCAATCAGGCACCTGCCAATTTAGGTTCAGCCTTTAATCTGGGCAGTTGTAGTTTTACAAAGATTTGACTTCAAGAAAAGTTTCCTGAGAGATATCATCAGTGTTCATCACTTTTCCAAAACCTCTATGATATTCCTTCTGTTAGCCTGGAATAATTATGAGAAGAAAGGAGAAATCTACCTTTGTGCTGAGAACAATGCACAGCCACACCTCTGTCCTGGGTAAATCCCTTGAACAGTGTGTGGGGCTTGAGCTGCTCCTGACACCAGGACAGAGGTTGCCTTGGAGGGTTTCACAGGCACATTTCCTCCTGCCCTCAGGACCAGGTTGGTCACCCCTAGGGTTGGTTTCCAGCAGGCACAGGGAAAGCAGGGAGCTCTCTCATCCAACCAGTTTCAGTTTGCTGCAGATTCACACTTCTGTGCAGAAGGGGAGCAAGGGATTAGTCAGAAGCAGAAATACACAATATTGGTCCATAGACAAGTGTTCCAGAGCTCAGTATGGGTTTTTGTGGAAATGCACCCTTGTGGCTCGGTGACATTAAATCTGATTATTGACTCCTTTGTAATGAAGTCAGTGGGAGTCATCTTGTTGAAAGCATGTTTGGACCAGATACTTGTCTGATTCATGTCCTTATTTACATGAATCCAAGTTGGATTTGCTGTCTGTGGTAAAAAAGAAAACTAGCTGTTTACCCACATATACAATAAAAGAGAATTCACACACAGTCAGAGGTCTGCCAAATGCAAGACAGCTCCAGAGAAAAATGGCATTGTAAACCACTTCATAGCTTAAAAGAAAATAAGCTGGGTGTACAACAAGGTAGGAGCCATCTGCTTGGCTTCAGTGGGAATTTCCCCAGAGTAATCATTACAGGGGTAGATAGATCATGAAATAAAGGAATTTTTTTCCTATCTCTCATAATTAAATTTACAGGGTTTGTCCAGAACAGTTCCTGGCACAGAGTAAGACATGTAGATGCAATACCTTATCATTGTAAAGCTACATAATTACAGTGATAAACAAGCCCATTTAGTTTAGCAGAGCCTCACATTTCGTCTGACTGACAGACCTGAATTTTCTACACATCATGAGTCCATTTTTTGTAGTCATGTCAGATTTCCCATGCAGCCACTGCTCCACACCTTTCCTCCTCACAGCATCCAAGACAAGTATCTGCTTGATGTAGTACCAGTTCTAGGAAGCTGAAATTTGAAGAGGTGACCTTATTTGCTTCATTCTTCTTCACGACATTCAGACGAAGCAGTTCACCTCTACACAGGTCTTCTGTGAAGTTAGGAGCAGAGAACATGAATCAAGAAGGTGGAGGTCTGTATGACCTTGTAATAAATTAATATTGTCCTTAGAGTCGACGCTTTTGGCCCTGCAGAATAAATTCTTGATCAGGATGTAAGTTCAGACCTGCTCCTGGTTTGCTTCTGCTGTGGAATCTGGAATTATTATTGCAGGTAGTGATTCTGCTATAATGCAATTGGAATTAAATATTGCTGTCAATCTAAGAACATTTAATTAAGCAATATTTACAGAGCAGTTGAATGCTCTGAGGACTACAATGCAGTGACCTGGAATTGTTCAAGTCTTCCTTTTCTTTCTTTTTTATTGTCATACTTCAGCATTTTAGCTTCTTTTGCCCTGGTAATTTGACACTGTGTCACATCCTCACAGCTGACCTTTAGAGGACAAGAAGCTGGGACCATTGTGTTGATTCTGTGCTTTTCCCCTTACAGTTTCATATAACACATATTAGATTTACTTTTATTTTCTATGTGAAATGAAACCAATCTTGAGACTTACACTCTCGAGAGTCAGAAATAACATTTTGTTGAATCATTTTGAATATGCTAAGCTTTATTTTTTCAGTTTCTATGCTAAATGGAAAGGGCCAAAAGAAGTAACAATAATTGTCCAGTCTTGTCTGTACTATTAATTAAAAATTAATAGATTACATGTTAAAAGAAAGATGAATAATTTATCTCCAAGCAGTGGGCCTGACTAGGAAAATCCACATTCTGGCTGTATTTTCTCAAAATAAGTCAAATACAGAAAGTAATTATCTCCCACAAAAGAGTTTAAAATTATATTGATTATATATCTTGAATGAAAATATAGTCAGGTGAGTTTACAGAGATAGACAGAAAAAAATAGAAATAAGGAAATATTTTTAGAATAGTGCCTCTTTTTTTTTTGCAATGTTTAATTGACTTTCTAATGTTCTGTTTAGCAATATCATTCTCTGTAATCTGAACCAGAGGAAGAATTATCAATAAGCAAGAAGCCAGCTTTTCCAAGATGTCCCATTCTCCATGAGCAAAGTCTTTGAACCTCAGGGCTCTGGCAGCATTTTTCCTTCCAGGAGCACAATGAGGACTTTTTGCCTTGTGGTTGCAGGGCTGAGAGTCAGTGGGGCTGTCTGAGCTCTGAAGGGCACAAGAGGAACTCACAAGCCCTCAGATGAGCCCAGACCTCGAGATTTTGCTCTACTTCTTTTTCTCCAGGCATCCTGATTGTTCCACATTTAGAAAACATAAATGATAGATGAATTTGAGTTGGACCATGAAAAACCTGCTTATTCACAGGGCAGTCCTACCACTTGAACCCTTGACTGCTTGAATCCAGTCACAGAGAATTCCCAAGCTGGCATGTACCCTGATCCACACAGCTTGAGTGGTTTAAAGATGCTTCTGTGTACACAATATTTGGGTCTGATGTGACTTTCAGGGTGACAGCCCACAGCCCTTAGTAATTTCCTGAGTTCTTTACCAGTCTTTACAAACATGATATTTTGCACTAAGAGGCTGCTTAATAGACTCAGAGTGCAGCTCCCATTAGAATTCAGCAGTTCCCTCCTTCTCGGAAAGCTGAGAGCCCGGCTGCCTGTCCTGCAGCATCCGTGGCTGAGATCAGTTCTGCGGGATGTCCCAGATGTGTTCGGGGCAGGAGCCAGGGGGCTGAGCAGCAGATGCATCATCCCCTCCTGCCCCCCTGCTCTGGGGACAGATCCCCTGGGGCCGTGGGGGCAGAGCAGCCTCTTTGAGCAGCACAGCAGAAACCCCCAGGGAGCGCTGGATCCGCGCTTTGGGTCCTTAGGGCAGGGCGTTACGGATTTTTCCTCCATAATGCGCATTTTGAGATAAATACCAGCTGCAGTGAAGCGTTTTCCGTGAACCAGTCTGTCCGGAAAGGGTCAGGCTGCTGATGTGCCCATTGCCGAGATGACCCAGGGCTGGCGGAGCAGGGGCCGCAGCAATTCCCGGCGAGCCCCCGGGGCTCCTGGGGCTGCCCTGAGCACAGCGGAGCGGCCCGGCAGCGACCGCGGCTGGCAGCCCCCGCTGATGGGGAACCGGCCGTGCGAGCTTTAATTAGCCAGCGACAGGCACAGTTACAAGCCACGTTTTACGAGCACAAAGTAAATACTTGCTCCCCTGCTTTGGCCATCCCTGGGATTTATTGCGCGCTTGGATGTGTCCATGCCTCAGAGCCAGGGAGGCAGATGCTGGGGGAGTGAGGAAGAGGCTTTTGCAACCTGACCCCTGAGGAGGAATATCTGCAGCCAAGCCTTTTATGCTGGCACATTTTTCTGAAATATTTATGCCCGATCACCCGTTGTTGTTTACCTCAGTGCCTCCTCTCCTTGCTCACCGCGGGCTGCCTCATCAGACGGTCTCTGCTATTTAGGGAGCACAGAAAAAAAAAAGTTAGGAGACTGAAATTAGAGGAAAACCTTTTTGGCACACACTGAAGCTTCCACGAAGAGAGCTGTGGGGAATTCATTGCCGGGCAGGAAAGGCTGGGAGTGGGGACTGGCGGGTGCCCCAGCAGTGTGGTGCAATCATGTGAAGGGCAGAATTCCCTCATCTCGGCAGGCTGTGACTGCTGTGGATTTAGGTAGGAGCTGCTTTTCAGGACCAGCTATTGTTGTTTCAGCCAATCCATGCTGGATGCCTTCCCCTTGGCTGCTCGCAGAAAGGGCAGCTGCAGCCTCAGCAGCAGCCACAGCAGCCACCCGCAGCAGGGAGATGGGGAAAAGCCTCAGAGCAGGAGGCAGAAAGTAGGTTAACCTGAAAGATGAGAGTGGGAGCACTGCTCTGTAGACATCTTTCTTACAGGATTTGATATATTCACTTTTTGGTGTCTCAGAAGCAGAGGGTGTTGCTTTGCATCGCTGTCAGTGAGGAGGGAGCTGAGCTCCCTCCCTCCGTGCTCCCCTCTGTGACCCTGTCTGATTGCTGCAGGAGAAGGGAAGCCCAAAGAAAGTCAATATGGATAAACCCCTGTTGAATTCACAGACTGCTGGTGGAAGGGTACAGCCTCCCCTGGGTCACAGATTTAGCTGAGAGTAGCTGATTTGTCCTTTTCAACAGTTTTGCAAGACAAGGTACTTTTGCTGTGGGATTTTGGGGTTGCTTTGATCAGTTTGGGGTTGTTTTTTCCTTACTGTGTCTAGATCCAGGCTGCCTGAAGATAACCATGTGTTTGCCAGCGATTTTAGGGAAATAGGAATTTGACCTTGAAATATGCTGAGTTCACAGGCTATATAAACTAAAATATTTTGTATGTTTGCTCTAAATCCAGACAGCCAGAGCTGATGGTACCTTTCCCCACTGCAAACAGACCTGCTGAAAAGCATGAACCTTGATTTAAAGGAAAGCCACCATTGCTGATTGTGTGTCGTATCTTAGATGGAGAGTGGAAGGAGAATTGAGATCAAATACAGTTTATTGACTTTATTCCTTCCTTAACTAACAGGCGAACTTCTGAAAATGTGCACAGTAGCCTTTTTATGAAATATGAAAGCGAGCACTGAATTACAATCCTCAGATCACCAATTCAGAGCCCACAGAAATATATTTTTTTTTCCATTTCTTCATCTATAATTTCCGGGCTGGAGCTCTAGCCATTAATAGCAGCTACATCATTGCAGTGCCGACACTCCAGCAGCACCCTCATCCATTTCAGTCATTGATCCACTAATGTGTGCCGGATGAGAAAGGAAAGGGCGGCTCATTCATCCTCCCCCTCCTTCCTCCTCCTCTCACCAGGTGGCAACCACTCACCCATTGCTTTAAATCCCTATCAGATTTCAGAGGCTCAGTGTTAATTGTCCCTGTACAAGGACTGACCCCAGACAGTGAAACGAAAATTAAAGTAAAGGGGCCGTGGAAGTGGGTGAAATGCTGCGGGAGGGGATGGATCTGCACCTGCTTTCCTTGGCCCACTACTGCAGACAGCACTGGAAATGACAACAGAGCTGGAGCTGCAAAGAACACTTGTAGGCTTCGGGATCTTCCTGGAATATGAAGCCAAACAAGGAAAAGAGTAGGAGAAAGGCTGAAGACTTTAAGCAATAAGATTAAAGGTACAGCGAGGAAATGGCACTTTGAGTAGCATCAGCTGCACAAGTAATATTGTAATCCCGGTTGCATTTGGAGCAAAAAAATATTCTTCCCATGGACATCCATGGGTAATCCGTATTGGAGCCCTCTTTGGATGTTTTTCTGACTTACAGAAATACTGAGCTGAAAGATATACTGCTTATGCCTGTAGCTTGCTGGGATTTTCTGATCCAGAAACCTGATTTAAAATTTTTAGTTTTTAATCTATCCAACTAACCTATAGGCACATTCTTCTTTCTCTTTCCACTCTGCTTGGTACTTCTACTCTTTTGTTCTCACATTCCTTGTCTTTATGTTGCTCATTTTGAGGATCAAAGTGCAAAGGAAATAAAAATCCTGTTAGTTTTCAAAGGTCCACACAGCAGTAGATAATTGGTTTCCAATCAAGCCCAGGCTTCTTTGATCTCCAAAGTCCTCACAAAGAACATTTTGCTAAGACACAAGCATGTAGCACTACCAGGAGATCTAATTCTGAAAGTCTGTGATTACCTGAGCAGTGACACTCATAAAGATAGGGACTGATTACAATGCTGTGTTCTTACACCATCTTCCATTACTCTTGCATTAATGAGACATAACTACCCCTTCTGAAGAAATACTGTCGGTGATAGTTCTCTCATGCTGTACCAACAGAGGTGATGGGTCATGCAGCAGGGTCAGGAACAGAAACCAGCTTCTTCCAGCTCCCCAGACCATGGCTCAGCCCCATAAACACCCTTCCTTCTCAGATTGCTGCTCTTTCCAGTTCTGCCCATGGAGACAAATGGAAATGTGCTGCCCATTCCCACCTTGGCTCACATTTCCACCTCTGCAGCAGTTTACAGCCTTTGCCTGTGCTGGTTGAACTTTCTGGGCTGTGGTGCAATGACCAGTGTAATGTTGTTTATGTAACACAATGCCCAGCAGCTAAGGATATGAACTTTTCAAAACCAGCTTTGCCACCAGAAAAACCATGATGTGAATCTACACCCTTGTTCATCTTTGCAAGGACTTAATCTCTCCTGTCACTTTGAATCTCAGTGACCTTCACCTCGACTTCCCTTATTCACTTAATGCCTTTCTCTCTCCACCCACACCTAAACCCAACAAAACATGGGTGGGGTTGGTCTTTTCTCCTAGGTGACAAGAGGAAATGGACTCAAGTTGCATCAGGGAAGCTTTAGATTGGATATTAGGAAAAAAATCTTCACTGAAAGGCTGGTGAGGCATTGAACAGGCTGCCCAGGGAACTGCTGGAGTGACCATCCCCTGGATGGTGGATTTAAAGATGTGTAGATGTGGCAATGGGGGACATGGTTTAGTGATGGTCTTGACACCACTAAGTGCTGGGTTAATGGCTGGACTTGATGATCTTTTAATAAATCTTAAAGATCTTAAAGACTTATTAAAAGATCTTGATGATCTTTAAATAAACAGAGGTCCTTTGCAACCAAAATGATTCTGTTATTCTGAATGAAAAGGCAAAATGTGTTCATGTTACAAAAACATGAAATATGGTTAAATGACTGATCTTGGGTTTGTAGGAATCTCTCTGTTTTTTCTTTTTCCCTTTCTCTTTTCCTTTTGTTTATTTTTTCTTTTGCTTTTTTCTTTCTTTCCTAGTCTTCATGCCAGGGCTCCCCAGCAGCAGACATTTTTAATGTATCAAGGCAGCATTATTTTGTGCAATCTGGAGAGGCAGAGTGCACAAGATGCACAGATGTATACTTGTGCATGCATACCAAAATCTAGAACTGACTCTGCTTCTTTAAATAAACAGAATACATTCATTTAGCTTAAAATAGGACTCCTGTCAAGCTCCTGCCCTAGAGCAACTACCAATTGCACTGTCAAAATCACTCTCTGTGGTTCTGAATAGGTTTCTTAATGAAAGAGCAACATTAGCTCTTTAGAACATTTTGTCCCTGAAGGATGCAGCAGCAACAGCCACAGAATGGTTTCTGGCTCAGACATACTTATAAATGGTGAAAAACATAATGGTTCAAATCGTGATTATCAGCTCCCTGGAAATGCTTCACAACAGTGATTCAGGGAGCCAAGAGACAAATGGACACTAAGAATGGTCCCCACTGGGGAGGGAGATCTTTGTTCCCCACATGCACACTGACCCTCTTAAGAATAATTGTGATGTGAGTAGGTTGTCACTGAAACAATGCAAAAAAACAGGGAGTGAAATTATTTGGGCCCAATCCAAAGAAAAATATGTTCTGCTTAAATGAAATTTTAGTATTTGCTGGATTAAATAATGATGATCCTCTGAATGAAATTTTCTATTTTAGCAGTCTGGTCATACTGACTGTGACAGTAACAATTTTTTATTCTGGATAAACCTGGAGG
Organism: Molothrus ater; assembly: GCF_012460135.2. NCBI lineage: Eukaryota > Metazoa > Chordata > Aves > Passeriformes > Icteridae > Molothrus > Molothrus ater. The sequence continues at coordinate 28,236,869 of NC_050485.2, read as the reverse complement.
CAGCAGTGGAGTAGAATATGACTTGAGTAGATATGTTTATATTCAAACCAAAGAAAAAGAGTTTTTCTTATGAAATGTATGGTTGGAGACAGGACTTAGGTGTTCTCTTGTTTCTTTAATAGGGATGGTGTGGCTGCACTCAGCTAAAGTCTCCCAGTTGGAGCTACAGCACCATTTAAATGTTGAAGAATGGTATTTACCAACAGCCTCATGCATATCTCCAGTCTGGGCTTCAGACAGATTTCAGATCAAATGTCACTGATTCAGGCAGGAAAAGCCCTCAAGCAGCTTTTCCACAGCATGGAGGGTATCAGGATCAAAACCAACAACAAAACAGATGACATTTTTCATCAGAAGATGGAAGTATTTGTCCCTGCTTTGTTAGTCTTCTCCCTGGCAGCAGGAGACTAAACTTTTCCTGGTGTGTTTTATTCTTTTACCTCCTATACTTGCAGCCTGTTCCAAGAGCCACATCAGCCCAGATGTATTATCACAGAAAGAAGCAGCTTTTTCTAGACACAAAAAATTCCAGTGCCAATAATAAAACAGTTAAAAGTGCCCTTCCTGTGTTTTACCCCATTTTCTGATGTTGTGGTCCCTCTCCCTGCTCCTCAGGGCTTGGTGGTCATGCTGGTGCTGGTGCTGGGGCTGGTGCTGAAGGTCATTGGGTCTGGAACCTTTTCCCAGGAGGACTGTGATGTTCTTGGTGATGCTTTTGTCTCAGTCTAAGACCTATTTGGGTTCATTTATACATTTGCTAACCCATTTTATACCTTGCAAACTCAGCACTAAACCTGTGGCCTGTTAACAGTGATGGCAATACAATACAACAGGGATTCACAGCTGCATTATTCTGCTATTTTTAAGTTTTTCATTTGTTTGTCATCCAACTCAGACCCTGCTAATACACTGCTCAAGGCAGGGGATCAGCAGAATATCAGGAGTTAACTCAATGAAAGCCAGCTCATTCCATGCTGCACTCAGGGTTGGTGTCTCCTTGGCTGTTTATAAAATTCCATGGAGCATCTGGAATAAATGGCACTGAATTAATACAATGCTATAAATAGGTTAATCAGGAGGAATCTTCAGCTGCTGAAATAGTAGAGTTACACAATTATACTGACCTTGGCTCATTATGGTGCAAGTTTTCATTATCAAATTTCAGTTCCAACCTGGAGAACTTCTCTGTCTGGCATTTGGGTCAGCTTATGCTTGCAGTCCACACTTTTCCACTGAAGTAATAAACAGTGATGTTGGAGCAATTTCTTAGGGGCTTCTGGTAATTGTTTATAAGCTGCTGGGCACAGAAAGTTTCTGTGGAAAACTGAGTCAGGACTGAGAAGTCAAGTCCCTTCCACCAAACAGTTTAATATCTGAAGAGCTGAAAAGATGAATTTCACCTATATAGCTTGCACTTTAAAAATGTAAATGAAGTCTATACATGTAATTCCCCTGTGACAGCTTCCTCTATTAACAGACTAAGTCATCCATCTGTCACAGGGAGAGAAAAAACTATTTGCCACTCAAAACCACAAACTCAACAAAATTGCTCAGAATACTCAGCATCACCTCAGTGCATGGTTGGTAAGCAAAGTGCTTAAAAATAACGAAACAATTGGCAGCACAAGACAGTGATCAGGGCTACAGAGGAAAATGTGCCTTGAAATGGCATCAACTGCTGCAGAGGCTGGCTGGGATTATTAGCATGGCATTAATTACAGTTCCCACATCTTTGCTTCCTCCTGGAATGAAATGAAATCTAAAAATAATGGTTTCCAGGATAAGTATATATGCCATAATCTCCAAGTACCCATCATAATGTATTTCCATTTTCTACCCCAGAAGTGAAAGGTAGAAACTTTTCATGTTGCAGCTTTCCCCTCTTAGGCAAGGCCAGCCAGAACAGTCCTTGCCAGCATCTCACTTGCCAGACATGAATTGAAGGGAGAGGAAGCCGTGGGCCTGTCCCACTGGTTGATCAAATCACATTTAATCATATCAAGGCATCTATTTTTTCATTATTCTGGGTGGTTGATATTTAGAAACAAAAAGGCAACCTTATTTTAGGAATTTGGCAATTAGAATTATATTAGTAGATCAAATTGACATTTGGAATTAATTATAAAAGGGGGAAAAGGGGTTTGTGCTCACTCTTGATCTTTTAGAATGTAAAAATATGGTCTGATAAGCATATTTGCTATCTTGGAAAGATCAAGGTTTATTGTGATTTATTGGCTGATATTAAACCAACTCCTTATTTAATGATCTAAGCTGAGATCATGGCTCCAGAGAAGCAGACATTATAAATAAAAATAAAAAAATAAATAAAATAAATAAATATATATATAAACTTCTCCCAGAATTGTGATGCATTATTTAGCCAGTATTACTACTACTTTTGCTAAATTTTGGCAAAAAGTCAGGGAACAGCAGAGTTCTAAGTGTTAATGGAAGGTCTTATTTACCAACAGCAAAGCTGGATGTCTGAGAGGGTAATACTTCAGTTATTACTGGCTTAAGTATGTATCTTATATGATCCTGCTAAGTTTTTGCCAGTGTAACAAGGGGTGACTGCATTCCTTAGTAATTTGTGTTTGATTATTTTAGCAAAGAAACAGCATAAATTAATAAAGTTTAAGCAATTAGAAATATTATAAATATGGCACATATTTCACACCTATTGTATATATTATATAACTGGATATGAAATATGTTTCCCCTCTCATTGGTTTATCTTTTCTTCAGTGGTAACTCTTTAAAATACCTTCTGAGGGTTACAAACTGTTGTTATTTCCCTTGGTCCCAGACAAGTTGTCCCACACATGCCAGAGCTGATCCAGGTCCTGTCCCTGTGCTGAGCTGGCACCAAACACGGCTGTTGGGAAGCTCAGAACTGCTGCCAGGTCAGTAGAAGATATTGGTTTAAGTGTCTTTCTTTTAAACCTGTCCAGGCTATCTGGTTTTCTTCAGTAACCACTTTTTTCTTAATTTTCATCCCTGTTTTTCCTTCTAAAAAACCATTATCAGAAATGCCACGATGAGTTTGCAAAGCAGAGTGAAGACTGTGTGCCTTCCTACTAACAGCAAGATTTACAAAGATTTCAGTGTGTCCAGGTTTTTCCTCTGAGCACTCCACCACGTTTGCTATGCAGATGGGATTTCCTCCTGTTCAGATCCTGCAGCTGGACCTGGGTGGGCAGAAGCAGCTCTGATTTCATCCATGCTGTCCATAACCCTTCCTGCCTGCTGAGCTGCACAAATTGCTGACTACTGAATCCTCAAGGTGAAGGACAAGACGAAAAACATTTTCAGGGATTTGAAAGGATGGAATTAACAAAGCAGGAGAATGTAAGTCTAAAAGCCAGGATAAACAATACAAAGATTTTTTTTTTTCCCTTTCAGGAAGCTGAAAGAAAAATTGTCTGGAAATGTGCAGTGTTGATGGACAGCCTGGTAACAGTAAAAACAGGAGTCTCTGAAACGCTAGGAAATAAAAATTCAGGACCCAAATTAAGAAATACGAACTTGACAGGTGCTTCCTGTGGATGTGGAGATGAGGGCAGTAGAAGAGGTTTCTCAAGTAAAGATAATGATGATGCAGAGAGCAGGTAATTTGTTTCTTCTCTCCAAGGCAGCTCAGCATGGGGGGACCCTGCCCTGCTAATCAAGCCGTGCCCCCGCTGTGTGTGATGGGTGCTGCATCTGCACAGGGGCTCTTGTGTCAGTTGAGTGGAAAGCTGAAAATTGCTTTCCTCAGGCTGCAGCAACTTCCCTCATTTACAGGAGATGCTCAAGGGATCAGTCCATCTCCCTGCTTTCCAGCAGAACAAACCCAAGCAATGCTGGAATCGTTCATCAGCTGGGAGTCTGAGGATGTAACTGTGTTTGCCTCACCTCACTGACACAGGCTGGTTTCCTCCTGAAACATTCCATGTTTTTGTCCAGTCTGGCTTTAAAACTGTGAGGTTACAGGCTTCTTCCACTTCTGATCTAGTGACATTAAAGCTCAGGAAGTTTTCACTGACAAGGAGTTTCAGTTTGCCTCAATGATGTTGCTTCATTCGTAATTGCATTCTCATAAATTAAGGTTTCATAATTATTTCAGTCTTGCTGCTTAATTCTTCCAAACCTTTTTATTGGAAACTAATATTCTTCTAACCCTAAGACTATACTTTATGCTAAACTTAATTACCTCTGTTGCTCTGCTCTCCAAGATCTTTTGCTATTTTCTGCAGAACTCCCTGTATCCTGTCTCTTGTTATATTGTTAAATTTTAACCTGCTTCATCTCTCCAAACTGGAATTGAGATACTACACGTCTTCAAATATATAAAACAAATACCACATTTCATGCTCAGGACAAACTGCTGAAGCAGGTTTATCTTCACTGTCTAGGGCTCCCTGTGGAGGATACCCTCCCTCTTTTTGGAAGAGAACCATTCATTCTAGAAAATGAGTTCCAACTTTTTGAAAATTAAGGTGATTAAGAGAATATGTTCCTCCAGCCTAGCACAGAAATAGGCTTTCCTATTTCATGTGTTTCCTTATTTTTCAGCCTGTAAAATATTTCACTAGAGGAAGGGGACACCATACAAACCCCTATTGAATTATGATGCTGCAGAGCAGAAAGGCAAAGCTAGCAAGATCTATCTACTTTTTTTGTCAACGTTCCAAGACACTGGCAAAGTTGTGAGTTCCACAGCACTGTTGTGGCAGATTTTATACCAGCAGCAGCATTAATTGCAATAATCAGCAGGAATTAAATGAAGCATAGTTGAGAATGGATGTGCCATCCTAGCAAGGGCAATCAAGTAGCCCAGTGAGACACCATGTTCCAAGATTTTATCCTCACAGACCTGACTCCAAAGGCCCTCATCTAACTCCAAAGGCAACCAGTCAAAACATGTAAAATTTAAAATTTCACACTCTCTTTTTGGCATTTCCAAGAAGCTTATGACACCTGAAAATTTTAATCCACCATATGCTTCACTTGATTCCTGAACTGCTCTTCAGTTCTTTCTCTCAGCATTCAAAGGGAGCCTCAGCTGATAAAAGATGCACCAGGAACACATGGCTCAGGCTGAAAGGGCTCATACAAGCTGGGACAGATTCACTTCACTGAGCATTAATCCACTTTAATCCAATTGGATCACATACCAAACCAGCAAAATCCTTGAGGCTTTGACAGCACCAGCTCTGCTGATATTTAAAGGTTAACAAAATCAGTAGATCCTGTGCTACTTGTATCTACACTGAGAACTCTGGCTGATAATCTGTACAATGAGTTAATGAATATGAAGTAGAGGCCACACACTGACAGCACTTTTTTTTTCCCCCAATAGGATGTACAGCCACAAAATCTTGTATCAGAATGCAAGTGCCATAAGATAACCATGCTTCAATAACTCAGTCATTTCAAGAATATCAAAGTAAGGAAAAAATATAAGATGCAAAGCATTCCATTTTGATACACCTTCCTCACTGCTTGAGACAGCAAAGTCTCCCTAAATCTCTGAATGCCTCATGCAGGCACAGCAGATAAATGATCTGGGGTGGGAGATGACAATCTCTGAGACCAAGAGGATGGGAGAAAGATGCAGAGACCTAAAATGAAAGCTGTCAAGTGCATCATCTTGCTGTAGCACTGTTCTTATTAAAGATGTAAGAGCACTTGCAGATGTTAAATACCAAGAAGGAACAGCTTAAAATCCAAGTGCAGTCCTCAGAGGGGATCCTACAGAGTAACAAGATTTTTAAAAGGCTGATGAAAACTAGAAAGAAACCAAAAGTAGAAAAAACCACACAACAAACACCATTTAAAAGTATATAAAAACATATATAGACCCCTTTACATAAAAGCCTTACTGAAAGGCCCAGAAGGAAGAAACGCTGCTCACTCACCCCCATGACATTTGTCTCCAACAAACCAGTGCTGTGACTGACACACTTTGCACTCAAATGCAATAGAAAACCGAGGCCTTGACCAGCTTCAGCCTTTGTGGAAGGATATCAGGGCTCCCAGGAAGGAGCTGATGTTGATCTGTGCCCAGGATGGCTCCAGCCTGCCCATTTCCCTCGGTTTCCCATTCTCCTGGGCAAGAGCATGCTGATTCAGTCCATGCCCTGCACAGCACAGCACAGGAACACATTTATCCCAGAAGATGCTGCAGTGACAGACTCAAAATAAATGAGGACTTCAGGATCAAAGGCATGATGTAACATGTTAAAACATATTCTATCTCAAGGTCACCCATACAAAAATTATTACGGATTCTGTAATAATAGAAGCAGTTGCTTCACTGAAATTAATTTATTTTGAGAATATCCCTTTTAATCCTCCATGCATTTTTTAGCACAAAAAGCTGAGTTTTATCACAACCTCCTTCATAAAACTTAATATTGTATGTCTGGTAATGTGGCTGTTTCAACAATTCCTCATTGGAAATTCCCACATCTGTGAAACCTTGGTAACACTGTTAGTAAGTGACCTACACAAAGTTTATTAGAAAATTTTTACTGAATATCCTCTGTTTAATGTAAACAAGGCAGGAGGCAAAACAAGGAGTATATATTTTATATAATTACACTATTTTACAGGGCACAGAAAGCATTGAGGACATGGTTTGAAAACCCTGTATGATATGCAATATCAGATATGGATTTTCCATGTAGCCCCAGGTCTACTCCAGGACCCTTTAATCTCACCAAGTCCTTCAGGTTAGTATTTCTTCTAGCAAGACAAAGAGCACTAATAAAATGTCACCTGTGAGATAGCACAGCAGGTTATGGTAGAAATTACCATGCACTTACAAAGCCATTCCATGATTATTTGTGCCCTGTAAAATGAAGTGTGGCAATCTTTACACTAATCATAGTGTAAGCAAGCTTGGGATTCTGGTCCTTTTATATATATATATGTATATATATACATAGGTGATGTACAACCAGACTCAAGCTGTGCATCAAGTCACAGCTTTTATATTGCACAGACAAATATAGAGTAAGAACATTACACAGACAGAATCTGAATACCAGGAATATTACAGTCATAGGAGAACCTAAGGACAAACTTGTTCTACCAGAGCTAGCACATGGCTTATTACAAAAATTTCTAAATCAGAGGCTAAATCAAATACATACTATAAATGAAAAAAAAATAAAACAATGCTTCTATTTACACACATGTGCATCAGGATTAGAATGTGGTTTGGATCTGCTTTTTGAAATAAAAAATTATTCTATCCCATCTCAAGTATTTCTATCTAATACCAAGTGGCCCCATTCTCTAAGGTGATGAGCACTTTTTTTGCCCACTGACACCTGGAGGTTCTGCACAAGCCATGAACTCTTCAGGCCAAGTATTTTCTCTGGTGGCCCTCTCCAAGTAATAAATAACCACATACAAACACATGCACACAGAAACAAAATGGGCTCCTCAATGACATGCATAGATCAAAAAGGTGAAAACGTGGACCTGAACTAACTTCTAATCATTAAAAAAAAAAGTGCATGAAAAATATCTCCACAAAAATAATTAAATGAGCTCCATCTCTTAAGAAAGATTAAAGCACTTTTACAAAAATAAAGGTCATTGTCATCAGGTATGATAATAAGGGTTTGTAGGCAGCACTCACAAAAGCAGTTTAGGCTAAAGCAACTTTAAGGATTGCTTCAGTTGTGTGAGGATGGATCCATGTCTTAGAGATTTATCAACTAAGTAACATTTGGCTTCCAAGAGAACATCACTAATGTCACTGGAGACTGAACAATCCTAGCCTGAATTTAAGGGTGATCATAGTTCTATCTACTTATTTTTCTCATGGACAAGCTTAAGGAGCTGTGTTTGCAGCTCTGCAGTGTTTTGCATTAGAACACCACAGAGGCTGCAGCCTTTCAGGGTAATGAGTTCAGTTACCACTGAAAACAGCCAAACAAAGAAAGTGATGTTAATGCTTTCATTTGACATCAGGCAACTCTTGAATGGCTTTATCAATTCTTACATTACTTGGAATGCTTGTTCAAGTTTTGTTTAACATTTCACTCACATTCCTTTATAGCAGTATTATCACTTCCAGTTTCCACTGAAATTGGGACATTAGAAGTATTCTGGATCATATGCTTAAAAAAAATTAGATGATTTGAGGAAAAAGTAATTAAGCTCAAGCAAAACCAACAAAGACCCAAATTCAGTAAAGCATCAGCATTTCTGCTTGACTGCTTAACTTTGTACACATAAAAAGATTGTGATTTGAGGAAACAATACTCGAAATTAAGCTTATGTTTAACTGTTTTGCTGAATTGGGACCTTATAAATAACAAATGTATGCATTAAACATCACTCTGCATAGACATCAACATGTTCTAAACCATGTGTCAGGTATTAAGTAAACTCCTAATGTGGACTGTCTGCAATGCAGATCACTAATTATTTGCTATATTCAAGGTATGTTTCTCAAGAAGAAAAATGAAGTGTAATTTTTTCAAATTTTGTCCTACTATGCTACTTGGACCTGAAAATACTTTGCAGCTAAATGCAGAAAAAACCCAACAGGTGAAGAGGTAAAACATGCTTTTGTTTGCCAGAGAAATGTGTCCCAGTACAGGGAGCCACTGAATACAGATTTTACCTACCAAAACATTTCCCCAGTTCCAGAACTGCTTTCTCCAGCTGAACCTGTACTGGAAGCTTTTACAGCAGGATGCTCTTCACTGGTGACAAGAATAAATTTAGCCCATTAACGGTGACACTGCTCTAATTAACCTGCTAACTAAGAAGGACTCTTAACATCCAGCTTCCATAAATATTAAAAAACAAGACCTCAAAGGCATAGATAAAGAGCAGAATCTGATTCTAGGTACAGTCATGTAAATCCAGAGGAGTTCTAGTGACTGAATAAATTAGTCCATGTTTGCATATGAGCAATGACATCTGAAATGGGCATTAGCTGTGCAAACAGGGGGCAGGAGAGGAGGAAAGACAATGTAAACAGAAGGAGCTGAGCTCTACCTGGCCTTGCTCAAAGGAGGGGAAAGGGGTCCTAGCCACGAGTGTGGGGAGCAGGACAGGTCACTGGGTGTGACTGCAAGGTCCAGCACAGCATCTGGCAGTGAGGACCCTCTGGAGGGCAGAAGCAAAGCACCCTGAAATGGCCTCTGCTTGCAATGCCAGTGCCTGCCCCGGCTGATGGCATTCTCAGGGAAAAGGAGTCAATGAGAGGCATTCCTGCATCCCAGCACTCTGAAAAGCAGGTGCAAATTTTGGTCCTAAATAAGTTATCAATGCTTTAAGTGAGTTGGCATCACTGTGAGGGTTAGATAAGCAATAAAAATGGCTCTCAAAAGAACAGAATGTTTATGCTGCCGATTTTCAAGGCACAAAAGATTCTTAAACCAATTCAGACTAATACCAATTTAAAAGAAATTAAAAATACTGTTTCAGCAACAACTACTGATGACCTATAATTAACCTATAATGTAAAGGTGACATGAGTCAAACAACTAGAGTTCCTATGTAAAAAACTAAAGCAAATCTAGTTACATGAATGACCTGGAGACCAATCACTTGGAATGACAGAGACAAACATGCCACAAACATGTACACTTCAGATATATTTGTTATGGATGTGATGCCAAATCAGGATTCATTTCTTTAGTATTGATCTTAGACTGATAGATTTCTTGGAGTAAACCAATGAGGAATCAAGCTGAGAGTTATACTTAAGATCTACCAAAAGCAAAATGATCCCTCATTAACAGTTGTATATGGATTGGTGGATTTTTTTTAACTTCTTCATTTTTAATAACATAGGTTGCAACTATAGGTGTGTTTTTCTTTCATACAATCCAACTGAAAAGAAGAAGAATTAACACATAAAAATGTTATAAAATTAATTTGCTTTTTTAAAAGTAATATGGTCACAAAGAGCAAATTGGTGCACGTGAGCTCCAGGACATACAAGAGCCCAAACTCTCTAAACATTGTCATCAGAATAACCAAGGTCTGATGGCTGTGGTTCTTCATGCAGCTTTTGCAGCTCTTCACACAGTGTCTAGAAATGCTGCCTGTTGGTTTCTCCCCAAATGCCTTTGCTCATGTTCTAAGTCCATTTGCAACATCTGGTGAAAGCGACTTGTCTTCCCAACATCCCCTTTTGTGCCGGGAGGCACCCCCTTGTCCCTGGCTGCTGTCGGTGGCCTCCGGGGGTGGCTGGCCCGGGCTGCTCAGGGCGTGGCTGAGGTGTGGTACTTGACAAAGGCGATCGCGGCCAGCTCCTTGCAGAACTCCTCCAGCACAATCACGCCCTCTAGTAACGTCATGTGGTCAATGCTGAGACGGGAAGAGAATTGCAGGGAATCAGGACTGGCACACACAAACCCAGCCACGCGTCTCAGAGAACGTGCAATGTGTTTACTCACATGGGCCCCTCTGGCTCCAAGCCCAGCAGGCGTTTTCTGACCAGCAGAAGTTTGGGAGTGAAATCTGGGATGCGCTGGATTCTAACCATGAGGTCTCCGACGACCTGTAGAGTGCAGACCATCAACACAAAGTGAACACCTCTGCAGAGTGCCTGGCAGCAAGGTTCAATGGCAGCCTCAGTGCCCACTGCAGCATCCTCACAGGCTCACAGAACAGCCTGCAGGGAGGCTGCTCTGCCCAAAAAGAGGGTGAGTGAGTGCAGAAAGTAAAGAAATACAAAAGCCTTACTTGCTCTTGTCACAAATAGCATTACTTATTTTAATTACATCAATGATTAATTTGTCTTTTAAAATGTTGATATAGACAATCAACCAGTGAATTCCTGGGCCTAGGGAAAGCACAAGGGGAGAGAGTGAAGGCTGTATTTTGGAACAGGGAGGGCTGCTGGGAGAAAGGGAGCCAAGCCCTCTGTTACTATTGGGCAAGCATCATTAACAGGCTCCTGACCAGCTTAATAACAGCTGGTGCATGGGGTAAGCGAGGGGCTCTGACTGAGGACACTGCAGTGACAGGCACCCAGCCAGCACTTCTAGGATGCAAGTCTGGCAGGAAGAGATGGAACTGGAGAAGAAGAAGGGGACTTTTGATAAATCCAGGACTTAACTGTCAAGAACACCATTCATCAGAAAGAAAAAAGAGTATGTGCAGAGATACCCATGTAGGCCCAATCTTGATTCGAAATCAGCTTTCAATGACAAACATTTACCAAATTAAAATACCCAGCAACTACTACCACGAATGACAAAGTTATTAAAACATATTACTGCTGTACTTATTGCTGTGTAAGTGTGTAATTATTGCTGTGTTTACTCACCCGGACAATCACAGAGAAGAGAGACTTGCAGCCAGAGGCGAGGTTGACATAAGGATCCAAAAGGTATTCGTGTATGTGAGGATGGGGAAACAGGGACAGTTTGGACAACACTGAAGTAACTTGTAAATTTACATCATAGGGCTGCAAAAAGAGGGAAACACAGTGCTTAGTTATTTTCATGCTGGCTTCTTTTCATCCACCTCATGTTTATTTAACTACTAGAACTTTTTACACAGGGTTATGAATACATAAAGATAAAAAGTTAGATTAGAAGACAGGCCCAACCTCTGCTTATCACAACAGCAGTGCTGTGAATATGACAGTTGGGCATTAGATGTTATTAGCTGTATTGCTGCTACAACCACTTGAAGCTTTTGCACACTTATTTATTGCAGGGCAAGTTCTCTTCCCATAAAATATTTCTTCAGCTAAAGAAATAGCATGGAATCAGCCTAGATTAAACATCTGCTTGCTTCTCCTGGGAAATTGTAAAGTATATGAGCTCAGGAAATTGCCAGAGACAAATCCATGTTTACAGCTAATATGTTATTTCTCTTCTACTTTATTTTTTCCTGGGAAAGAACCACTGCAGAAGGCCTGGCCATTTTGTGGCAGCAACCCATGGGAGATGGGACCAGTTCTGGGCTGGGAAAGCAGCAGTAAATTATGAGCTTCTTGTCTACCTCCCTTCCCCAAATCAATCAAATGGGAGAGGCAACACTGTCAGATGCTGGAAAATGCTTATCAGTCATAAGGAATAAAACAGTACCTAAATTTCCAGGAAAAAAAGTGCCTAGTTTAAAGGATTTGACCATTCTAGTAAGAAACTTATTTCCATAAAAGCAAGCATTTTCACCATGGCTTCTTTATATTTCAAAACTTTTTTTTGTCTTTGATTTTGTCATCCCAGTGAAAACAAGCTGACATTTTAATTCAGCCCAGAATTTACGAACTAGTAGAACCTCCTTCCATTTCTTCAGTGGCAGAACAGACTAAGTTGACATGAGAAGGACAGACATTCCTTTGGTGCACCTCTGTGTCAATCAACCTTGCTGATCTAAGTGGATTACAGGGCCCTCATTTAATCTCTGACTGCGTATTGGCAGTAATACCCTCACTGTCATCGTCACACTGAGGAGGATTCAATGACCTCAAATTCTCATCTTTATGCTCTCAAGTTAGCATCCCACTGAAGAATAAGAGAACAGATTCTTCCCCCTTTTAGATCTGAGAGATTTGGATGAATTCAGCCTCAGATTAAGACAGATGCATTTAGCCATGTCTACATGTCTAAGCTCTCATTAGCTGACTCACCAGAGATCTGACACTTCATACACTGCCCACACACAAACATCTCCTGCCATCTCAGAGCTCCCAAGTATCTGCTGGTCTCTGGATGGTTCCACAGAGGGTGGATCCTGCAAGATCTGTGTTGGAACCACAAACTTCTGGGAATATCTTGGACACCACAAAAATGGCAACAGATAGCTGAGCTCAGGCACCTGAGTGGAGCTTTCAGTCCACAGAGTTGAGGAAGCTGAGTGATTCACTTTGCACTGAAAGGGACACCTACTTGCCTTTCAGCCTAAGAGCCCCAGGGACTACTGGGGCTGCTTTGACAAAACTTCCACTGACTACATGTGCCCACATAAGTAATATTTAGGTATCTTATTCTTGAACTTGTTACCACACACTATTGCATTGCAAAGTTGCCTCATAAATCTTTTGAAATGAAAGCACTTATTTCTTCCAGTCAGTGGCAGTTATTTCTGCACTTGGCACTCCAGCAATAGATTCATCCCAATCTCCTAACAAATGAAGCTTTCAGCCCCTGGACCACAGATGTTACAGGTAAAAGAGATCACTACATTTTGAGTTATTATTGCAGAGTTATTCTGCAGAGAGAGACAAAAATTCCTTCCATAAATCTGTTCACTGCCTACCTAGCTGAACTGTAGGAGGTCTTTAGAGCTGTTTGAGTCAGCCAATTCATTAGGAAGCCTTGAAGGTATGAGCATTATCTGGTGTTCACAAGAGGAGAAGGAAACAAAGGAGTAACACGTGCTGCATTGTTCTGACAGATTGCTGTTGTGATTCAACTAATTGAGAGCATTAAAGAAAGCTGCTTCTTCACACAGAGCTTTTATTTCTGTCCATGTGTCAGCAGACTCAGTTAAATGGCCCCATATCAGATAAATTCTAAAAAAAAAATCCCTGTAGCTAAAAAGATTAAACCCAGCAAATTTTGAAGTTCAGGAAATTAAAAAAAAATCTTAGGGTACAGTCAGTTCCACAGAAATTTGTAATAGCAGGAGAAGAAGGTAGTGTCTAGTACATGAGGTCTTTGAAACAAGTTACTTCACTTGTGTGCCTGAGCTATCTTCTGTCAGAAATGAGGTTAGTGAGAGCTACCTCCTCTGCAAAGCTTTCTGGTATCACGGATTCATATCAGAGTGTTCCCATGAACACTCACAGAGCTGATCTAGGGGCTACTCCCGGCTTCCTGCACATGTTCCCTGTGCACTTACATGTGCAAATGGCTCTTGTCAGGCTTATGACCAGGGAAGGGCACATTACACAATAATATGTCTGTAATAGAGTGATGGGAGTTCACAGGACCTGATGGCGATCAGCTCTTTAAAAGTGATGAAAGTATCAGAAATGGAATTCTTAACTTGTTTTTTCTTACCTGATCAAGAATCCTCCCCATTCTTTCAAACAGAACTTTCAAGAAGTGTCCTTCAAAAAATGACGCTTCCAAATTGCACTTTTCCAAAGACCTGGGAGATCCAGGCCACTCCCACCGTAAGCAAATGACACAATAATCCCGGAACTACAAAACAGTAGGGAGGAAAACACACTTCAATCTCCATGGAAACCATTTCATTTCCTTTGATAGTCCATACACCTTAAAACCATAATCTGTAGCTAAATTATAAATCTAAGCTCAAAAAGATCAGTCATTCTAAAGTAAACATTATCAGTAAAACCACATTATCAGCAGGCACCTCATTTTTCTGGGGATATTCCTGCTACTAGGCTGGTTTGAGAAGCAGTGAGTGGAGAACAGAGCTCCCAAAAAGCAGCTGGGGCCAAAACACAAAGCAATATCAACAATACACAACCTAATCAGGGTTCTTTTGAAACAGAATTGCATTCTTAACCATCTTCTTGAGAGTAGATTTCCACACTTCTACTGCATTATGTGTAGCTAATCTTGCTATCCAAACCATTCTGCTCTCTGATTCCCAGGACAGGAAAGGCATGTGTACATGCAGGACATACAAACTAAAAGTATTTCAGGGCTTCCTCTTCCCTCTCTTTGTTTCCTAACACCCCTGGCAGTCATTCTCTACCTTGCCCCATTATTTGCTTTGTGCTGTCTGATGCCTCACTTGCAAGGAATTACACCTTGAAAGGAGCACAAGTTGAAGCAGAGAAAATAAAGAACACAGGAAGAAACAGAAGCAAAAGAATCAGCAAACAGACTCAAAAATTCTGCATTGATTGTAGCTTACCTACTACTGCAGGCTTCCAGGAATAGCAATAAGGAAGCAGAACAGCTATTTGGATGTAATAACAGCAACAGGCAGGGCTACTCTTAGGGGGGAAATATTTTAACAGTAGCCATATCATCGTCAGGAGTGACAGAAACCAATTCTGCTCTCTAATAGCTCCCAGTACACTCTTTTCCCCAAGACATGAATGAAAGACGAAGATGATAAGTGGTTTCTAGCATCCAAGAATACAACATAGGGGAATTTTACATCAACCTTTGTTTCCTTATTCTCTACTTTTCTATTCCCTTTCTTTTTAGGAGAGACTACAGATGAAGCAATATAAATACAGAAATCCAGTGTCCCATCTTTAGCAGCTGATAATGTAATTCCAAGGTTATGGAATTTTTGAATTACCTACTAAATACAGCTCTCACTTACTCTGTTCCTTTGCATAAATTTTTCTATTCTAGAAGATTCCCAGGGTTTCAATAAGAAAGCTGCAAACAGTGACTGTCCTCTGACCAAGGAAACTATGGTTGTAAAGGCAAAACTTGCATTTATTTTTAAACAGTAAATCATAAAGCTTTCCCTGCCTACCCCACCTCCCAACTTCAAACCTGAATGCCTTAGGCTGTGCATTCCCTGAGATGAGCCTTTATTTGCAAAGTCCCAGATTGCATAACTCCTATGCAGCATTTTAATTTCTCTTAGTTCTTTCAAACAGCTTGGCAGGCAATTCTCCAAGAGAATGCAGATAAATGCAGAAGCAAATTAAGAATCTATCTGCAGTTCAGGTTTTCTCTCACTGTATTTGTTATATGAATATTAATGCATTTAATGTCATCCATTATTCCCACTAGTGCAATACAAGGTGAATTCATCATCAAAAGATCTCCAAAGGTAAGTTTTCATTAAAAATGAAAATTGAATTTTCCCATCTTCCATTACCAAAAGATGCATTTAATAGGACTATTTACAGAACCATTTGTATATTCTCACCAGCATTTCAAACTCTCAAGGACTAAAGAAGAATTCACTGACTTACTTGTCTGTGGGCATCTCTGAGGTAAGTATCATAACCTGTACCCTCCACATGGTATGATGACTTTGCTTCATCAGGTACAAGACAGAGAAAACTGAAGAGAAAAAAAGTACATTAATGACTATATTCCACAGAGCACCAGATCAATACTTCCTCATCATCTGTAGCAGAGTACACACAATGCTGAACTGTCTGGCCAATTAATCCACACACTCTACCAGAACTTTATGTGAAGAACAGAGAACACCAAATCTATTTAAACCTACCTATTCCAACTACTATAGGTAATAACAAGGTATACACTTGAGAACTTTTGTATCTGGCATGAGAGGCAAAGTCATCAGTGGAAGCATTTTCTGAGAATCAGCAGACAGAGTGGAGATTAAAGGGAATAGTCATAAATAGGTCAAGTATTTGCTAAAGGTCAGACTCCATCTTACTAGAGCTAAAAGAAAATATACTTGGGAATAAATGAGCCAAAAGAGAAGGAGAATTACAGTTAAAATTCTTCTTAACCTACTTCATAGGTAGTTTTATTTACCAGTTTGTTGTGGCAAAAAAATGAACATCTAAGACACACCAGGATTATCTGCACATAAATGTCCCTTGTTACAGCTATAATTGCCTTTGCCAGGTGTGTAGTCAAACACTCTGTCCTTATTACTTCATCAATATCTGACGTAAAATGCATCAGGAAATTCTGAATAATATTAGTAACTTTAAAAAAAAGAAATTAAACCCATTGAAATTTCTGGACAGAAGATAAAACCCCATCTTTGGACCCTGATTCCAAATTTCAGCCTTCATTATACCCCAAGAACTGCTGGATGCTCCTGTAGAATTTATATACAGAAATATGTAGTATCTGACTTTCCATGTGGAGTTCATCTTATCTCAAAAAATACAAATTTGCAGGACACTGCAAATCAGAAAACATTTCTATTCCCTGATGCAGGTTACACGAGGTGAATTTAGGAGAATGTTCTTTGTATCTTTGCTCCAAACCATGTCCACCATAAACTATAAATAGGGGGAAAGAGGGCAAGAAGTGATGATGTCACGGTGTCCTGGCTGTCCCTGGGCTGTTTGCTTCCTCTGGCTAACACCTTTGATTATTTCTGGGCAGGCAGATAGGTCAGCACTGACACACCAGTGCTGCTCTGCTACCAAGTATTGACAGAGCAAACAGCCCCCATCCTAATATTAGTTCCTAAGAGAATTACCAACACTAAGTTGCTTAAAGCAGAGCTTGTCCTCCTGGTGATATCCAATTTGCAGTGAGTCTGACAGGCACTGAGCTATGTCACAGGTGACACAGGTGCCCCCTGACTTTCAGGGAACAGAAGGTTAACTCTAGCATGGCAGTTATTTCATTTTATGTCTGTGTTTATGGAACTTTGAAGTTCTAAGGAAGTTTGAAGGTGTTTTTTCCCCTGAAAGTTTTATGGCAAGACTCCCCAGACTTGTCCAGGAAGGTTAAGTCCGGTAACAGCAATTTAAGTACAGCAAATATTTCTGCAAAAAGCGTCTTTTATAATTGTGAATTCTGAGTATTCAACCATTAGCTGCAAAGTTCTTCTATTTTTCTCATTTATGTTGAATTAATGCAAGCTCTAATCTTTCAGAAGTAGCTTTCTGATAAAATGGCACAATTTCCTTCTGTGGAGTAATTTTCCCAGCTGGCACAGAATAACATCCATTACAGAGTACACATTTAATTTGCACAGTGTGTGCAGACACCCACACATTCAGACATTTCCTCAAGTCTTTGTTTCAACTCACCTATTTACAATTTTATGAACTTCAGTCTTCCCATCATTTTTCGGATGTTCTGGACTGACAGGTGGAGAAGCACTGAGCCACTCCTGGGTTGACAATGTGTTATCTGGAGACAGATCAGTAAATAATGGATCTTCCTCCAGATCTCTGTGAAATTACATTAGACAAAAACATAATCATCCACAAAATGTTATGGAAGGCAGGAAAATCTCTGGGTCACAAGGCAGGCTGTTTTTCTTCTCTGAACAATGAGGATGTGTTCCAGAACATAACAATATCCACAATGTATTACATAATTAATATGCAGAAGTACCAACCTTTGCAAATACCCAACAATGTGAACAACAGATGAGACATTTTTGACTTGGACAAAATTACTGCATCAAGTCTCTTAAAACTTTTTCGTCATATTTGTCATGTGAGAGAGTTCTACTCCAGGACATATTTAAATTATTCTAGATGACTAAAATAGTTTTGTGTGGCCAGTCCTTACCTCTCCTTCACTAAAACATTGAGTGATAAGAGTTACCTAGCATATATATTTTATGTAGTGCCTCAGTATTTTATTTATTTATTTTATGTAGTGCCTCAGAAATGTTCTTCCATCAAAAATCACTAGGAACATAAATGTAAGCAAAACACTGAAGTTATTGACTGCAAGAATATTCTCACTGATTGCAATAAAATATGCATAGATTTAAGCTTGGTAGATGCATAAATAAATTGAGACACGAAGACCTCTGAGTGTTTATTGTTCTGCAAAGAGACTTGTGGTAATTTTAGATTTTCTGTTCCTGTTCTAAGAGTTTCCAAGTTGCTGATGTAAGCATTTCTGTATCACTTTATGGATATGGATTAATACATAGAGCTCTCAAGTGCTCTCCAGGCTCACTTTTCTTTCAATTACTGAAAAAAAACCTGTTTTGTTCTAAAAATAAGGATCCAAGTTACTTGTTGTGAAAACTTCTCTTGAAAATGAAACTTACACTGCTCCAGCAATCTGTCCATTCTCTACCACATCTTTATCTTCTTGACAGGGAGGCTTGTATTCCATGTAGTTTCTTTCTTCCAAATTTCTCAGAACCAAATTATAAAGGATGTGCTCATTGGGTTTTTGCAAAAGGTGCTCAAACATTCGTAAAGTCATTATGCTGATCTGCAACAGAAAGAGTAAAAACTCAATAAACTGATGCACTGCTGCCTTGTGCTTTTTGCCTTTTATCTGCTTTGTCCATCCTAGAACACTGCAATTACTTATTGACATCATGGAAGGAGACAAAATCATAAGAAAAAATAGGAAATTATGATGCTACATGTGGTATGAACATGGATGATGAGTTCGCATACATTTGAAAATCACTATGGGAATGCTTTTGTTTTTTTCTGTTAAAATACCTGTTCTGAAATCTGTCAAAATAACAATACAAAGAACATACAGAGAACTCAAAATTTAGCTTTCTAAAGTTCTACAGTTAGATCCATGGTGGAAGATGATTATCATTGTGCAAATGAGACCCACAACAGGACTTAAAGTTACCAATAAATACCCAAAAAAAGAAAGTAATACTGGGATATTGTAACTAGATCTACAGGCTAAGATTTTTACATGGAGATGTTATGTAGGCTTTTAAAGGAACACTGACTTTAGGCAATACAAAGACAATTTTTCAAGACTGCTTGAGAGTGCTTAGCTTTGCAAAGATAACTGATTTACAGAGATAACTCATTCTGACAGTGTGAGCAGGTAAGCATACTGAATAAATGGATATGAGAAAGCACAAATTTTTATTTCAGGCAAGCTTGGTTTTTATTTGAAAAAGTAGAGGCTGAGGTTGTTTCATGGAAAAAATGAAGCAAGCAGCTTCTGAGGAGGGATTTTACTGAAGTAAATTGTTTCAATGATGCTTAGTGTATGCAAAGAGCCTAAAGTTATCACATCATCTTTTAATTGGCATTGCATATATCCTCCAAGCACACTTAGTTTTTTATCCGTATCTTATATGATAATAAGACAGAACTGACACAACATGGAAAATAACAGCAACAAATGAAAATGCAATTGCAAAAACTCAGTTCACTATATCTTACAGACAAGCAAGTCTGACTGGATATGCATAGTGGACACACAAATTCACAAAAAAATCTTTAGCAAAAAAAAAAAAAAAAGGAAATATTTCTATGTGGAGAAAACAGATTGACTTCATTTTCTAAAGGGATTTTGTAGGGCCAAGAGACAGAATTCTCTTTCTTGGGGAAAAATGTTACTGGATACAAATATGAGAAGTCCTCACAACGGTGTCTTTACAGACTCTCCAGACTCCAGAACTGGCCAGCAGACACTCCTGTGTCAGATCAGCCCTCACCTCATCAGAAATGTGATCACAGTGCTCGATCAGCCTGTGCCTCAATGGATGCCTGTTGATGTCTGTCAGGGTTTCTGGCTCTCTGTGCTCTCCAAGGATGAAATACACCAGTTCCTGCAGCAGCACATCCGAAGTCACCTGACGAACAATGCGGTGCAATAGTGCAGTTGATGTGAGGATTCCAATCTCTGAACTGAATGAAACATTTTCATATCAGATATGGAGTGGATTTCCACTCCCCAAAAATCAGCTTGATTCAGACTCTGTTCTGCTGTGTCTTGTAGGATGCTACTCACGTTTGCATCAGCTGAGGTTCCATAACATCAATGAAGAATCGCTCCCGCACAGCTTTTGCCATAGCAACAGCAGTCGTCTGAAACAAAAGTACAAAATGGTGTGCCTCAAACTCAGAAGCTAGGAAACAACTGGAACTACTTATTTGCTGAATATATTTGTATCATCTGAACACATTTCAAACCTTTTGTGCTTCTTTGATGAGTTGATCACAGTAGTCAAACCAAGAAAGAAACGAAATCAATGCTCTTTTCCCTGGAAAAGCAGATGCATCTTCTTTGTGGCTGTAGGAATCCAAACTAGAGCACACAGAGAAAAAAATGTTTATTTAGTCTACAAGTAGTTGAAGAATCTCAGACTACCTTCTTATTGAACCTAACAGAATAATTAATGACCTACTTGTAATGAAGGGAACATTAAAAATGCTTTTCTGCTGATCTCTATGATCTGGCAGTGCCATCACAACAAAGATATTCAGTGCATGCTGAAGGAAAAAGTGTTTCTAGAGTCAGAAGGGAAAACTGATCACCAACTCTGTTCTCCCAGAATACACAGACTACAGAAAATGAATCAGTAAGTCCTGTAGTCACAGAACCATAAAACGAAGGCAATTGTTCTTCTCTACTCTGTAAGTGACCTCAGGCAAGTTGACTAAAACCACACAGCGTATACTTGAACTAGAGTGTATCTTTCGGAAAGAAACATCTATCTCAATTTAAGGGCTGTAAGGAATAACAAATACACAACTTTCTTTGGTAAAAAACTCCACTGTTTATTTATCTCACAATTTAAAGGTGTGAGTTTTCCCCTTCTAATTTCAAACTCCAACCATCAGAAATTTTGCTACGCATTTTGCAAATGCCTTCTTTTGTCTCAGTACTAACAGACCAGGAGCAAGTCATAATAATGAAGGCAGAGTGGGGAAGATAAATGTTTTAAGAATCTAAATTACAAGCAGTTAGGACAACAGGCATGTATATTCTGCTTCATGCTAATTACTTATGCAGCAACTCTTTCCTTCCTCTTTTTTTCTGTAAAAATTTTGCAACAACAGCCTGTTAACAAATAGACCCTTCCTGCCCCTCAGAGCAGCTTACAATGCCCACTGTGTACAGTGAGAAATTTATGCTTCCTAAATCCTTGATATCTGCATGAGAATATTAATCCACACTTGATACTACAGTGACATCCTAAGAAACTGCTGATGTAATCCAGTGGAAAAACTTGCCCCCTGAGGAATTTCTGCCAGGGACTGGCAGGCAGACCTGGCCCCATGTCAGAAATCACAGGTACACTGGACACCTAAAGTACACCACTGTGCTACAGCTCTATCTCAGCTCTGCCCTTGAGGCTTTAGCCTGTGTGTGTGGGAGTATTTTATACACATTATCTACCTATCAAATTATTTTCAGGGAAAGGTGTAAAGTCACTTTGAGTATTAAATACAAAAATAAAATTCTTACCCCCAGTTAATTGCCTCCACTGTTTCAATGTCTAAGGGATCCAGTGACTGAGGCAAGGCTTTGTAGAGGGTGGCCAGCCTGTCTGTCAACAATTCACATAAACAAGTGCTTTGAGTCAGGCACTTGGCAGCTGCTGGTTCTGGCAAACTCACCAAAAGCATGAGACCTTCACAGGCCTTCACTGCTATCCGGCCGTCCTGGCAGAAGGGCATGGGAGAATTAATCAGAGGGTGAATGAAGGCCACTGGAAATCAAGAGGCAAACACCTACCAAATAGAACTTCTCCACTCCCCCACAGTGACTGAATACATTGATTTTTGTTGCCTTCTGAGCCATTAACTCTAGTGAATTTGGATGCTACAAAATAATGATTATCACCTGATTTTGTGTGAAATACAAGAATGCCAGCTGCAACCTTCCAGCTGACAGAACTAGAGCTGGAGGTCAGCTTAAGACCAAGATACCAAATCCTGTGAACTACTCATGTAACAATAATGAGGTACAGAGGTAGACTTGGTTGTCTGCTGTCAGCACTGCTGCAGCAATTACAGGCTTACCCAAACCTCTTCTAAATTTTCTAAAAGAATCTAAGTCTGAATCTGATGATTGAGCTGGGTAAGAGATACAACAGGCTTTTTTAAAAGAAAACCCACTCCTAGAGATAGCTCAGTGCTATTACAAAGAGAGTGGGTTTGGTTAAGTCAGAACAATTGAAAGTAGTTTTAAAAACATTCTCTTGTGATATATTTAACCTTCTGATTATCCTGTGTAGTTTTTCTGTGAAACATACAGCACCCTATACAAGTTTCTTAAAAAAGACCCACTTATATTATCATCAACAAGCTTAGTATTAATTTTCTAAAACAGTATTTTTACTTTAATCTGAATTTACAAAGAAAATTGCCAATTTACAAAAAGTGCCTGCAAAAACTCTCACTTTTTATAGCTAAAATACAGTGGGTTTATTCACTCCCTCTGCCCACTTCACACAGCATCCAACTATTTCATTTTATCACACAGAGTGGAAAAAACCCTAAAAACCAAATAAAAAAACCAACTCACAGGACTTTTAGTGAGGTTTAGTAGAGAATTCACTAAATTATAGTCTTGATTTGGACAAGCAGTGGAGGACTCAGGTGATGATGTGACATTGAGTTCATCCAGACTGAAGGAGAGCTCCTCTGCCTGCTGTGGGAGCTCATCCTCCTTCTCCATGTGCTCGGCCCCGGCAGCACCGGGCGTCTCCTCGGGCTGCCCTGTGTCTGTTGTCACGGACTCCTGGTCTTTGATCATGTCTTCTGTGATGACACTTGCTGATCCTTGGAGAGCCATGGCTTTTAACTTACTCTGCAAAGCATTTTTTGGAATTACACAGCTGAAATTACTGTTCATCCTGAAGCAGGAGTTTACTAAAAGCAATTTTTTTAACATCAACATTTGAAGTAGTCAAGGCTGGATACAGTAACCATGTAAAACCTACAAGGCTGTGGGAGGGTGGGTGTTTTATAAACCTAGGACACTTTTAAATCTGCTTAAATTTCTCTTAAGCCCTATACATTTTGCTTCAAGGCTGAATATGCCATTTACAAAAGGATGACAGCTTTTTCTTTCACTACTGAAGGCATATATTCACTTGATTTGCCCACAATTTGATAGAGGTTTATAATTTATCTTATGGGTGGCACCTTTAGGACTTAGCATTTTTTTTTTAAATTCCTTTCTGTGTCAAGGCCTCACATTCATCTAATATCTGAAACACTATTTCCAGTCGGAATCACCCAAGTAAAATAATTCTAAATTTCTGGAGATTTTACCTTCAACAGGAAAGGGAAAGAAACACCTTTTCTGACAGCCAAATACTCTCAAATTGTATTTCTCAAGAAGAAAAAAATAGGCAGATTGAATGGACAAAGGTATTACGAATTAGTTTTGGGCACTGGATACTCTGAAAGGTCACAGAGAACCTTCTTGGAAGTTCCAAACCATCTCTGCTTTGCCTGAGAAAAGGCAACCCATTTGTCTTCCCATAAATCTGTCTCCAGAACATAAAAAGACATTTAAATTTGTGCTCTGTGATACCATGAAGAATCTCACAGAAAAGCAAAAACTCAGTGTTCTTCTGGCATAAGTGCAGGTGAGGAATACTTTATTGGAATCATAAATTAGAATGCAGCACAAGACATTTCTTTCAAGTGAGAACTGCAGTGAGATTATAAATCCAAACGGTTCCCTTCTCTATGATAACACCAAAATTATTACAAATATATCTCAAGCATTAATAATTGAAAAGACTAACCATTTGGGGTTAATGGATTTTAGTACAGACAAACCAGCAGGGACTGAGTACATGACAGTGAGGCAGCAAACTGGAGAGCTGCTGTGAACACTTGCTTGAGGGCCGTGCATTCATTGTGGGGAATTTGCACTGGGCATTGTGATGCACTCACAGAACCAACTCCCTGGAGAAGCAAACCAGTGGAGAAAGCAGCAGACTGCATGCTATAAAATAAGGATGCACTTTGAATGCAGTAGAAAAATTACTGCTTCAATATGTTTTGGGTTTTTTTGACAGTGTGAAAAGTGCAAGGCTGGCAAAGCAACAAAAAGGTGTCTGTCTGAACCAAGTTTGCTATCACCAGAGCTTCTGCAGTCCTTCAGTATCAATATCATCAATATCCTCATCAACACACAGAAATATCTTAATCACAACAGTGACCCTTGCACATAAAGGTTGGAACAGCATTTCAATCCTGGATTCAATACTGTTGCTGGCACCACTCAAGCTGCAGGCACAGTTGTTAAAGGGAAAAGCTTTTTTTTTTCAAAAACTGGGCAATATTCTGTAAAATACTTATTTTATTTTACAGTGGCTTTTTACTTCCTTTCTGGATTCTTCTGCCATTTGAAAGGCCACTGTTTATTTAGCTAAAGCAGTGATGAGAGAACTAACATATATAAATGTATGAATGCCCTAGAAATGTGTCCAGACCTCATTATTCTTACGTTGGCAGTGACACAAAGCAGTTTGTACATTGAATATCGCACAGGCAGAATCTCAGTTTGTACATTGAATATCACACAGGCAGAATCTCAGTGTGTATTTAAGCTTCCTATTATTTAATCATGCAGTTCTGCAGCTCAGCTGCTCACCTGCCTCCTGCAAAGGTGCAAAACAGGATCCTGAATGACCTAATAGAAAAGGTTACATAAAACACATATTCAATGCTTTCTAAACAAAGTATTCATGAATTCAGCATTAATGAAAAGCAGGTAATATAAAACCACACTTTTGTATTTTTGTGATCTGTAAACATCAGTTTTAAAATCTGTGGTAGATGATGCCATGTCTAAATTCTGATAGATTTAAAAAGACTTCTATGAACCATCATGTGATATCACAGCTGATGAGAATTTCTACTTAATTTGTGGTGAGAAATATAAAGGTGATAATTCAAAGTACTGAAAGTAAAAGTGAATAGTAAAACTATTGTTCATGTTATAAAATGAAGGTACAACTATTTAGCTGCTATATTAGAACATTTTCAAAGTCTCAAGAACAGAAATTGAAGCACAGAGAGCTAAGTGTCCCTTTGCCAAGAAACAATCAATCAGTTGCAAGGAGTATCTCACCTAAGATGGGATGAGGGAAGTTTACCTTAAAATATAACCGAGGTAGAGGTGATAAATAAACATCACAATGTATATTCTTTCTCTCTGCACAAGAACTAGGAAAACTTAGTTAAAAAAAAAGGAATACATTAATACCAAAATAAAATTAGTATAGGGATCCTAAAGTTTTTAAAAAGTAGAATGAAGTTCTTCAAGATCTTATTTCCACAACAGACATAACTTGCCCAAGTGGTTGTGCCATGTAGGCTTATTGGTTAAGCAATACAGGTGAAAGATTTCACCTATATTGATTAACCAATAGTATATATATTTATTTAAATTTAAAATATAAACCAGCATTCTACCAACAAACTATTTGGCATAGAATCATAAAAAGGAAGTGAGTTTGAACACACTCAGTTTTTATGTTCATAAAATCCTGTATAAACTGATTGGAAACAGTCAAAGAAAGAAGCAAAACTAACAGATACAAACACTCTCTGGAGAGATCCATCTGCATTTCATCTTATAAGTGTTAGAGACTGGAGGTAGAAATGCCACACAGAATTCTGTAAATTTACCCTTTCATGCATTTGAAAGTGATCAAGTCACAAAAGCACCTCTAAGAGGCCAGATGTGAACAACCAGAATATTCTATTCTAATGGAACACAATTCTGCACTCCACATAACTGATCTGGAAACAACCATCACAAGTTGTGAAGACAAATGCTGTAGGCTACAACACCTAGAGTAATACTGTGAAGTAACAAGAGCTACAAGAATTGTTTGCCAGCTTGCCTGAACTCCACAGCCAGCATTTTGTGGAACTAGAGACCCCTTTGAAACTTGGAATCATCTGTTTCTCCATGTCTGTTTTTTAAATATTGGAATCTTGCTATTTTGGGGAAGAACACTTATAAAATGGGACAAAACACTTGTGGTTCTTGTGACTGGGGTTCTCAGGTTTGATTGCAAGGGCACTATTTAAGAGGCTTAAACCATACAACTTACAAAATTAACACTAAAAGTAATCCTGCTTTAGAATTCTACCATATTTTGCATGTAATCTATGCAGTAGTTTGCTTCTGAGTGCTTCTAATGTTTAAACATTAACTTTTCAATCCTCATACCATTTCTGCTGCTTGTACAACAAGCAGCAGGAACAATGACATACAATGGCCATCAGGATAATACTTAATTGAGGTAGAAATAAATTCAAGATGGATTCTTTACTACTGACATGCAAATGATAATCACATAATGGAAAAAAACATCTTTTTGCAGTTTAGCAGTCTCTGCTGTCACAGATCTTGTTTGTGGGAAGCTTGTAAAAAAGTCCTGAAGGAATATTTTTCAGCTAAGTATCATGTACTTAATAGAGACTGTGTCACAAAACAGAAAACAGCAAAGTGGGAGCAAAAGGCACTTCTAAATGGACTTTTATAAACCAATTTTTTTTTATGCTTCTTCTAAATAGGAGCTGAAAGTCAGTCTAGAAATTGTTTATCCTCTCACTCTGATTTCATAATGCCACATGTTAAAGGAGGCAGTAAAGACACAGGCTGTCTTGCAGATAGAAGATGGTGCTGTGTTGTAGATTGTGAGCTGGCACTGCAGCTCCAACATATGTGCCACTACCAAATAAGGGCCCAATCCTGCAGAACACTCAGCAAAGTGCAAAGTTTCAGTGCCCCCTGCAATCTTTCCCTTGGTCTTTGTTGGGATGACAAAAACAACACAAGAAGGCCAAGGTCTCCTTCACACAGTGTTTTACACTGCAATTCATTTCCCTACTTTAAAGGCACTTTCACTGCAAAGGAAAACCTTGGGCAGGTGTATTTGTGAGCCTTGAATGAAATTCTTTTGAAAATCAGATGTATAAAGTCTCTGGGAAAAAAAAATTCTGAACAAGACTTCTAGTATCACAGGATAAAAAATAACAGATGTTATGAAAACTAAGTATGAATGTGACATCACCAGTTCTCCACTAGATTTTGTGTATGACACAGTAAATACTGTGAATTGATTTACTCACCTCAAGGAAGAAGTTCACCAGGTATGGATCCTGCTTCAGCTTTGCACATACTATACAGAGAAACTGAATTTCTTCATTTTCTGTTGGTGTTGCCAGAACCTCACCACACAACCTGATTAATTTCTGTCACATGAAGTGAAAAATTAGGACAAAGTTATTGCTTTTTCTATGAATAACAGACTGAATTCTTTTTCTATATACACATTACAATTATGTATGAGTATTGACTGGAACATTTGCTCTGGATTTAGACTGCTACGAACAAGTTTTCTTTATTATTTATGACTTGCATTGCAGTGGCAGTCCAAGACTCCAATCATCAGAACATTATAAAAAACAAACTGATATGGCACCCAAGCAATTTCCTTAATTCACTTGACAATGGAAGAATTAAAGATAACATTAGTTACAGCAGAATAAAAGAAACTTGTTGTGCAAAAATACAGTTTACTTAAAATCTGAACAGTACCTGCACTGGCCTATGCACATTTATGTGAGGAAGAAGAGGTTGCCGAATTCTTCCAAGAAGTTTTGTATAAAAAGCCAGAACTTGCTGTTTCATTCCTGGAGGACACTGAAACAAAAAGAGATGAACAACAACAAAAATAAAATAAATGTGGAGAAAAATAAAGATGTAAATTTTTCACTCAGAATGGCTAATTAAACAGCAATAATTTAACTAGAAGTATTTTTTACAGGAATCATCAGTGAAGGTATTATTTTTATCAATATTAACAGAGATCAATAAAAAATGTTGCATCTCATTACTGTTTTCTCTTTCAAATTACTCATACTTTCAGTTAATTGCTCTAGGGCAAACTTCTACTAATCTTTCCAGAAAATTTTCTGTATCATTACGGTGATAAGGGGAAATTAACTCAGAATTAATTTGCTATGGGTCAGATGTCTTTTAAGGTACTGTACCACAAAATCCAGCAATCCAGTGAGTCAGTACATACAAATAGAGAATGATAAACTGTAAAAATCTTAATACCTACAGGAGGTTTCTTAAAGTCAGGAGCAATTAACCTTAGACAGCTAAAGTGTTTATAAATGCACAGATGGTCCAGGACAAGAGAAAGCTGCTGCTTTCCCTGAGCAGAATATAAATCACAAATATCTGTGGAACATGCAGACCCTTGTTCTACTGTCCCTAATGCACCACACCACATGGAAGGACTTTCCTATCTCCAGGAGATTTGATGGCTTGTGGGCCTTTATGTACCTTTGTTCCTAGCTAAATTCCCCCAAACTAATTAGTTAATAACCAATTTATCAACCACGTTAATAAATGCTGTTAATTTTAACCAACATAATTTCCCTCATCTGCACGTCCAAATGCAGCTGAGGTGGCAACCTGCAACCTAACCTGGCTTCCTTTCTAAGTAATTATATATAGATTTTTAATCCCTAATCATTGCTGAGTTGTCAAGCAATTCTTTGAAGAGAATGGCAAGATATGTACCATCAGGGCACATCCACAGTAATGCAGTAAGTCTAACTGACTGCTGTGAAAGGGAACCATTCATTTTGCACCAGATCTTTGCAACATCTTGCAAGCACTGAACTGTGTGTTTACTTCAGATGTATCAACTCACAAGTGGCAAAGTGTAAAGACAGGCTGTACAAGAATTGCCTGTACAGACATATTTGTATGAGTACAGAATGACTTCTCTCAACTCTTAGGAACACACCACTAATTACTCACTTCACATATGTCACCATTTCATCTTGGTTTCTTGACAACATTTAGAGATTACTGAACGAGCTGTGTTTCTGAGCAAGTATCTTTAATACAGCAGTGTTGTGGTTTTAAGCCCAGCTGGAGCAGGTGTTTTAGCCTGACTGTGGCACAGCTGGTAC
Source organism: Molothrus ater (assembly GCF_012460135.2). Lineage (NCBI taxonomy): Eukaryota > Metazoa > Chordata > Aves > Passeriformes > Icteridae > Molothrus > Molothrus ater. Next base: position 28,207,630 of record NC_050485.2, on the reverse strand, counting down.
AGTAACTGCAGGTACTGTAGATCTCTGTCTCTTCCAGAGCAAGGAACATCTCAGGCTCAGACAGCCACTGTCCTGTATTGCCTCTTTATGTAAGATCGATTAAAAACTCATGACAATGTGTAAAAGATTGACTGAGAAGGAAACCTTGGAGAGCTCCATTTATCCTTGGAACAGGATAAACCATGCCTCCACTGAGTCTGCACTGTGATACAAAATGTTCTAGCCCAAGTGCTGCCAAGCTAATTGACCCCATGATCCACCCAACCCCACACATTTCAGCTCAGAAATCTGCCAACACAGACAGCAATGAGGATGGACCAAGACCACGAAGGTAACTTCATGTGTGCCACAAAACAGACATGAAGAACCACACAATACTGCCAAGGTATGAAAGCTGTCTGGGGATCAACTCAAATTAATGCTTTCTGACATCAAAATCTTTCTGAGCAATAGCTCAACACATTCAGAAAAGTTAATCAAAAATTTGTATTTAACAGTACTTTTCACCCAAGAATCACCCAACATTTAACAAAGGACAGAGAGGGATAATACTGTCTTGCAGTAGCCAGAAAAACTCTAGACTGAAGAAAAATGTTTCTCCTACTTCTAGAGTTTCACCATCAGCATTATCAGAGTGGTGAGTCTCACCCCTGCCAGCACCTCAGGGGTTGTCTCACCCTGATCACACCTGTAAAAGGCTGTTATTTGTAATATGCTGGTAATATATGTTGGTATATTTGTAATAAAGCAAGCAGCTCTTTGCTATAGTTCAGTGTCCCACACTACCACCTACTGTAGAACTTCAGTCTCTATCACAACTAAGAGCTCACACAAGAGATAATCTGTTCTGCTGAGAGATACATACATCAGCTTTTCCCAGTGTGTAGAGTGTCTCCAAAATCTTGTGATGTAGCAAATACTCCATGCATGGTCCTGTTTCACCCGATTCCCTCTCATTCTCTTCTTGAACTAGAATATCCAACATCTGTTCCAGGTGAGAGGGAATGTTCGTATCAGTCACAGGAGCTTTGTCATCTAAATAAAAGAAATAGGCAATTAAGAATGATTTTAAAATTGCCCTCATATTTAAGTTCAGTTCCATATTTAAGACTTATAAACATGACATCTACTTAAAGAACTTTACATAGAGGGCAGGTTTTTAACATGTCTTCAAGAAAACTTTCAGAGCTGTATCTGAACATGTACACTGGAATATGAATTGGGCAGGTATCTGACCTTGCAATGGGGAAAAGGGGAAGTGCCAGAATTCAAAACATGCAGTAATTACACAGTCAGAAAAGGAAAATTTCTACTGCCAGAGAGCAAGTCAAGTGAGAGAAAGGTACAACTCTCAATCTTCTGTTTAGGATGCACTAGGTCTTGATAACTTCCTCTTTGACCCTTCATACAATATTCTCAAATCTGGCTTCTAACATCAGCCTAATTTGCAGCTAATCAGTTCCTCTAAACTAGTTAACTAAATAAATGGCTTTTCTGTTGATAACAACAAAGATAATTCAAACTCTCTGTGCTGTTTATTCTCCAAAAGCTTTTAAATTTCTCTTTTGTACTTTCTGCATTAAAATTGAATTCTGTCAAACTTTATGAAGGAAAGGGTAACACGTTGATTTTATTATATTAAAGTCATGAAACTGCAGTGGATTTATGCCACTGGAAGTAGGAGCTGGTATTCACATATTGCAAAACATATCCACACGTGAAGATTTTCCTCTTTTATTTTTTTCAGCTGAATTCTACATGAACAACTATCCTAGGGAAATGGTTACTACCGTTTATGCAATAATCTAAAAATAACTTGTCACTTGCATGCAACTGGCAACAAGATCACTCAGGGAAACTGCCATGTCAGAATGATTTTGTTCTCTGCCACAAGCTCCAGTTGGCCTGGAGTGTTTTGCTTGAATTTCCTACACATAATTCTGCTCCTACTGCAGAGGACAGATATATACCCACTGAGTGGAAACTTCTTTTTCAAAACACTTCTGAAACTCTGGGAGAGAGGTCAGCTTTTATTCTGCACCACGTCATTGCAGGTGTCAGTTTTCCCTGCCACCCTGTCATTTCCACCTTTGGAAACATCACATAGTGTTCCAAAAGATGGGTATTTGGAACCAAGGGTCACGTTGCAGTTTTACGAGTAAATATTGATACAAACAAGATCATCAGACACAAACACAGACTCAACAGCTCTTCCAGCAGAAGGTCAAAACTAATAGGCTTGAGGAAAGCATGGCAACATTCATTTTTAAAACATAACTGTTTCATAACTAGGTCCAAAATAAAAAATTTACAGGCTGCATAATTGTTGGGGGGAAAAACCAAACCAGGGAGGAGTTTTAAAAAAAGCAACTACAGCCATATTTCATCATAATATCTATTTTTAACAAGAGCAGTGTAATGTCTGAGTAAGGTTTAATAAAACTTGTTGTCTGTGCTATCAAAATACTTTACACTGAGACAAGACATTAAAGCACAAATAACTAATACTGAGCACATGGAATCCATCTGTGTCTGGTAAAATCTATGACCACAAAATTACTTTTGTTAAAATCTTGCGAAGAAAAAGAAAATCCCTGATGCAAAGCAATAAAAATGTTAACAGCAGGGACTGCATTTCTGCAGCTGTCTGTTTAGATTAAACAGAGTATGTGAAGGCAGAAACTGGGTCAGATGTAAAAAGGTGCAGTTCTCTACATGGTACTCAGGAAACAAGACTTCAACCATTTTTCATGCCTACTTCTACAGATGGAAGTACACGATATTTTAAATTACTAGTTATTGTTGATATTTTGATTAAATACATGATTCATATTAGCATTTATTGATCTCTACTTTTTAAAAACACTGAAATTGTGAATTCTAGTTTCCACAATAAAAAGACAAACCCAGAGTGCTTTTTTCTTTTACCTGAGGTCTCTATGTAGTAATGGGTGATTGCTTTCCAGTGGTAAACAAAATCTTCTTGTAATGGAAGGGAAGGTGCGAGCTGTGGGGAAACGAAGACAACAAAACCCAATTAGAAATGGAATGAACATACTTGCTCAGAGATTAAATTCAGTTTTAGCTTATACTTGGAAGTAAAGTGCTGTAGATGCTGCTACAATTGTTACTCTCTGCTCTTTTACTTTTAACACGGACTACATTCATTATTCATGGTGAGCCCCACGCCACACTGCCTGCTTGTAAACATCAGTAATAATCTCTGTGATGTCTCTATCACCAGACAATCTATTTGAAGCAACAAAAGCAATTGCTCCTACAGCAAAGCAACACTAGAAATGTATGCTTGTATTGTTTAGACCACAATTTTGTCCTGTACGAAAAAATCATGTTCTTTTACGTCTGCTCTTGATGTCTTCTTCCTTTTCTGTACACTCTGTTCTCTGCTCTCCGTCTGCTCCCTTAAAAATACCAATTAGTTGCTTTATTCAGTTTTTACCATGCCTTTTTTCCTGTTAGCTACAACTTCTTTTAAAAGATCTTTGTTCAGGTTTTCGGTTGGGTTTGTTTGTTGTTGGTTTTTTTTGCAAATTTTTGTTTTGCTTTTTTTTTTAGGCCCATACCCAGAGCTTGGTGAGTTGTTCTTTTTTTTTTTTTTTTAAGTAAATATGTTTCTTATTTTATTTCTGCAAGAAAAGGAAGTTTCTTCTTTCCTGGAGGAGTTTGGGATGGCTGGCTGGGTGCAAGAAGGAAACACAGCCCCCCAGGCAGCCACCATCAGCACTGCTCCTTCCCCACTGAGACAAAGGTGGCCTGTGGCCCATCACACCACAGGCAGCCTGTGACAAAAGGACCACAATCATTTCACCACTCTGCTCTCAAAGTGAGAGCTGAGACAAGCACTGAATTTGTGCCCCTGAATGTTCTGAGCTGGTAAAATCAGGAATCCTATAGGGAAAACCCCAACCATTCAATAGGTTACGTGAGGATCTGTTGTTATTCAGGCCCAATCCTACCTGCTTGAGGCTTTAGTTTTTTTTGGACCATCAAGTCCTCAAGTCACTCTTTTACAGGCCATCCTGAAATAGGGGATAATCATTTGATAGGATGGCAGTGATGAGCCTTGTGGGCAAACAGAAAGAATCCCAAGTATAAACTGGAGTGTCTGTTTTGGAAGGGTGAGGAGCTGAACCATCCTGACAGGACATAGAGTCCAGTCCTTCACAAAATTTCAGAGGGGCTGAAGTTGGAAGGGACCTCTGGAGACCATCCAGTTTAGCCCCCCTGCTACAGCAGAGTCACCTAGACCTGGCTGCTCAGGAGCATGTCCAGATGGCTTTTGAATATATCAAAGGATGGAGACTCCACAGCCTGTCCAGGAACCTGTGCCAGGGGTCAGTTAACCACACAGAGAAAGGTTAACTGAAGGAAGTTTTCTCCCCAGGAGCTGCAGATACCACATTTGAGACCAATAACTCTGAACTCCTCTAGTCTCTCCCCAGAGGGTCTAAAATGTGCTATGCTGTCTCAGTTCTTGGGCAAACAAGGGCTCAGGGTTCATATATAGTCTGGTACAATATAGGCTCATATGGTCTTTACTGGCTAGCGTTGGTTTCTTTGAAAAAGTCCTGGGTGTTTTCCACATCAGTCTTTTCTTTGCCTTGAATTTAATGACACTTAAATTTATCTTGGTAAAGTTGTAAAGCCCAGTATATGACAAATATGCCATGCCAAGATAAATGCAACGCTAATTGCTAACGGCCCTTTGCACACAGGACTTTGGAATGCAAGACTCTGGAAAAAGAGTGGTGCTTGGCAACTATCTCTGCCTCCATCCCGGCTGGAAATGTGCCCTTGGAAATGGCAAGCAGGAAATGAAACTGACAGTGCTTATCCTCTCCCTGACAGGCTGTGCACTCCCCGAGTTCCAAGGCTGGGCACTCAGAGCAGCACATTAGCACAGCAGCTACCACCGAGTATCTGAACACCCCACACTGCACAAAACCAGTTTATTTGACTGTGACATTTACTAGGTTATTGAAATTCAGAGAAATAACCAAACAAACTGAAGATTGAGCACATGTTCTTGTGTATCATGCTCTGTATGTCACACTAGCTGCACTAGATGTGTATTTCAAGCAATGTAATGATCATTTCTGGAAAAAAAAAAGCTGTATCAAAACCTCATCGCCAGCTGATGAATAACCCAGGGACAACTTTTGAGGAATACAGGCCTCCCAGACCACTCTATTTCCAAGTAACACATGATAGATAACATTAAAGATTTATCCTTGGCTGATGTGATTTTCCTCTCCACTTCTTCTCGTCTCATCTGCCTCAAGATGAATTCAGTGCCTCTGAGCAGTGCCAGGAAAAGGATTTCACTTCTCAGCACTGTCAATAATTTATCCACCATGGGAGAGAACTGTGGATATAGACATTCTCCCTCCCAACAAATACCTCTAGGGACTCTTCACAGAGGTGAAAAAATAATTCAGGGACAGGTCCTGCCCTTTCAAATTAAAACACCCAGTGATTTCAGAGTCTCCTCTGATCAGGACTGCAAGCCAGACATGGCAGAGATAACATTAGCATGTGTGTGCACCTGGGTAGTGCAGTCTATTGGGAACACACCATCAGCATTGCCACCAACTGGAGACGTAACCCCAACAAAATTATTTTGAGGTAGGTGTTTACTGATCAAAAAAACCAACAAAAAACCACAAGAAAACAAGCAAACAAACAAACATAAATAAAGCAAAAACACCCCCAAGCAATCCTCCTAACTTAGTTATTCAGACACGAAAGCAAGGTCAAGACCAAGACCAAGATACCAGCTCGTATGTATACAAAGCCAAGCACTGGAAAGCATTAGGAACCTGTAACACTTGGCTGACATGCTTTAACCCTACTAGGACAGGTAGTACTGGTATGAGGCTATAGTTCCTATTTTAAGATGAATTATTATCTATCAGCTGAGATGGAATACATGTTACAGCTGCCAGCCTCAATAACTACTCTATTGTATAAGTACTTGTATGGAGATTCTGAAGCCAACCAGAATTCCTTGTGAAGGCCATTAATTCCTGCTACTTGTCTAATTTGAAGGAGTTACCTTAAAAATGCAGTTATTTCTCACCATTACACCAGCTGCCTAGGGCATGGTGCTATAACACCAAGGTTGTGGGTTTGATCCCAGTATGGGGCATTCATTTAAGAATTGAACTTGATGGTCCCTGTGGGTCCCTTCCAACACACAATATTCTGTGACTCTGTAATTAATCCTGATGTAATTAAGTATGTTCTTAGTGATTCCTAATCTCAAATGAAGTTCTCCTTTGCTGGGGGAAAAAAAAACCCAAACATGATCTTCAAGCCTGCAGCGTAGGTATTGGTATATGACATAGCTAAAATCCACTGAACACCACTGAAGTGCAGCCCACTGGAGCAGCCACTGATTAGCAAGATCTTCCATGTGGTGCCCATGCAGTTGGGCTTCCTGGGAGTGAGCTGAACCTAACAGAGGCTGCCTTATCCTTCTGGTGATAATATGTAACAAATAATCAAACCCCACTCCTTTCTGGGACAGTGCGGCTCTCAGAAGAGCTACACATCTTTGACCAGATGTACAGTCTGCTCATGACAAAACCTGTCCAAAATACAATTCCATGTTGTCTTCCAAAGCATATAGAATTTGTGTTTAGGCAGGAAAAAATAACATAAAGAGCAAAAAAACTTATATATATGCAGTATTTAACAGCAAATCTTTTGTGCATGTAAAAATCATTGTCATATTTTTCATGTATGCTTTTCAGAAGTGCAATTCAATACTGGAAAGGATGGAAACATCAGAAGCTGGTGATATGCTTCAATATCTTTAGGGCAAATTCACAAAAGAAAGAGAACACTGTATAAAAAAATAACAGGTACTGTCTGGTCAGATGCCAGAGTCAAAAAAAGAGTAGAAAACTGGGTCAAAGAGAAAGGAAGGGGAAGTGCATGCACACTGCCCTGACTGACACTCACTTGATGTTTTTCTTCACTCTTACTACTGTACCAGTGTGAATGGTCTGAGAGAACATGTGAAAAAGGAATAATGCTTCAAGGTTTACTTGATCTTCAGTTGATGAATGCACAGAGTTTATAATGGCCACTGCTCTCACATATAAAATTAAGACTGAACATGCTTGCAAGTCATGCATTAAATTTTGTCATCTAATTTGTTAATACCAGTACAACATTAAAACAACAAGTAATGTAAGGTCATTACATCCAATAAAGTGGGTTCAAGAGGAATAAATTCTGTTCTAATCAGTTATGCAGGTCATGATTTTGGAGCACTGCCTGTACCAAGTGATTTGGTTTCTTTCAAAGCTGAGTTTTGCTTCAAAATATAAACGGAAGCTACTTGAAAGTACAGTAATGTACCAGTGTCAGAGTGGAACAACAGGCTGCTAGAGAGGGGGGTCTTAAGAATATGCAGCAGACACCAAAATCTTCATTCATTCCATTGCATGGTACAAATATTCCTGTTTGACAGCAAATTGCAAAATTCAAGCCAATCAAAATTATATTTTTCCTGCAAGGTACACAGCTCAAGAACATCCCTTGGACTGACTATTGAGGTGAAACATCCAAAAGCCCAAATCAAACACAAATGAAAGTCCTTTGAACACTGAATGGCCACTTCACAGACAAGCTATTTTGTCTAGGAAACATGAGTGAAAAGCACAAAATAAGAGCAAAATAAGTCTAACTTGCTGCTTTGTTATTGTATACTACATTTTATTGTTGCTGACAATGTAGTGCTCATGGGTAGCCCTTTGCGATGAAAGGATATCAGAAATGCATAGCAAAGAGAAAACATCTTGAGGACAAGCCATATATAAACTGTCACAGATTTAATAATATGAACCCCATGAAGCAACAGCATTTGTATTCTGCCCTGAAGTAACAGAACAAAGACAGCAGTCCTATCCACCACTCTCAATAACACATCCAACCAAATTTAAGGATGCTCTGTTGGCAGGGTAACACAGTGGTGCTTGCTCATCTGGATGCTGCAGAGAAATCCAAAAAGTGAAAAGTATCTAAAATATTGGCAGGATTGACATTAGAGAAGAGGTGGCAAAAACCCAGCATCCAATGGTAATGAAAATCAGGAATATGGTTTCAAACACTTGGGCAATTTAGTCAGAAAAGACCAAAAGTTTTGAGTTACTCAAGGAGAATCATAGGATCATAGACAGGTTTGGGTTGGAAGGGACCTTAAAAGACCACCTAGCTCCAACCCCACTGCCATGGGCAGGACATTTGCTATTAGGCCATATTGTTTTAAGCCCCATCCAGGCTAGTTTTGAACACCACCACAACCTCTCTGGGGAAAAAACCTTGGTGGGGAAAAAACCTTGGTAAAAAGCAACTGATCCCTTATGCTTGCTTCAAGCACAGTCCTGTGCTCTTGGACTGACAAGGGCAGTCAGTCCAAGAGTGATACACTGACAACAAGTAAAAGGCAAATACTGCTATGTCTATCAGACTGTCAACCTTTGGAGCTCCTGTCAGAGTTCAGAGGTATGGCACATTGAGGGTAAGATAACAACGATTATCTAAGAGCACAGGAACCCTTACTGTTTAAATGCACTCTCTGAAGTCTGCAGGCCTGTGGGCCCTGAGGCAGGGCAGCAGCATTACAGAAGTGATGTGCAGGAGAAAGGGCAGGGCAGAAAGGCTACCCAGACCTTTCTGGTTTAAGGAAGTCTCACCCGTGAGAGCTAAAGCCAGGCTCTTCAAGTGTATTTAAGTGTCCAGCTCAGCTGAAAACTCTACAGTTGCAACTCTACCTACTCTGGGGTAGGCACCCAAAACTTTTGAGAACTGTTATCTTAATTACTAGTTCTGTTGCTGATATTCACGGTTAAGAATCCAATTGAGGCTGATCACCTTAGCAAAAACAGCAAGCAAAAATGATGTTCCAAATTCTCTTGGTTCTGAAAACAGGCAGCACCAAAGTGGACTGAGCTAATGTTTAGTATTTACAACCGTTGTTGTAAACAACTTCCCCACAGCAAAGCTAAGCAGACCACACCTTATTACTACAGAGAGAATGAAACAAAGCCACATACAGCCACCAAACTGGTCAAAAATTTATATTTCTCAGTTCTGTCTTTGCATTAGTGGGTCAAACTTACAAAGAAACATTTTTAGTATCTTCCTGCTGTTGCAATTCCATGTTTCGTTCCTAGTATGTGTCACAATCCCATAAATGCAATAGTGCAGTATTTATCAGATCCACCAGGGTGATAGTAGCAGGATGAGGCTAAAAGGGACACCAGAGTTGAGCAAGGACAAACAGCATGTTGTTGGACAGCGCTCACTTGCAAAATAATGGTATCAATATATTTCTGTATTTTCGTTTGGGTTTTTTCAATCAGAAAAGAGCACCTAGTCCCTACTATCTCTACTCTTTTGTTCCATTCAGCTCGTTTGTTTTTCCTAATTTTTACTGGATCTCAACTAAATGCAGTTCTTTTTGTTCATTTTTTGCACACATCAATAACGTAACACTCTCCTAATAATAACTTCTATTAGATCTCTTGAATTGGTAGGCCTGAAAGAATACCTTCTCCTCCACTCCTGCACCCCTCAGTCATCCACTCTTATTTCTGTTATTCAAAATGTGGCACAGCTCACCACAACAAACTTTCTTTAGTCAGGCAGGCACTAATTTCTGTTTCCTCTCCAATGAAAGCACTGTCTATTGAAGGCATTCATGTGGTCTGAATGTTTCCAAGTAAAACGCTTCATCGTTATTTAAAACGTTTCCTTCCAAATGCCACTACACCATTAAAAAAGCAAACTAGGAACCTGCAATTAATGGATAAATGATTGAGTTTTAAACCTGAATACTCCTGCAGAACTACAGGCTCATATAAAGACAGACATATGCTCAAGTGCAGCATCGAAGCATACATTAATGTACAAAGGCTGCCCCTCAGATGAGGCAGGATTTGGCATGCAGGCTCTTATTTAAATTGCTTGGATTTGGCCTGCAGGCTCTTTTTTCAACCATTTGAACATTTTTGTCTTCAACACATTCTACCTTCACTTCAGTACTTCCCTGCCAATTTTTATCACCTCTTCACGCTCAAATCTCCTGGGTGTGCGGGTTTATTGGGAGAGGCATTGAAAGGCAGGGAATTACTACCAAGACCCCACCTCAGTGAAAAGCAAAAATAAATGGTGTGGCCAGGCAGTGCCGAACGCGGCCTTCAGCAATGGCAGCTCGCGAACAGGCCCCGTTTCCTCTGCCCAGGGAAACTCGCTGCACGCACAGCCCCGCGTCCCCCGGCAAACCTGACCCCCGGCACAATTACAAAATAAACCAGGGGTGGAAAGCGGCGCTTTGAAACTGACAACATCCCGCAAAAGCACCGGTGACGGCGACTATTGTCTGCTGGTCACGACGAGATGGAAACGCTGGGGAGTTTCCTGATTCCTCTCCTTTTATTGTCTGTCTCGCTGGAAGGGCCGGGCAACGGCCGGGTGAGGGCCGGGCCAGGGCTGCCCTCAGGCCCGGCTCGGGGCACCGGAGCGGCAGTGCCCGACGGTGACAGCCGGAGGCTGTGCCAGGGCCGCCCGGGCTGCAGCCGCTCCCTCCTCCCCCGGCGCCCCCGGCTCTCCAGGGCCGCGCTGGGGCGATTCGTTCCCTTCCCGTGCTCCCTCCAGGGCCCGCCCGGGCAGCTCGGCCTCCCCCTCCCCAGCCCACGGCAGGGCTGAGCCGGGAGCGGATGCTCGCCCTGCGGGGCCCCGCCGGCAACAGCGCCGGGGGACAGCGGGGAAGGGGCGCCGGGCCCGGTCCGAGCCCCCGGCCCGCGTTCGGTGCTAGGCCCGGATCGCATCCCCGGCGTGGCGTGGCCGGGCCCGCCGGCGGCCTTACCGCCTCCACGGCGTGCTGCAGGATGGAGGTGAACTTGGAGAACATCCTGTCCCGCGACTGCAGCAGCCGCTGCCGGGAGGACCTCGAGAGCTCCTCGATCCGCCGCCGCCGCCGCTCCAGGGTGAGGGCTGCATGCGGGGGCCTGGCCGCGGGGATCGGGCGGGCGGGCGCCGGCGCTGCCTCTCGCTCCCCGGCGGACACCGTGGCACTGACACCGCCGGCTGCGCGGCGGCGGCTGCTGAGGCTCCGGGTGTCCTGCAGGGGCCGCCACCCCCGCACGCCGCTCGGCCCGGCTCTGCCCGCCCCGCTCCGCTCCGCTCCGCCCGGTCCCTGGCGCTGCCTGCCGGGAGCGCCGCGTTCCGGCCCGGCCGGGCCGCTTGTGCCGGCCCCGGGCTGCGGGCGGCGCGGGACGCGGGTAGGGCGCGACAGAGCCGAGCTGCGAGCGGGCCGCTGCCGGGCCCCGAGCCAGCCCCGCTTCTGCGGGCAACTCCGGGCAAGGAAGTGAATCAGTCACAGGATCACTTGGATTGGAAAGACCTCTGAGATCATCGAGTCCGACCTTCGACCTTACACCGCCGTGTCAACCAGACCATGACACTGAGTGCCATGTCCGGTTTTTCCTTAAACACCTCCAGGGTGCTGAGTCGACCACCTCTCTGGGCAGTCCATTCCAATGTCTAATCACCCTCTCTGTGAAGAAATTCTTCCTAATGGCTAACCCGAACCTCCCCTGTCACAGCTCAAAACTGTGTTGTCTTCTGCTGCTGGTTGCCTGGGAGCAGAGTCTAAGCCCCGTCTGGCTACAGCCTTCTGCCAGGGAACTAGAGAGAATGATAAGGTCCTCCATGAACCTCTTTTTCTCCAGGCTAAACAGCCCCTGTGCCCTCAGCCACTCCTCACAGGACACATGCTTCAGACCCTTCCCCAGTTTCTTTGCCCTTCCCTGAACTAATTCCAGTACCTCAATGTCCATCCTGAACTGAGGAGCCCAGAACTGGACAAACTCGAGTGTGGAAGGACAATGACTTACTTCCCTGGTCCTGCTGGCCACACTGTTCCTGAGAGAGGCCAGGATGCCTTGCCCACCTGGGCACATACTGTCTGGGGTGAGGGGAAGGGATGCCCACCTCCACGGTCCCTGTGCCCGAGGCTGCCATCAAACTTCACAAAGGTCTCTGGGATCCCTCAGAATCATGAGGGTGGGGAGGTGGGCTGCCTCCACCCTGCTCCTGGCATGGCATGGATATGGAAAAACCCCTGTGTGTGTGGCAAAGGGCCCAGCTTGCTGTCTGCTGAGACATTTTGGGTCTGCCATCATCCACAGGGATGATGAGATCCTCAGGGATCACAAAGCAGTGTGAGGGTGACGAACTCAGAAAGTCAGTGACAAGTTGTGGAATCACCATCCCTGAAAGTGTGCAGAAAATGAGTGGATGTGGCACTTTGGTTTAGTGGTTATGGTGGCATTAAGTCAAAGCTTGGACTTGACAATCTGGGAGGTCATTTCCAAATGATCCTGTCTGGTTGCTGCTGGATGAGAGGCTGGTGGTGTGGGTGGCATGGTCCTTGCAGGGTACCACAGATGAGAGGACTTGTGGCAATGTGCACATTGCTCATTTCACTGTTGGGTTTTTTCCCACACAGAGAGAAGGAGACAAAGAGGGCTTTATTTCACCTCTGAATCAAATACTTCAGAAAAAAAGACCATCCCTCCCATTTTCTGGCATCACAGGAAAAGCAGAGGTAAAGTGGGGTGAGCAGAAGTGGTATATGTGGCTGGCAAGCAGTATGATGTTTTGGGAAAATGTTTGGACACTGGGCAAATTGACATAGGAGAACAGGATTGTTTGGCACTGGGTAGCAGAGTGAAATGTTGGAAAGGTGATTGACCAGTATGGGAAAGGGAGGAGACCCTGTCGTACCAAATGAAGGAAAGCTTCCACATTAATTTTTGGAGAGGAATGAACACCAGCTTCCTCATATGCTAGGAGCATGCAGAGAGAGATGAATCAAAAGACAGGACAAAACTACTATTTAACTGCTGTTCTTTTAATTGTGTCATCTGGGTAGTCTTACTAATAGTATTGTGATGAAGTCTTACTAATGATTCTGCTGTACTGATTACTATTACTACCCCTGTGCTTTGCAGGCATGGAGAGCTGCAGCCCAAATACTCTATGGAAGTAAATACTAATTGTATGTGGACACTTTTATTGCAGTTGTTAAAGAGCAGAGCTATTTCCTTCTCAACATCCAGGAGTCCCAGTATGTCAAGATCAATTTAAAAGGTAATTATGTTGGGTTTTTAAAAATATATTTGTCAACTTATATTCTATAGATGTTCATAAGAAATGTAAATTTCCTATGTGGGTAGCCATATGATGAAACATCTCTGTGTTTAGGTGATTATTATCTGGACAGGTGCTGCATTTGAAGGTGCCTGCATATCTGTGTCTAAGAGAATGTGGTCATTTAAAGTGCTTTTGCAATCTGTTTTTTCCTGCAGAAATGTCTTTTAAATGTGCTTGGGCTGTCTCATCTCCAAGCAGCAGAATGAATAAAGGAACAGTAAGATATCATAAAGATATAAAAGGAGACAGTTTTATCACTGTGAGAGTATTCCTAATCGTACTTAACAATTTATGAAATCATAAATCACAGAATCACAGATGGTGAGGTAAAATTTGTAATGCTTGAGGGCCTCTTATTATTCTAAGAGTGACTAATGTATATAAACGCATTATTATTTAAACAGAACAGTTCATTGTGGTTGAAATTAAGATTTTGGTTGTAAAAGTGACTTCTTATTACGATTTCTCAATGTGAAATGCCTTGCAGTAAAGGAAAAAAAAAAAGGAAAATATTACATGTAAATTACTTTTCCTAAGCCTATTAAACAAATTGAATCTCTGCATATAACTCTGCATTTACCCACCAGTAGATTGGGCCTGAATTTTCAGCCATAGTGCAGAATCCAGTCTTTAGTGCTTATATGTCTTGCAAATTGTAGATTTTTTTGGAATGATCTTTTGAAGTAGTCTCTAATTTCTCAACCATGTGTATGTATTTCTCACTGCTGGGAATATTGGATAAATACTAGCAAACCAATAGTAATGAAATCACTGGAAACTAATGGAAGAATTATTTCACCAGTGTCAGTGCAGAAGAACTCAGCTGAGGTTACATTTTGTTTGGGTTCTTCTTGTTCTCTTTTATGAGGATTCAGTTGGAGATGCTGCAGTTATGGATGAGCTACCAATGTCATGTCATTTGCAACAATACATCTTCACCTGCTCATGCTTGATGTTGTTTGCACTGAAATAAACACAAGTATTACTACCTATTTTAGTACCCTTGAGAGCACAGTTCTGCTGGTTTGTTGGGTTTTTTTGGTTTTTTTTTGGCAAGGTAGTTCTTTTTTTGGAAAAGTACATGCAGTGAGTTAGTGTTTTGCTGGAATGTGAGAAGTGAAAGTGTGAAAGTGAGGCTGTTCTAATTGATAGAGCTTTTGGGAACTTTCTCCTTTCTTACAAATTAATGAAATTGTCTAGATTAAATCAATTTAGATGGTGTGTGACAGTGAGATAATGTGCTGGCCTTTTTATCTGAAAATCTCTCTGCTATTTGGATTGATGGCACCAGGCCAGTGTCTAATGGATGCATTTATCTACATTACAGAAGATGTTCCTGCAGTCTGGACTTTTGCTTCAGAGAGCCTGAAGATTTGGTGAATTTTTTTACCCTAGATGAAAATTTTCCTGTTAGTGCTATGCCAAATATCTGTTGATATTCTGTGCAGGATTTTATTGTGTTTGTAATAATCAGATTGACATCTATGTTTTCAGTGACTACTTGGATGAAATAAAGAATGAAGTTTTAGTGGTTCAGCATGGTCTCTGCTTTTGAGGAGGGCTAAGAAGATATTTAACATCATTTTCAGACCTTTCTGATGCTGAGCTTTGCTACAGAAAGGATGCTGCACATCTACACTGAAGAGTATGCAGTGGAATTCAAGTCATTTTCTGTCAGAAATTTTCTGGCTCCGTGCTCTCAGCTGCGTGCATCACCTCCCTCCTTGCTGATTCGCTAGCAGCTCCATGTAATCAGCTCATGCAGTATTTCATAAATCCCATTTTCAGGCATTTCCTGGCCTGTGCATTCTGTTCCACATCTGCACATCTGCTCTTTCTGTGGGGACATTAATTTTTCCTCTGCTGGGTTACAAACTTCCCAGTCGTTCATCTATTGTCTGAGTGCTTACCTGTCACATCTGCAAGAGTCTCCTGACACCAGCACTCATTGCTACCATGGAGGACACAACACTGGGCAAATACTGCCTGCCCTGCCCAGCAGCTATTCCTTGTTTGTGCTTCAGTTACACTCTCTGTACCACCCTGCATTATCTTATGTAATGCTTCTAAAGGAGACCACTAGGAGGTCAGAAGTACATGTTGTCAGTAAAATGAGACATTTCTTTTCAAATCACATCATGTTTTCCTCAAATATTTCTGTTCCACTGGAAGCATTAAAATCCAGGCTTTCCTCTGTAAGTAAATATATGGATGTTCTGCCATACAGTATCTGCAAGTGCTAGCATATCATAAATTATTGAAAGCAGATAAAATACCCTCAGATGTGAGCAGTTAGAGTTTAGCCAATTTCACTGCAGGCTGGCAGGAGCACAAGGACACTTTTTCTTGTGGTAGCCAAAGCAAGGAGATTAAAGATAAACTACTTGGTTTATGCTATATTGCAGCTGTAATGAATGCAAGGGTCTGAATGTGGTATAAATAAACATAAAACTGGATTTTGCCCTAAAATACTGGGAAAAAAAAAATTGAGTGGTCTACCTGATATAAATTGCTTCCCTCAATCTTTCATCTGAGTACTTGCAGAGAGGGAAGTCTGGAAGCCAGAATCTGTGTGTGTTTCAGGGGAGAATTTAGGTGCTTAGCCTTGACCCTACTAAGAGATTTCTGAGTAATTTTCAGATCAGCTCTGACTGCATTGTTTGTTTTCTAATGTATAATAAGATTTCATTGTTACTTACATCTTTGGATTATGGACTATAATCTGTTGATCCCTAAAATTTCATCAGATAATCTGTTTAATCATAAACAAAAGCTGATCTTGATAGTCCATATGAGTTATGCAAATTAAATCAGGCACATTACTACCATGTACGGAAGCTTTGTACCAAGTATAGAAGCTTTCAGCAGAGCTCTCTTTCTCATTAGTCCACAATTAAAAGTAGGTTTTTGTCATACTTTAAATTCGCATATCTTTGTCCTGAGGTATAATTGAAATCTCTCATGGAGCCTGACATTAAATGTTGGCACTGTAAAACATCTTAATTTTGACCAAGTGTCTGAAATATTTATGATCCACTCGGTAGTGGCTTTGTGATTAATTTTAAATTATTGATTGTCAGGGTACCAGTTGTGGGTTTCTCTGTGTCTGGATTGAAGGCACTTGAGAGGGTATTTCATGTTCAGACTCAGGTGTTTATTATTTCTTATCAGTAAAACAGTCTCACTACTGTGCGTTCAGCAGCTTTTCTTTAGAAGGCACAAAATGGCTAACAGTCTCTTGTTACAAGGTCTTTTAAGACTAAACTATGCAATTAAGAACTGACACCTAGATTATTTTCTCTTTTAACCCAATAACTGATCCCAAAGAGCCCGCAATGCAGACTTTTCTGCCCAATTACAGAGTGCCAGCCAAGCCCATGAAGAAGAAGGAAGAAGGAGCATGAAGAAGAAACCCAGGACGACACCCTGTGCCTTTCATCTTGCTTCTATCCACAACATACTAAAAATCCCAAAATCTAAATTTCTCACCAAGTGATACACCTACACTACTCTCTATAATCTATTGCACACTTTTGTGGATTCTAGTCTAGAAGTGTAGGAAACTTTCTCCATGAATAAGGGTCAAAGTCGATGCTCCCCTGGGGGTCAGGGCACCCCAGAGCAGACAGAGAAATATTCCCGGTGCTCCGGGTTTCCACAATTGATAGCACAATTACCAAGGCAGGCCCGAACTCTAGTGCCACAACGCGCTCCATGGTTCCCTGTGCCTGGAGTTTGGTGACAATTCCAGCGGTGTCTCCAGATGTGACAGCGGGAAGAGGCCGCTGCCTCCCGCCAGTCCCAGCTCTCGACAGCAGAGGGCGCAGCTGACCGGCCTTCACCGCTGGGACGGAAGGAGCATGCAGAGCGAATCCCTCGCAGCAATTTTTTCGGGAAAAAATATCCCTGTGCATCCCGTATAGAAGGAATTGGTTTGCCAGCCAGTAGTGTTACCTCTGGGCTTAACTGCTGCGTATTACTTGCCTTGTAAAAGCTTTGGTTGCTACACCCGGCAGCCCATTGTCTTAGCAGTGCACTTGTCCTGCTTGGCTCTAGGATGATGTTATTTGAAGCTGCAGGACTGTTTGAGTTTACAAAGACATTGACTACCCCTGGGGCTCTCACATCCCACGTGATATTTGCGTCATCTTCATTAGAACTAAACCTCAATGAATTTAAGAAGGGTCCTCTATTTAAAGACTGGCCCTTCTTGACAGCCAGCTGAATTATCCTGGGGTACCCAGAGGGGAGAGTGACTGTGGATATCAACATTGCATTATTTTACCTGTTGGTGGGGGTAGAGGGAGAACCTGAATACTTCCTGGTAGAATTTCATGTTCAGAAGCTACACTCTGAGCCAAACTCCATTTCCAGAAAAAGTCTGTGCAGCTCAATCCTTTGTAATTTCTTTCTGAGTCATCAGCCCTGTAGGAACAAGTGTCTGCACTTGGATGAAGCCTTTAAGGAACTGAGCTGGAGGCACTACTGACAATGAGCAAAGAAAATGAAGTCTGTAGCAGACCCAGCATCATGCAGGAATATTTCTGTTGCTCATCCCTGTTCTCTTGCCTCAGGCTGCTTTGGACTAGTTTGACATTCAGGCCTCATGTTGTGAAATGCTGAAGTAAGCAGACCTGTGTCTGCAATACAGCTAATATAAAGGAACCTGTTCCTGATTAGATCTTGGAGTGGTGCTGGAATACGCTGTACTCGATTCCTGCCTGGCAGCTCATGTGCCAAGTGAAGTATTTCCAGGCATTTATTTTCTCTGGTTTTATGCTCACAAGCTGTTATCCTCTGGGTCTCCCAGGAAGTCCCAGGTGGTGTAGATTGAGCTGTTATTTGTACCTGGAGTGCTGACTGCTGCATCAGACACCTGCAGTCTGCATTTCCTTCTTCCTCTGCAGCAGCAGCAGCCAGGCAGCAGAGAGCCAATTGCTATATTGGCATTACGTGTACATCATAAATCAAAATTCTGTGTTCAGATGTCGAAATCCTGTACTCACAATAACCAGTTTCTGTGTGGTGTTGCAAAACAATTTGTCCCAGATCCAGATCCCAGCCCGCAGAGGGCAGCCTGACCCCGTGTTTTACTCCAGTGATGGGCTTAACTAGGGAATTCAGTCATCTGCTGGCATCTCCACGGCGTGACTTGCTGTGGAATAAACAACTGAATGTTGTGGAGAATTGGCATCAGCTTTAAGCTCAAACAGATTCAAAAGTGAACTAAAAAAAAAAAAAAGCGTGACTGAATTAAACCTTCTGGTTTGTTTTTTTTTTTTTGACACATTGAAAGAAAAATATTGCATGAGAAAACTCATCTAGATCTGAGCTTTAAATACATTACATGTATAACAGATAGATTTATTGGTATGTGTCAAAGAAAATACCAGAAAATACCCAGAACCTCTGTACATGAACATATTGGGCAAGACTAACAGGAAAAGTGTTGGGGTTTTTTTTCCAAATATTTTCAGGAATCTTTCAGGATTTCAGTTTATTGTTGCCATGACTCTAGGACTGTGCTTTTGGCTTTTCCCAAGTGTGTCCTGAGTCCTTGCGAAGCAGCCATCACAATTCCCAGGAGATTTTTGTCGAGGAGGGTGTGTCTACATGCAGGCATTTGCCTTGGCCATAAAACTGATCAGTGCCAGGTCAGGTACCAGGGGCTGATATCTTGACTTACTTAGTATGACAAGGAACAAGGCATTCAGTTGCTGAAAAAGAGCCAGTACTTTGTGCTCTCAAATCAAACTGCATCCACCAGCTAATTAAGGAATGATCTTGATGTGCTCTGAAGGGAGTCCTGTCCAATTCTATACTTCTCAGCCAGAGGGCCCTGCAATACAGAGCTCAGGATAGAAAATACGTATAAAGAAAATAGCATGTGAGAAATTACAACAGTCATGTGTGAATTCCAGGAGCACAGGGAGAAACCTAAGTATCTCTTATGATCAGACACCAAATTACACATCGAGGTACTTTCATGATGATTTAGATAATTAATTTTTTTGGCCCCAGACTTTCTACCCCACACAAGCCTGGCTGTTCACAGCAGAATGTGATGTATACATGTCTCAGAGTTTGGCTCATTGTAATTGCAACCACAGGTGTATTTTCCCTCTGATTCACCAAACTTTCCTGTGCATAGCAGTGCTGAGAGATTTTGGCTTTAACTTATTTAGAATATTCTTTGCTACTCATTCCATATATTCATAACCATCTTTGCTAAAGTGAACTTTGACCAAGGAAATGCCTGCCATGTTTTACAAAATAATTACTCTATGGAGTACAAAAATTACTCTATGGAAAAACACACATTTAACAAATTTTAACTTCATAACTTAATTCAGCTTGGCCACAGCAAATTCTTTAGGGTAAAGGGTAAAGCAGGGCACGTAGTGAGATAAAGCCCTTACTTGATGCAGCTCTGAAAAGTATATAGATAGCAGCAAAGGCAGTTTGTGGGTTGTCTCTGTCTGTCCTGAATGCAACCACTGATTCAGGTGCTCCATCATAGAAGGCCACTTGGTTGGTCAGGCAGGACCTGCCCTTGGTCAATCCATGCTGGCATTCTGAAATCACCTCCCTGCTCTTCCTGGGCCTTAGCAGAGCTGCTGGGAGGATCTGTTGCACAGCGGTGAGGCTGATGGCTCAGTGGTTCCCAGGCTCCTCATTTCCAGCCTTTTTAAAAATAGGAGCGATGTTTCCCTTTCTCCAATCACCAGGGACTTCACTTGACTTCCATGACTTTTCCAATATCATGGAGAGTGGCCTGGCAACTACATCAGCCAATTCCCTCAGGACTCTGGGATGCAGCTCATCATCCTGTGCTTACAGCTCTTATTCACAGCACAAACTTCACACGTGACCTTGGGACAACCTGGTGCAAAACCCGGTCAAGTTTCTGACTCTGAGCTCTTTGTTGGCATCTTCCTGGTAAGGTTCACACACGGGTGATGCTGAAGTTCTTCAGTAGTAAATGCTGCCCAACATTTAGATGACATTTCCAAAGCTGACTCTCAGAAAACAATTTGTCATTTTGGCCTTTGTGCCCTAAGTTCCCACAGGCCCAGCAGTCATTATGATGGAAGAGCAATACAGAGTAGGTATTCACAGGCTTATCTGAGCCCTGGATTTTCCCTTAGTTTTCCAGGATTGCCAATATTTCTGGCTTATGTAAAACCTATTTATGTATTTATGTGATGGCCTCATCTTACATAATCTGTGTAAAACTTTCTGGGTTATTCAAGTCTGGTAGTCAAGACTGACTTAGGATAACATAAGTTAAATATTGTAACTTTTGCTGTAAAAGTGCATATTCCACAGAACAGTATGGAGGATTGAATAGCATGTAGAAGAAAGGAGTTTTTTAAGAAAACCAGAATAAGAAGAAACCAAGAAGATTACTCTGGGATTTGTCTCATGCAGGAGAATGTCCTATCTTTTTGAATTTTATTTTTTTGTAAATGGATAGGTCTCTTTATATATATGTGTGTGTGGGATATTTAGGAAAAAAAGGAAAAAATTAAGCAAAGATTTCTATTAATATTTGGTGCGAGTAATTTGGAACTCAGTTCTCCTTTGAAATGTATAAAAGGGAAATTTTCTCCATAGAGATTAGTAGGAACTGCCCTGGAAGCTCGGTGTAATCAGTGAGAGGCCATGTATTTATTTTAATATCTTGTCCATTACTGACTAATTGCAAATTCTAGTAAGAGTCTTATATTGAAAGTAAGAGAACTGTCATGTTTTCTTGTCATTCGTGTCACAGGAAACTATTTATTCTGAGCTTATTAAAATTCTGATTAAATTATCAGGCTTAGTAATGCTCTAGATTTTGTTAGGTCTGATTTCCCTAAAAAAGAAGCCAGTGGAATTATGGTGGAAGATATAGGAAAAATTAGTAGAAATATCCAATAGTTTCCATCATTATTCAGACCAATCTTGGTCATCCTTTCCATTTGCCTTGCCCACAGAAGTGTTATTGGAAACCTACTTCTGTACGAATTTGTCTGTTCCAAAAAAATTTCTGATTTTTCTCACAATGATTTTCAAGTGGAAAGATCCTGCATTGTGCAAAAATAGGTATATTCTGACTGAAGAGTTATCTGCATCAGACAAAGATGCAATGCTGACTTTTACCTGTTTTTTTTTTATTCCCTATGTCATTCTGTGCTCATTTTCATGGGAAAAAATAGATTTACATACCACTGATGGGATCTTAATTACTTTTAAAACTACTATCCTACTTTGTAGAGACAAACTGGTTCAAAAGTTATTAAAGGAGAACTTTCTGGTTTATATTCACACAAAGGCTAAAGTGACAGCAAGGTATGCTGCACAGAGAACACAGTTCAGTATTTGGGATACTTTTCTTTGAAGATGCAAGTTCTGTGCTTTGCTCTGACATAGATTTTCTCTGTGACCTTGGACAACACACTTAGCTCCTCAAGGACATTGAGACAGGGCTTGGAAACACCTATTGTTTGGTAAAATATACTAATATTTGGGCATCTCTGAAAAATCATAGGGTGCCTGTTTGGATCTCTTGAAGCTTAAATACCTTAAAAAATTACCTTAATGGATCTTTTAACACTTTGAGTTAGAAGCTTAGTCTGTACAGTCAATAGCAAAATGCAGGAGATAGGATCCTACTTCCCTGCTGACTAATTCAGGAGCCTCAGGTAGATGCCTGAAATAAAACAATGTCAATCACTGCTCCTTAATGGACTTCTAAAGTAGTCAGGAAATGGCTCAATCAAACAGCTCAACAGCTGCTGCTGCTGCTACAAAGGATATTCTCTGTTGCCTCTAATGGTTCCTCACCCTTCCTGGCTGTGCAGTTCTGCACTTGCCTTCAGCCATGTTCCAGTGTTTATCTGAGCCTTTGGTTCAGACAGCAAATGTAGGGAATTTGGATACAGAAAGTGAGCAAGTCTTTGTTAATTAATGAGCTAAAGTAGTTCTGTGAGGATCAAGCCAGTGCTGCAGTGAGGGAAGCAGGAGCACAGGGGCTGGGCTGAGAGAAGAGGGAGTGCATAGGAGAGTGAGCAAGCCTTGGATTGGCTTGTCCATCTTCTCTGACTCAACTTCACCTGTAAAATAATCATAATGGTTCCTCTCTTCTCTGTTCTTTCCTTTTCCACCCTCTTCAGCTTCCTTCCACATTCCCTAGATACTGACAGGATCTCAGACAGCAACCTCAGGAGCTGATTTAGCTGCCCACATGCAGATTGCCCAGCTGGTACTTATGGTTAATGAAGACGTGGCCTCCAGAACTGGTAACTGTCTCCACTGCAGCTTTTCTCCTTTATTTTAATTTTTCTTCTTAAGTGCTAATTACTACAAAACTCATAGAGATGTCAAACTTGTTCTGAATTATACCTTTTAGTCAACCTGAAGTTCTCCATATCCAAATCTGAAAATTCTTGAGGCGACTTGATGGAGGGAACAGACAGGAAAATAAAACTCCATCAGCCTCAGGTTCTCAGGAAATCCAGCTAAAAAGCTCACTTTAAGAAATGAGTGCTATATCTGACCCATTTTAGTATTCTCTGGCCAACATGTCTGTTCAACTTCTCTGCCACAGAGCGTTTACACAATGAATGGAATAAACTCTTTGTGCTCTATAGAATCCCAAGGAACAAATGCCTTTCCCTTCCTATTTCCTAGCAGTATAAAGAAAGGAAGTTCTTAATTAAAAAGCTAATTTCTGCATGTTCCCGAACCTTCTTTTTAAAGCCATCTATTAAGTACCACAGAGGAGAACCTGTGATAGTGCTAGTCAGAAACTCACTGAGGAAGTGAATAGGAAATGACTTAATTAAAAATACAAAACGCTGTCATACTACATTGACTGAGGAAAACCTTGCCTCTTTTGGACAAGAAAGAAAATTTGACTTATTTGCAAGTGGAAAATTCTTCTAATTTCAGAAAAAGAGATGGGAAAATAATTGTTTTTCAAGGGATGTCAGATCACCAGCTAAGGATAATGCCATAAGAGTTTAGAGAGAGAAGAACTTTAGATTTATTTTATTCCTGCCGCCAGATTCAGAAACATTTGCAAGGGGGAAGAAAACAGAATGATATAAGGAATATGATTGAATTGAAGTGTAGAGAACACTGGGGTAATCCATGGCAAACAGAGCTGGATGTGGCTAAAAGTCTTTGCAGAGTGGGAGCATGAGCACAAATTCAGGCAAACAGATGTGCCAATTCATTTTTTGTGCCTGTATCCCCTGATGAGGGGGCATGTGAGTGCTGCCCATCCTGCTGCTGCTGCCCCTACACAAATACCTTCCCTGCTCTGCGGGCATGAGGGGGAAGGTGAGCAGTGCCAGAGGCTGGATCTGACACAGCAGAGGCACTGGCTGGGCTGCACTTGCAGACAGCAGTGAGAAACCATTGTACATCTCCTACTAGCATCCATTCCTGACCTATGGCCACGTGATAATGCAATCTTTACCACCTCTCTTAGATGTGATTCCGGTAATTGTGGGGTTTTTTTGATAGGAAAATTGTGTAGGCTTCTTGCTAGTATGTAGATGTGGAGTGCATGGTAGATCAGAGTGGAGGAGTGTGATTCAGTCTTTCCTGTCATTCAGTTTGCATGTTGGCTCCTTGCAGAACATCACAGATTGGGCTTTCTGTTTTTCACTTCATTGTTGCCCATTCTGAAATTGATAAAAGTCTGGTCTAATGTTTTAACTGCACTATTCTGATGTGATCTTTGAACCTGTCATTCTTGACAAACTAGATTGTTGATTTGCTTAACTCTTGCCACCATCTAATAATCTGGTGGCGTAGGGGTTTTCTTTTTAGTGTAGCATGGGAATATTTGGCTTCACTAGGCTGGAGGCTGGGTAAAGGTGTCCACCAGATACTGATCTGGTTTTTGTGGTGCGCTGCATTTGGTCGCTTGGTACTTTTATCAAGGTGCCAGGAGGAAGCTGAGTGCTCTTCTCTGTCTGTTAACGCCATGATTGCTTTGCAGACAACATTGCTAGAAATTCTGTGTTTATATACAATTTACATACAGTTACGCAGGCATGTCTTTGCTGTTCGGTGCGTGAATTTCAAGTTGTGCCACAGACTTCAGCGCCAGGTCCCGAACGAGCGGAGCTGCTGTCGCACGGCGCTGTCAGCGAGCAGACACGCCTATCCAGCCCTCCGAGGAGCTGAGCTGGAGCTCTGCCGCGCTGCTCTCCTTGGCGTTTGTGGCTCTTGCCGGCGGCGCGGCTGTCCCCGACTGTCGCCCTCTGCGGCACCGCGCCCCGCACCTCGCCCCGCCGCACCCGAGCGGGGTCACCGCGCCCGGCAGCGGCTGCGGCCGCTCCACCGGCGCTGCCCCGCCCGGAGCCCGCACACGCACAGCCAGACCCGCACACACACACACACACACACACACACACACACACACACACACACACACACACACACACACATACACACACACACACAGCCCGCACACACCGCACTGACAGCCGCGCTCCCGCCCCGCAGGGCCGCCCCCGGCGCCGCCCCGCACCGCGGCGGGCAGGGCAGAGCCGGGCAGGGCAGAGCCGGGCAGGGCTGGGCAGGGAGGGAGCGCGGCGGCGGCGCGGACCCGCCCGCCCCGGCCCGGCCCAGCATCGGCCGCCGCCCCCCCGCATCGGCCGCCGCGGCGCGGAGGGCGCAGGGCGGTGCGGGCCGTGCGCTGCCGCCACGCAGCAGCAGCAGCAGCAGCAGCAGCAGCAGGAGCAGCAGCACAGCAGCAGCAGCACAGCAGCAGCAGCAGCAGTTCCGCGGCTGCCGAGCCCGAGGCTGAGCCATGTCTGCCAGAGGTGGGTTCTGTGCCGCGCCGGGGCAGCGCCGGAGCCGCGCTGACCTTGCCGCCCGGCCGCGCTGCGGTGCCCCGCACCCCGAGGCTGCGCCGGCGATTTTCGGCCAGGGGATGATCCCCCGCCCGCCGTCGCCTGCCCGGTGCCGTTGTGCAGCCGGGCCGTGCGGGGGGTCCGGCGCGGGCTGCAGCGGGGCCGGACGCCGCAGAGCATCCTCCGGGGCCGGGCACCGCCGCACCTGCCGGGGGCCGCTGTAGGGGCACGGGGAAGCGGCGGCTCGGTACGCGTTGAGTGACGGTGGGAATGGATGGATGTGCGCAGAGAAAGGAGCAGGGTGGGCGTAGGGTCAGACCTCGGGGGTGCTGCTGCTCGGGGAATGGTAGCGGATTGAACTGGGTGTCTGATGAGCGCAGTGAGGCATCCGGCTTGTCCTGTCATTGGTAACGCAAGTGCTCCTGGTAGGGTGTGGTGGTAAATCCAATCGTCGGTTTGTACCTCTGATGGACATCTGCATCTGGCTTGAAATTAACGTTTTGAGTTTTACTTTAGATTTACATTTTTTAACATTATGGCTTAAACTTGAATAGCCTTTGTAATTTGCGTGCGTTTGTGTGTAAACTCCGGCTGTGTGTTTGCCCATTCTGGGCTGGAGATGAACTGATCAGCCTCGTTGATTGCAGATCTCATCTTGTCCCAAAGTTATGCTTCCAATATGAGAAACTGACACAGGTGTGGCACAAAGACTGATGCTTTAGGGTTACTACAAATTAAAGGACTGGAGACATAAAGTTAGGCATTTTCTGAATTTTGTCATAACAAAGCAGAAATACTTGTAAGCATCTCCTGAAGATAGACAATTATCTGCACAATAATGACAAGTGAAACCACTCCCTGGCTATCTCTGATTTGAAACAAATACTTTATAAAAATTATATATTGCAAATTGACAAACCCCTGAATGTAGGGATGCATCTTATTTGTTCCTACTTTGATCTCTCTGCATCTTCATGAATACTGCTCAGCCTGGACCAGTTCTTTCATCTGCTTGGATTGTTGTTGATATCCAAAGGAGCTTCATGCACATTGAAGGCATCGTGTGGCTCCTAAAAGGTTGTTGGCACTTTGTGGCTATGACCATGCTCCTAAAGCATCACACCCATTTTAGATATAAATAATAAATGGTGTTAGAGTGGCATAATTCTTCATGGAACAGTAGATTTCTTGCTTTAGGGAGAAATGGACCATATTGGTCTCCAAAGAATCCACTTCTGCAAGAACACTAAGCATATGAGCATCAGTGCTGTGCTAAGGCTGCATTAGTACTTGTGGGGAACACCCAGCAAAGCTTTATAACCTGGAGCAGATTTGCTATTGAATGGGTACCTGGATTTGAAAAAGTGACATAAAAACTTTGCAATTTCAGCTTTGCAGATGACTCAAAAAAACTGAACCATACAGAATGGGAAGCCAGGGAACATTTCCACTGGCCATATTTCCCTTTCTTCCCCCACTGTCCCTCTCTCCCATTCATCTGCACAACACATGATGTTTGATGCCTGCTTAATTCTACTGGAGAGCTGCCTGGAGAAGGAAAGTGAATTCTTTCTCAGTCCCTCTCGTGCCATCTCGTTTTTTCAGAGTAATTAATTGGAGAGAGAGAGAGAGAGTAAGACAGTCGTAGGTCTTTAGGGAAGTAGTGAATAAGGTTCATGATACACATGAAGATATTAATTTCTATCAATAAATCCTTTTAAAGTTAAGTAGATTTATGTGGAATATACGTGAGACTAGGTAAATAAATAGATTTATTCAGTGCTGATTAAAGGCCATTTGTGTGTGAAACATTATAGACCATTGTCATTATTTACAATTTTAAACACTCTTGCTGTTAAAAGTCAACATAGAAACTAACTTTTACACATTTAAGTGATGTGACAGATCTTCATGAGGTTACTCATGAGAATGTAGCACAAGTAAGGAGTGAGTGTTTATGGGGTTAGGGCTTTGTTTGAATGCCAGATAGGGACCCTGTGCTTCATGCAGGCACATTACCTCATGCATATGCAGTCACACTAAAGCCACGCCATCATTATGGTCTGCAAGCTCAGCGAATATTGATTGTTAATATTTTATGTGGCGTTAGATGTCCAAAGGTGATCATTATTATTCTGAATGCATCAAGCCCTTGGAGCTGTCTGCTTGTTGATTATATACCAAGCATAACTAGCATAGCAAAAGGGTTAAACATTCACCCATGACATTTTTCTTACTCAACTGCAGAGGATATTCAAGGGGTAGTAAAAAACCTCACAGTATTACCAGTGTTCAATCTGTGCAGCTCTCTATTCATCTCTTTTGCTCCAGGAGGCAGCATGGTGTAGTGAACTGACTGCAACAGATGACAGAAGAAACTCCTGAAATCCAGCAGTACCTCGTGGCTTTTGGACCATTCCTTTTAACTCTCCTGCTCTAGTTCCTTGTTGTTATTTAACCAAAACTACCCACTTAGTCACTGAAATTCTGACAAATTATAAATCAATACATAAATTATAATTGATAACACAAATTCATGTAATTTTGCCTTAAATAGAACTCTGGATTAAAAGGTTTTATGCTTCCCTACTTGTACAATGGAAATAATGGCAGCTAAGTTTTTCAGAGGGGCTGCTGTGAGGACGAATGCCTCACCTGTGCCTTGAGATGAATTTTCTGAAACCTTCCTTTTTTCCTTCCACTCTTCACAGAGGTTGTTGTTGCAGTCCTTCACACCTGTCTCCCAGCTCCTGTTTTTATGTAGATGGAAGGTCTCTAACATTCTTCCACCACTTTCCTTGTAGTATGGCTTTAGCAGATGTGCTGACCAAATGCCAGATGAAGCAGCACAGACAAGTATTCCCAGAAGCTTGAACAACAAATAATTTTGGAAATCTTGTGACTGAATTAGGAGCTGAAACAAACTTTGAAATCACTTTTCTCTTCCCTGTCAAGTTGGAGTCCTTCCCAGGGCACTTTCATGTCCTGCTCTACAGCCTGTTGGATCAGTGGAGAGCTGCCATTGACGTCAGTCAGGCTTTTTAGTTTTGCAGTTTGCAAAAGGCTTAATATTCTACTTTCAGCTGTTGTTAAGCAGTTGCTGTTAGGACTCATACATGAGTGAATTTGGGTGTTGGAGTAAGCCTTATAGATTGTTGCTTACCTAAGGGCTTGTTTGCAAAGAGCTGTAAATTCCCTGGATGAAAGACATTTTTCTAAAGCCAAGTATAACTGTGACCTACTTGTGCATGTTATCTCACACTGCTTAAAAACTGTCAAAACTACTTGTTATCATGAAGGTCTAAGTTAATGGAAAAGTGGCTATTTTTAACTATTATAATCTTCAGTTATGCTAGAGCAAGCAGGCACAAAAGGGAGTGTTTGGTGTGATCAAATACAAAGATCTTTGCTAATTTTTTCCCTAAATATTGAAAGAATTAGCACAAGCTGTATTTAGTCCAATAGCAACTACTTCAGGAAAACAAACACGTGTGAAATAGAAGTTTTATCAAGACTGATATATATTTTTTTTTGTGAAAAAGTCACTGAATTTTGACAGAAGCCAGTGTTGAACAAATATTATTGATGTCCAGTTTTAACAAGTTGGAGTGTGCTACCCTGATGCTGCTAATGTGGGTATTGTAGAGAAGGCAGTTTTTAGCCTGCTCAATAGTCAAAGAAGTAGAGTTGTTTAGTTTAAGAATTTATTTTATGCTACAATCCTTGTCTTTTCCTATATGATTTTTAAAAAAATGTAGATCAAAGACTTCTCATTTCAGACAAATAAATCACCATGACAGTAGTGAAAAAGAGTCCTCATTTTACAGGTGAGACAAGTCCTGGGCTTTTTTTTTTTTTTCTCGCCTGAGTCTGAGGGTCAGGTCAGAACAGGGGAATTTCTGCCTTGTGGGCCTCTTCTCAGGCTCCTCATTTGTTCTTACACAAGTTGATAATAGAGTTCTAACAGCAGATGAGAAACTTCAGCTCATTATGTTGTGCTACCGCAATTCTTTCTTCCTGGACACTGCACGTTTCTTGGTTGATCTGTCTCACAGTTGGAAACTTCTGTGTGAAGAAATCATCAATTTTTCAATGAGAAATTTGCATACTAAATCTTGAGTTCTTTCCATTAAGAGTCTTTATTTATCTTCTCCCAATTTTCTCAGATGGCTGTAGACATGGCTGCTGTTGCTGGCAGCAGCGGTTTTGATTGAAGTCTATGCTGAGTGATTTAAAAACTTGCTGCTGGGAGCTTCTGGTCAATGTTTTATTACAGTCTGTGATTTTTCAGGGTAATATTGCTCTTATCTAAAGGAACCAGCCACTGAAGACGTGGCTGCTGTATCCTTTTCTGAAATCCAGTGCTGTGTTTTTGTCCTTGTTGTCAGAGGTATTTCTTTCAGGCATGTCATGATGTCCCTAATTTGTGATGTGACTATTTCATGGCGGTTACCAAATGCTCTCAGGCTGGGTGACTTGGAGAGTGGGGCTGGCTGGACATTTCCTTCATTTTAGAAGCTGGGAGTTTTAGCATGCTTATGGATAGACAAGTGTTGTAGTTTCAATGCTTCCAGTCCTGGTGATTGTCCCCATCTTCCCTGCTACAAGGCTCCACAGCCTGAAGGAACGTGTTCTTGGCAGGCTCTGGACTCTGCAGCCCTACCTGAGGCAGGCTGGGTGTGCAGTCCTGCCAACACAGCTGTTTCCTACTCAGAATACCTGTGCAGGCAGAATTTGGAACTGGCTCTGAGAGCTTTTCAGCTTTTGCCCCAAATTTCTTCTGTGCTGATTTCATACTGTTATTTAATCCTGTCTGTACTTTCTGTTTATTTCTTCTAAATACATGTAATGATTTATGCCTTTTTCACTACTCATTTTAGGGTCTGAACCTCAATTTAATGGCTTGAGTAGCTCAGAATCAGCACCTGGATTGTCAAATCACTGAAAGCTGTGCATGTCTGTACATGAGAAGCAGTAGCTGCACCTGAATCTTTAGGCCTGGTAGAGCTTTTGTTTCAGTGGGAAAGAAGAATATTTTACAGAGGTATCTGATTTAAACAGTATCTCTTTTAAGCTCTTTTTAAGGTTTGATGCCTTGTCCTATTTTTTCCCCCCTTAACAAAGCTTAGCCTGTGCTTTGAGATTAATGAAAATTAGTCCTGAATGCATGGAAAAAGTTGCATAGACTAATGGCAACAACAAGAGGAAACTGGGACAATGAGGTAGAGTCTATTTTAGATGCATGGTTTTGAAAGGAATTGCAAAGAAGGAAAATAAGCATCAGCTTATGGAAGGAAAAGCAGCGAAATTGCTTTTGGTGAAGAACACCAGAACCTCATGTGTTTCACAGTCTCTGAAAACAAGATGGGGATTTCTATTTTTTCTTTTAGTAGGTTTGAATTGAATATTTCAGATTATTTTTTAATCTAATCTGTTAGTAATTGAAGATGAAAACCACACATGGTTAGTTCATGTGACTGGTGTAGTATTTCTCAGTTTTGCAGTGCTAAGGCAGAGTCACACTGTGGAAAGCAGACTTTTGCCTGTGAGTTCTGATACCAGCAAGTAGCCCTAAATTTTTTATGACATACTGTTTAAGGAAAAGTATCTTTATAATTAGGTGTTGTTCTTCACTAAAACCTAAAGAAAACTCCTAAACATGATACAGCAATAGCAGAGAAAAACTGTAAGATATGCATTTTTTAAAATGCTCAGTCTTTATTATGTCATATTTTCAAAAAGAAATAAGTTTTCGGAAGCTCACATCCAAATAAGAGTCCCAGATGTAGTGGAGAGAAATCCTTGGTTTGCAATCAAGGTTGGGCCAGACAGGCTTCAGCAAGGTACACACACCAGTGTGATAGAGTTGTTTTACATCCTTCTTTTTCCATTTTCAATCCAGAATTTCATCCAGAATTAGGGCTTTGGTGAATAATTTTGCTCCATGTAACTGATGAAATGCACATCCACAGTGCAGTGCCTGCTGTTCATGTGCACATATTTGAGTTACAGTGCAGAGCTTTAGTGAGAGCTGAATAGGAGCTACCTCTGACTACCTGCCCAAGTTCTTGTGTGGGTTCTGCAGCCTTCTGTGCTGCTGCAAAGTTTGTTGTGGCCAGCTTAGGTATCCTTGGAGTTATTTCTTCATGGATAGAAAAAGTTCATATGCATTTCATGTTGAAAACCATTACTCTGCTCCTCTGAATGCCACATTTTGAAGTGGAAGGAGGATCTGGTCTCATAATTGTGAAAGAGATTGGTGTGTGAAAAAGTGTGATGAGCCAGTGTTTTGTGGCACCAGAATGCCCTGTGCCTCCAGAGAGGAGGCTGCTGGCATTTTCCTGCTGTGCTGGTGGGTTTACAGGGAGAAGTCCATGGAGAGATGCCTGCTCTGTGCAGCTGTGACTGAGGGCACTGTGAACAGAAGTGTGAAACATCAA
This sequence comes from Molothrus ater, assembly GCF_012460135.2. Classification (NCBI taxonomy): domain Eukaryota; kingdom Metazoa; phylum Chordata; class Aves; order Passeriformes; family Icteridae; genus Molothrus; species Molothrus ater. The sequence continues at coordinate 28,176,084 of NC_050485.2, read as the reverse complement.
GAAGATGATGTTCTCAAAGGTGAGGCAGAAGGTATTTTTATCCCCTGTGGTGTTCTTGCAGTTTCATCTGAGAGGCTGGTACAAGAAAACCAGTCCAAGCCAGCCAGCAAATGGTGAGGTTCAGGCTCCCTGAAGCCTTTAGACCTGTGCCTAGCTGTCTTTGGAGCATGCTGACCACTGCAGGACGTGGTACTGTTCACTGATGAGGCCAACAGTGGTTTTTTCTATTTCTTACAGACTTTTTTCCTGGTAACTTATTGCCATGGCACTAAGAAATGATCCTTTTGGAGATCAGTCAAAGGGGTGGTTGTAGCACAGAGGGCTCTACAGGGAGGGCATGATAAGATGTTGATTTACTGCTTCCTTACTAATAAATATTTTATTCTGTTTCTGGAATGGCAAAACAGGCCATGTGATGTCATAGAGATGGACACATTTTAATAAAAAGTGTGAAGCTTAAGTAGTTTTTGCATCATTTTTTTAGTACTTGTCGTTCCCTTTGCTGTAAATGGTACCTCAACTTAATAAATGGGCTCTCATTTCATCTATTCCTCCAGTATAAGTCTTATACAAGTCAGGACTGTGAGATTTCACTCAATGAAAGGATTCTGCTTTAATTACTGTTATTATAAATCTGATTTTGTTTCTATTACATCAGGCTCATATGAGGCATCTTTGATCAACAGAGAAGTCAGCAAAACTGCTGTTCAAATTACAGTTTCCTTTTAACTTGTGATGAAAGCTTTCAGTTTATTTTTGGCATTAGAAAGTCTGGGAGACAACCAGGTTATATAAAAGCTGAAACCTAGTTAATGATAAAGAAACATAGCTAAGAGCCTGTAATAGCAACAAATCTGAAAAAGATGTTCCAGCTCTTAAGTTTTGGCCCTGCTTACAGAACCTGCAAAACAGTTTATGCCAAAGTAATGGCTTTTTCTGGTCTCCTGGGATGCCATTTCTCTTAATCAACATCTGTGGGAGAGCAGACTACCAGAAAGACTGTGAAAGGGGAATGAATTTCCTAGAATTAGGGTGTAAAAGAAGATATGAACTTAGGACTGGCTGTGTCACTGAAGATAACAGTAAACACATTGTTCTGTGGAACAGGAACGCAGTTGGGCCTGTGGTCAACAGACAGTGTGGAAATCAATGGTTTTCTCAGAATGAAAACCATTATTTTTCTTGACTGAAAGCACACTTGAGTGAAACTCAAATCTAAGCACCTTTACAATTCAGTTTAGTTACAAAAATAATTTTGCTGAGTATTATCCATGTAGCAGTATTTTATGCTTGCTAATGAAAGCCAACACAATGTGAGTATCCTGATTTTGTCTCCCTTATCCCAGCTGGAAGGCTGTGGACGGGCTGTGCCAAGGTGTGTGTGAATGCCTCTGTCCCACAAGAGATCTCCAGATGTCTTGAGTGGTTTATAATGAGCAGAGGTGTAAAACCTATTATCTCTCACTTGAAGTATGCCCAGTCTTACTCTCCTAATTTTGGTTTCACCTCTTCTCATGAATGTCCTCTGCATATGAATGTAGATGCACAAGACACCTTTTGAATGTTTCTATGGCCTTCTGCTGCTATTGTATAAATTTCTCTTTCATTGTCCTCATAAGCCAATAAAATAATTAAATGATAATCCAATCCATTAAAAACTTGTGGCATATGTAAATAAGAGCAAAACTTATTGCAAAAAGACTGTATTGTTATATAATAATGTGGTTATCCAAAACTGTTTATTCTACTTTGTGAGCTGGAGATAATCCCAAAATTATTCAGTCCAGACTTTGATCTAAGGAAGAATAATAAAACTTTGATCATTGTTGAATTGGCAGCTGCTATAAAAAGCCTATGTTATATTTCTCTCTTAGTAACACTAGCTAAATCCAAAATCACTGATAAAAGATTTTGATGATTGCAGCTTAAGGATGCTTTCAGACTTGACCTGAAGTAATCTCTGTCCAAAAATGTCTATAAATACTTTTTTCTGTTTTCTTTTGCCAGATGTTTTGATATTTGGGCTGAATGACAAAACTGTTTTGTGTACTTAGATGTGCAGTGCATATTTAGAATTTTATGTTTCAAAGAAAAAGGTTCTGGTTAACCAATAATGTTCATATATGATTTGATTAATTTGCAATAAAATTCCAGTATCCTTGTCTTTATTTCTATCTTTCTGAAAATGCCATTGAAATTTTTTAGATTGCCAGTGGCTGTGACTGTATTATAGTGGCCACAGTGATACCATATTTGTTTTCATGCTTGCAACATAGTAAATATTTTCCTACATGTTTATGCAGGAAAAGGCACTTTTGATGCCCTTGCCTTAGATCTGCAGCAGACAAGGGCAAAATTTTCTAGCTTTATTTTTATAAAACTTGTAGGAGAATGTAGAAAAACCAAAAAAGCCATCTAGCATTTTTTTTATTGTATGTCAGGATTTTTGAATTTTTGAATATTTGGAATTACAGGTGTCAACAAAGCTTGCAGACTTTCTTTGGAACTTATTAATTTCTACACCAATAGTTTCAGTAAGGGAAATGGCTGAAAACTCAACTGGCAGTTGATTTTAGATTCTATAACATATTTTTTATTTCCAGATACAGCATGGCCTCAGTCCTTAGGAGGTGCAGGGGTTTTCAAATCCGTCTGGCAGGGCTGTGGAGGGGTTCCTGTAGCATTTGCTTAAGCGTTTCAAGAGTCAAGTGGCATGAAAGGGCTGGATCTTGCCCTTCCTTCTGCCAGGCTGGCCTGGCACTGTGCATTTGGCTTGTTCTGTACAGCCTGTGGTGGTACAAAAGTTCAGCAGGGCAGGAGCCAACCTTTCCCTTCCTTTGAGTTTTCCTGCTGACTGGCTCCCCGCGTGACGCAGGTGCTCTGCAGATCTGAGCTTTTCTTTAGGAACACTGGTCTTGTGCTTTGGCCAATAAATCCTATTGAGTTAAAAATGTTCAAAATTTAGGTTTGGGGAGACTTTGTGACTTCTTGCAATAGCAATCTTCCCCTTTTTCTCTTGTCCTCTGCTGACAGCATTTGTGGATACAGGGAGTCCTCATTTTCCCTTTCTGCAAGGTACAGGCCAAGCAGACCAGTACTGTAAGATGCATTTTATTCTCTGCCCATTGTTGCCACTCCATCTTTATCAAAAGCAAAAAGACTACGTGCCTGAAGGGGGATTAAGAATCCTACCATCTTGCTATTTATGATGCTCAGGAGGTATTTTTAGCAAAGGTTGTTGGTGCTGCTTCCCAAGGGGATGGCTGGGAGAGCAGAGGGGAGGTCAGGAGCAGCCAGGCAGAACTAAGGGGTGCAGTGGCAGTGCAGGGAAGGGGTGACCCCAGCAGAGGTCCCGTTGGTGGCTGTGTGCATGCCCAGGGACAGTGCACACACGGACCCAGTGGGAGCCTGTGTGGAGAGCAGCTAAAGAAACTGGAACCACCTGTGCAGCCATTTGAGGGAGGGGAGGAGATCAGTTCATGCTCTGTTGCACACAATTTCTCTTCCTGAAAGATCAGTGAAATTACAGGAAATGTTTTTTTCTGTGATACTCAGCTTCCAGAGCTGAACTCTTCCTCCAAATTTACAGATCCAGCGAGATCTGTATGTTGCTATTAGATGATGACTCAGTTTTCCAAGGAAGCAGGTCAAGATTGAGCCTTCTACCCTTACCAAATTTGCTTCCTACCCTTTCCTGTGGAGGCTGAGAAGCCATGAAAGCAGTGGGTGAAGGAGATCTCATGAGCTGTGGAGAGTGGAAGAGCTCACCTGAGAATGGTGAGCAACACAAACATATTTAAAGCAAGAGAGTGTGTGTGGAAATTCTTCTTTGAGCTGGTACAGAAACAGAACTGACACAGACAGAATGGCCCTGAATCTAAAAAAGATTAAAAGAAATGGGAATAGGGAACATTAGAGAGTTAAAGGAGTTGTAAGTGCTCTGGTGTCAAAAAGCTTTTTGTTTTTATTTCTTTATTTTTGGGCCCCCCAAGTAGCATAGCAGTCTGTCAAGGGGAGTGTGTGCTGGAGCAACTGTCCTTGGAATTGCTGCAAATATTTTAGTGATTTTCTGAAGGGAGTGGAGGGAAGTATTGGAATGTAATAGCCTGAGGTAAAATTCTCTGCTGCCTAAAACCTCTGAACGCTTCACAGACTGATCTAGGAGCTGGTGCTCTGCCAGATCCTATTTTTAAGCAATTAGGTTTATGAAGTTATGCTTCTCTAGCAGTATCACATAAGCATAGGGCCTGCAAAGGGAGTGGGGAACACGTGTGCAAGCATGTGACTTTTGGGGGAAAAATATAAAACTAACCAAGGTGCCATGTTTCCTAGCAAAGGGCTGGTCTTAAGTGAGACTCAACAGCTCCAGCCCTGGTATGTTTCTATCCTCCTGAATTCCATGGTCTACTTAAAAGTAGAATCTTCTTGAATTTGAATAAATATCTAATTTTTTTTTCTACTAATGCTTTCATTGCATTGCAAGTTGCTGTTTCAGACAGAAGCATGAGAGTTTTCCTAGGACAATGAGGAAACCCCATCAGCTGAGGCATGTAAAGAAATTAGAAAAAATGCCAACAGATGTCCTGTGTTAACTCTCTGGGAATGGGTTTTATGTACTATGTACTTTGCATTTCTGACTTGTCTAAAGGCAGCCACACCTGCAGGCAAAACTGATCAAAGTGTTTCCATGAGTGTAACTGTAGTTTTTCTGTTTACAAAATATACTTCATGTAAGTGAAACTGGGGAGACAGAAAAAAATAGCAGGAAGAGAAAATAAAGTCCACAGGAATCACTGCTGCTGCCTGAACACCAGTAATGTTATTAACAGTTCCAGATTTAACAGTTGTAGACAGAATCTCTCTCCTTCATGCTGGTTGGAAAGCTCAGTTTACTTAGTGTGTTCTCATTTTCTGATTTCCAGCAACAAATGTTGTTTGTCTGAGATTTTTCCAAATTCTGGGATGAAAAATAATGTTTTGGCACCATGATGGGAGAGCATTGCTGCATTTATAGTTCATATTACTGTGCCTACTCAGAATTTCTTTAAAGTGTGGAGTCCTTAGTGAAACATAAATTGATGTTTCTTGCCCAGATTGAATTCCAGAAACAATATTCATCACGAACTGAAAGTTTTTGGACTCTATTAAATTAAATTTTCTGCCCCACCCTCCTTAATTTCTGTAATGCGGAATAATCCAGTCGGAAATCTTTAATTCATCTTTTCATTCTGTCCAACATTATTTACCCCCAGTATTTATGGGTTTTGTAACATTCTGTTCTTAAGAGTTGGTCTTGAGACCACAAATGTTTAGTACCAAGTTCATTTTCCACTAGGAACTGGAAGTTAAAGGCTTTTCTAAAATGGTTATTTTCCCATTCTGAAAATGTCCAGCAGTACTGTGCTTACACTCGAGCATATTCTGCAGTATCAGAGGGTGAGGCAGACACAGCAATTTGATCTTTCCTGAGTTGATACATAAAATAATCAGTATGTCTTTGATTTCTGATCTGTTTCTTGCCTGAATGACTGTTTAGAAACTGCAGTGCTTATTTTATAGGCAAATAATATATTGGCAAAAAGTAATTTTTGTTGGGGGAGCTCTTGGAAGACAAGGTGTATTCTCTTTGGTTGTGTAAATCTGGAATAATAAGTGTGGAGGCCAGCAGAATAATTCCGGATTTGTGCCAGAATTGATGAGATTTTTGGTGTGGTATGAAGCAGAGGAAGGTACTGAGCACAGGACTGGTTGTAGGGACAGGTGCCTGTGGCAGGATGAGGCCCCCAGCCTTTTCCAGGCTGTTTCACCATTAGCAGTTTGTGATTGCTGTGCTTTAGCCCCAGCTCATCCCCACTCAGCCACTCCCTCACTGCCTTCGAGTGGGATGGGGAGAGAGTCGGAAGAGAGAGAGTGAGAAAACTCGTGGGTTGAGATAAAGACAGTTTAATGGGGAAAGCAAAAACCACACACACAGGCACAGCAAATCAAGGAATTATTCAGTGCTTCCCCTGGGAGGCAGGTGTTCAGCCATCCCAGGGAAGCAGGGCTCTGTCATGCACAGTGGTGACTTGGGAAGGCCAAACACCAGCACACCAAACATCTGCCCCTCCCTTCTCTTCCCTCAGTTTTGTACTGAACATGATGGGCTCAGCTGTCCTGGCTGTGTCCCCTCCCAGCTCCCTGTGCACACACAGGCTGCTCACCGCTGGGGTGGGCTGAGGAGCAGAAAAGGCCTTGACTCTGTGCAGGCACTGCTCAGCAATAGTGACAACATCTCTCTGTTATCAACACTGCTTCCAGACCAAATCCTCAGCGTGGTCTCCTGCTAGATACCCTGAAGAAATTGAATTTACCCCAGGCAAACCCAGCACCCTGTTACTACACAGGGTTCTGTGCTAAGGGACGTACAGTTTTGTTCAGGTGTGTTTAGTCTGAACCCCTGTTTTGGAGACTTCAGAACAAGGGGGTTTGCACGTTTATTATATGTTGTTTTACTTTTTTAAGTTTTTCAAAGTTTTACATTCTTGTAACGAACTTTCTCACGCACTTTATGTAATTAACTTATTGTTTTGCATTTTTTTATGGAGGTGGAGAAATTTGATAGGCTGTTGGTTTGTCTAGTGTCATTGGAGAGGTGGCACTGTCACCCTCCAATCCACTGTCACTTTAGAAATCTATAAATTTTGGAGTCAGAAATTAAAACCCCTCTTTTTTACCTTGAGTGAGTTGTGTATCTGCATCATTTTATTTTGTGTCCTGTAGTGACAGTTATGAATATGATCAGAACAGAAAGACTCAGGAATATATAGTTATTACAAAATTCAGCCTGATATTGAAGGTAGCTATACTTTGGCATGTTTAAAGTAGTGTTAATTGTATACAGTGATTCATAAGCTACGTGAAGCTGAATAAGCATTCCCCTATTTGAAAGAATGACAGTGGGCATTGTGATCTTTGGGGAATCATTCATCCTGGCAGTTACAGGAGTCTAGGTAAAATCTGTATTTCATGTAGAATCTGCTTTATCTGATCTAGGACATGATGTCCTAGAAGGAAGGTGTGAAAATTACTTTAAGCTGTTTCTGGAGTGTTATGACTGATGTCAGATGTAGGTTAGTGCAGAGAAGAGAAGTTGTATAAAACTTGGAAATTGATCCTACTCTTAATGAGTTCCATTTCTGTATATTAATCAAAATATTGCTGTCCCTTCCTCCCTCTCTCCTTTCCTCTCTCCAGGCTAAACACTGCATTGAACTGAGTAGCTCCAATGAATTCTCTTGCCATCCTGGCATAGTGGAAAACTGCTAAAACCATGAGGAACTCCCCAAATTGTATAGAGATGTTTTCATCCAGTTGACTAAACCATGGCCAACCCCTTTTTTGTGTAGTGCATAGTTTGCTTTGTAGTCATGCCTGATCTTCTTTAAAGAACATGGAGTACCTGAATATAGTTGTTATTTAGGTTTAATACTTCTTTGGAATTGCTCATGTGCCCGTAGGGGTGTGGAGGTCTTACCCTTAATCTAGAGCATGGTGGCTTTTTGTCTTGGAGTACATAAACACTGTCAGCAGGATGAAGAGAGCTGAGATGCTGTTCAAAAGCCAGGAGCAGGGATTTATTACAGATTTTAATGACCTTTGCATCTTTTCATCACCTTTTACAAGGTAAATACCTTGAGCTACAAAACAGAGGACAGCACATTGCATTAGGTTTTCAGATGCTGAATTCATGATCCCTCTTTGATTTCTTCTGTATGTATATATTTTTTTTTTCCAGCAGAGATTTGGCAATCGCTGTTTTTCAATTTCTTTGACGTTTGGCCATCTGGAGCTGAGCAGAGCTTTAGTCACACACGTTAGCTGTGTGAAGTGGAGCAATGCAGCATCTAGGGGACAGATCCAGCTCTAAAGTCAGCACAGTGCAATTAGCAAAGTTACATTAGGGTTGCCCTGGGTCAATCAAGTGGCTGTTTGCTCTGCAGGTTACTGAGAAATGCCTTGGTGTTTTCTCAGCACTGAGGAAGCTTGGTGTGAAGATGTCTGGGACCTTTGGGTTAAATTGTTGCACACCAGTCGATTTCCAGTTTTGTTTCTATCCTGGTTAAACCAAATAATAAGTATTTCTCTCTTGGTAATGCTCTGTAGGGCACCTGGGACCTGCAAATGGCCCAGAGCTAGTGCTGACAGAACCTATACTTTTAGGCTGCATTTAGGGTGTGTGTTATTCCCTAGATGTCTCCCCAAGCACTGTGTTCCTGTAGCTCTCTGGCCCAGCTTTTCCAGAAGGGATGGTTCCAAAATCAGAAGTTAGTGAATACAGTGGTATTAGGTGGTTGGTTGATTCACTGTTGGCTTGTGAGCTGACTTTGTGTCCTGGGTACAGGGCATTAGATACAGTGGACAAGTCTCCTTGTTCAACAGTACATTTTTTTTCCTTGAAGATGAGGCTGTCAACATACTTCTGGACAAAAGTGCACATTCCACAACGTTATTATTGGTGAGATTTCCTCCTTCCAAGACTGTGATGTCCAGCTTTTCTCTGGGTCACATGAACAGCCTGTCAGTGCTTTTTGTACCTCCTGGAGCAAGGCAGTGATGGCCTTGTGTCTGCAATCTGCTGACTCCAGAGAATCTTGTGTTCTCCATTTTGAGTTGGGCTGAACCATTTGAGCTCGATGCTGTGTTTCAGTTGTATCTCCATGTATGCAGAACATTAATTCCACAGTGCTTTACCTCTACTAAGTTGTCCCCATGAGTATTTTGATAGAAACAGAAAGAGACCGTGGGGGTTTGTTGAAGACAGGGTCTGATTAGGAAACTGGGAATGGTGCCATTCCAGGAGTGTGAACTGCATTTCTGTTGCTGAAGTCCAGGTATGCAGGAATCAAAGCCTTCTGTTGCTGCTGTCTACACATCAGGGGTGTGATTGTAACTTGCCATATGTCACATGACATAATGTCTTTAATTGGGATAGTCTGGGGAATAGTACAAGGGAAGTCACAGTGGCTCAAGTGCCAGTATAAACCTGTGTGTTTAGTGAATAGACTGAGCTGAAGTTGCAGTCACCATGACTGAATTGCTGTTATCTCCCAGGCTCCATAGGTGTTTGAGTATAGCTACTGCTTCCATGGTTATGCCCTTTGATATGGTTTTAGACAAGCCCCTGAGATTAATTTCAGAATTCTTCTATCCTTCTTGGTTGCATTCTTGCAAATTGCTGCCCAGTGTGCTGTCCAGCCTGTCACTGAACATTTTCTCTACGTGTGGCATAGCTGTACAGAATGAAAACCAGCAGGATTATAAATGTATATAGTGTCAGGTGTTACCTCGATTTTGTTAACACGTAGTTTAGCTAACACCTGGTGACTTCCTTTCCTCTTGGCCTTTTGGTTTCCCTGCTGAAGACAGCTGCTCACAAACAGCTGTGTTGGCTCCATTTTACAGAGCTTTGAGGATTAATGATTTTAATGCACAATGCAGTAAAGGAACTTTGTTAAATCAATGTTCCCTCATTTGGTGACCAGATTCTTTAATAATTAAAATGATTGCCTGTAGTGGTTTCTGCCTTTCCTGATGTCCAAAAGAACCATTCTTCACTTGACACAGGTGCTTCTATTACTGTGCAGATGATCTGAGGGCTGAGTTTAACGACTGCCATATGGTGGGGTCAGGAGCTGCAGAACAACTTCCCTTTTCAACTGTTCCGAGAAATGTTCAGGGATATGGCAGGAGCTGCTCTGCAAAGTCACCTCCCTGGTATTTCCAAGATTTTCGGATTTGCTGTGGGAGAAATGTTAAGAAGTGCAAATTATGGGGGGTGAATAATCCCAGAGGTAGTTCACATACAAAATCAGTGAGAAAACATGGTGACACTTGTGCTACTGTTAGAGAAATCCATTGTCAAGTATCTGGTCAGCAGGCATTTCCTGAGGCTTACATGTACCATCACAAATGGTGGTGTCAGACTGGGTAATGGCAAATGCCTTGAAATCAGTAAGTTGGGGAGTGAAAATTATTTGAGACAGCAGTCATGGAACACATTTTGAGCATGGCCTCTCCTGTCACAGCCATCTGTTGTCACCTGTGAGTTGGCCTTTTCCTCTGAGTGCGAAGTGTCAAGCCTGTCCAGTGAACAGAACTGCCTGTGGAGGATGTGGCACAAATGAGGTGGCTCAAGGCCTTGTCTGGCAACATTTACTCTCATGGTTTAAAATCATGCTGGAGTTTGCTTTGTGAAGTGCCTTGCATCACTAGATTTTTGGGATAAGTGAGCCTGAATTTGTGTTTTACTAAGCCAGTATGTAATTTAAAATAAATAGGTCTTTATAGCAAGTCATTGAGAGTGTGTTTAACGTTTAATAGTTGAGAGTGTGGTGCATTAGCTAGGAAGTCCTGTCTGTGTTGCCACTGCTGCCAGTCAGAGCTGGTGCTGGTTCTGTGATGCTCCCCTGCTAAGTACAGCCCAACTCAGCTTTTCCTCAACGCTGCAGCTCCTCTCCTGCTCTGGGGTTCAGCATTCCAGGTTCCAGTGGTTAGCATGATCTATGAGGGCAGGTGCAGACCATAATATGGAGAGGTTGTATAAGAGGCTGGTGTGTCCAAGGGGAGTAGAAAGCACAGGTGACAGCATAACCTAGTCATGCTGTGTTATTCCTCCTCTGTCCTTCAGTGCAGCACACTGAGCGTGTCTCCCATAACCTAATCCAGAGCAGGGTTGTCTTATTGTGTAAGGAGAATGTTAATGAAATTTTGAACAGGCTTAAGTAGGATTGAAGTGTCATACAGATGTGGGCTGATCCTTTGCATGGGACTGCAGTTAGTTTTTTATCCAAACACATAGGTAGCCTTTTTGCTCAAATGTAGATAGGTATTAAAACCTCCACTTCTGAATTAGAAATACAAATTCTTTTAAGTCCACTTATTAGCCTAGAGAATGTCACAATATCTCTAACACACTTTCCTGAAAAGATACAACAGATATTTAACCACTACATTTCATGATGTAAGTCTATTTATATCAAAGTGTCATAGGGAAAAAGAGATTTAATTTTTTTCTTTGAACAGTGTAAGTCAAAAGAAAAATTGAGTTTTCCACATTTACTGCTTTAAATGGAGCCATAATTAGGAAAATCTCTGTGAAAGTGTTTTTGCTTTTATCCACCCAGTCACAAATTGATATAACAGATGATCAACTTGGAGGAGAAGAACCTACTAAGGATAACTTACAACCAGAGATTTGCATGGAGGCTACGTTAGGGAGCAAAATAGAGCAGGTTTAAAGCTGTGCTTGGATGACCTTCAAATCCCATCTGCAGCTTCAAATTTCAAATGTCAGCTGCAAGTAGATCATTGCACCAGAAACACTTAGGCAATAAAAGATCAAGGATGTCCTCTCTTTGCATTTGTTTCAGAGGAGAGAGGACTGTGTTGCCTCACTAGGAGCTGCTGTCTGTGGGTTGACTGATGTCTTTGGGAGGGATTGGGAAATCTTGCACACTGGGTCAGTGCATCAAGGGTGGAAATGTCTATCTCCACTAGATAAGACAAAAATATTAAAATCCATTATGTTACTATAACTGCTTCAGTCTGGTGCTTGGGTGAATATCCACAGCTCAGAGCCATGAAGTTTCAGAGAGGGCAGAAGAAAGCCAAAACTGCACTGGGGAAAAGCTAAGTATAGTCAGACAGCTTTATGGCTTCTTGCCTCCTGAACTGCAGAATTCACCAGGATAAAATCCAAAAGGCAGGCTGAAGGGAGAAATCTGCCCCAATTCCTGTTTCAGTTGTGCACTTTCCTCTTGTGCTTTCATTGCTTACATGAAAGAAATGGGGATAAAGGGAAAGTATAATCAAGGCACTGTTAGTAAAGAAGCAAGACCTTAGGTCAGAGGTTTCTGCTGGCCAGAATGATCCTGGAGTCGAGTGAAAACAAACTGAGCCTTAGCTGCCTCCAAGAGGCTTTTGGCAGAGCTGAAGAGTGGGTCAGAGAAGAAGAAGCTGCTCTGAAGTGCTGTGAAAACTTCAGAAGCTTTTAATTGTTACCGATGTCATTCAAGCCTGACTCCCACTGGAACATCCTCTCTGTTAATTATTATGGTCCTGAGGATGATAACTTGGCAAATGCAGCTGCAGCATTGCTGTTGCATCAGTTAATTAATCATCCAGGCTGGATTGGAAAGATGTGTTCCTTTACTCTCATTATAAACAGCTGTAGAGAAATGGAAAGGTTTTGAGGACTAAAAAGTCCTTTCCAGCTGTTTCACAGTGTGAGGGCTGCTGGATCCTCAGACACATGTGCAGGTTTCATGAGCTCATGTTTTCAAAGGCATTGTGGTGCTTGTTCCCAAAAAAGAAACATGAAACACATCAAACTCTGCAAAAGCAGGTCATCTTTGTCTCATCAGTACAGTTATAGGAAAAGGCCTTTTGAATTAAATTAATACAGCTTTAATAACCTTTTTAAGTAACTTGCACAGGTGAAGCAGACAGATTCTGTTAGGAATAAAATGAAGATACCCAGAGTGGCTTTCTTAGGCAAATATCGGGGGATTAGCTGGTTTTGGGAGTATTTTGCACACTCTGGTGATGCTGATTTCACTGTAGGTTATTAGTGTTTCCGTAGTGCCTCTTGCTGACCTGCTGCCTGAAGCCATGCAGACATCTGAAATACAGCTCATAGGATTCCCTAGCAAAGCCTCAGCTATAAGAGCCTGGCCCTTGGAGTGACCTCTGTCAGTTCACCCCTGCAGTGATCTGACTGTCAGAACTCTACCCCAGCCAAAACCAGCACAGTGCCTCTTTATCTGGTCCTGTTAATCACAGGGAATATTTATGGACTCTGCTGTCTGAAGTGCAGGCTGCAGCAGCTGAACGTTATTTCAGCTACACTTTGAAAGCCAGTGAGGTGACATGTATTTACATTGCTGAACTGGGTCACTCTTTTTCTTTGTGTTATTTGCTTCTGAACATGCTTGGGAGCAGAAAAGACACTTTTCTAACACCATTATTTGGTTGTTTAGGCAGAAAAAAGCCTCAAGCTGTTATGTGTAATGTGCCTCACAGATCCACATGGTGACGTTTAAAGGCAAAAATAACTTCTAGAAATGTCAATAGAGGTGAGACATTATTTTTTGAGCTTGTAAATTAAACTAACTGCACTACAGACATGTTCCTTGTATGTGGTGACAGGAAAGAGTGATAAATATGCTGACAAATTTGTAGGGATAAGGATACCCTACAATCTTGTAATTATGTTTTTCCTTATTTGTTAATTAACTGATTTCCATGGAATTCTTGTGGAGGGGGGAGAGCTGTGTTTTATTAGTAGGGGACTGCAGAATTTGGTTTGTGTCCAGTGATTTTTCATCACAGGCTTGTGGCTAAAATAGCTGTCTGCACTGTCTGGGAGCATACCTGAGGCTGGAATGACCTTCCTGGTTTGATCTGGGAAAAGCTCTTGCAGTGCCCTGTGCTTGGAATATTCCCCAAGATGTACTTAATCATGCTACAGATGGCCTGCATTTGAAGCAAAAAATAAAAATAAAAAGTGACCTGGCCTCCTGCCTTGTAGGGTGCTGTGGTATCTACTGGAAGGGCCCCAGTAATTTCTAGATCATTAAGTCCAGACTTCCAAAAAGATACTGGAGAAAACTGGTGCTGCATTTCCTGAGCCTCTCGTAATCCAGAGCTATTTTCATTTGCAGCTGTATTGCTTTAGATATATCCTTCCTTCTAAATAGTAATTTCACTTTATTAATATGAACATGATCAAAGTCAAGAGATTCAAAATAAAAAAACCCCAACAATTTCCCAAACCACTGTCCTTTCTTTGACCCTAATCTGACCCATGGAGGCAGTGATTTTCTCAGTACACAGTCCTGCCCTTTTTGGCTTGTTTGGTTGCCTCCAGGTCAGGCCCCATGCAGCGAGGTTGTACTTTCTGCCTGAAGGAACCCTGACTCACAAGGTCCTGGGGACTTTGAGGGTGATATGAGAGAGCACTTGCCCAGCAGGTGAAGACACTGGAGGTTCACACAGTGTGAAAATGCTGCCCAGATTCTTCCTCTGCAGCCAGACCACCTCAAGAGCCTGTCTGGCTGTGCTCCCTGGTAGTGCTTTGTCCAAGCAGAGCCTGGGACCACTGGCCATGGCCAAAAATGTGCTGCCAACCTTGCCTTGATTCCTACAATTTTTTTTCTTCCACTTGCTGTAGAGTGATAGTGAGAGCTGAACAAAAAATGCTTTTCCCTTTGCTCCTTGTTTTAATCTTTTATTATAGACTGCTGTATGGTATGTTCTTATTCCCTGCATTAAAGTCTGAAAATGTCAGTTGCTGAAGGGAGAAATAATTTAGTCATGAAACTAATAATTGCAGGCTTTGTTAAAGATCTGGATTTTGATTACCAGAAATATACTTAACATGAGAAGTTTGCCATGTGAATTTAAGAACTCATTACAGAAAATTGGGGAAGAATAATACCTTTTTGGTAATGTGGCAGGATTTCATTTCTGAGGAAGAAGAAAAGGTGATAAAAAGTTTCATTTATCTTAAAAGATACATCACAAGGCTGATAAATTGTCTATGGGTAGCTTTTAATGTTAATTGGAGAGAAAGCTTTGATGATTTAGTGTGGAGGAGATACTTATCTTTTGTGCAACTACTGATAGATAAGGTGAATCTTGCTCTAAAAAAAGCCTTTATAATAATAAAAAAAAATATATATAAGATTTGCACTGGGAAGCCCAGCAAGGCTGGGGTGAATGATGGCCATTGTACCAAGCACCATTTACCCACTAAAAGATCAGTGCCTGCAGCCTTGCTAACCTAAATAGACAGCAGAAACAGAAAAACAGTTTGTAGCCTTTATTTCTTTACTTATTTATTAATAAAGCAAGCTAAATAAAGCCTTTTTGCTAATTTGGGCTCCAAGAGGTTGTTGTAAAGGATGTGTACTGGCAGGCAAATTGCCAAGAGTTCATCAGAGGAGCAGAAACACAGTCCATCAAATGGATTAACCATGACATATATTATAGGTACATGTAAGATGTTGGAGAGTGAGTGACAGACTCTGAATCAAGTTAATAAAATTCATTTTGCATGGCAGAGTAGTTGGCTCTTTGTTGCAGCTAAATGGAGCTGTGCATATTTCAGGGATTGCTTTAAATCAGAGGTATGTGCAGCATTTTCAATAAATTTCTTTGGTTTATTCAGATCACAAAGTTGAAATAAAACTGCACTTTGCCTGATTGTAGATCTGATGTTCCTGCTGATCTTTAGTGAAACAGCCAGAATCACTTGGACCATCAGTATCTATCAGTCTATTGATGTGTCTGTATTTTCCTCAAAAACTGAAAGTAGAACTGATGTATGGAGGCCATTTGTCATCCTCAGATGGTGGCCACAATTTTAGGTAAATTCTGAGTGTAAGTACTGAGTCTGTCAGATCTTAAATACGACTTGGCCACCAGCAGAACAGGTCTAGGCAGGTGTGTCTGAGCAGATGATAGTACCACAAACCTGCTCCTCTGTCCTTGGGCACAACTGCTGCTGGGCCTGGGGCAAAAGTCAGCTGGCATTCCCAGAACCATGGAATGTGAGGCTGGGAATTGCCTCCAAGATCATCAAACCAGCCCTGCCAAGCCCATCACTGAGCTGTGTCCTCAAGTGCCACTTCTACACGGATTTTGAATCCCTCCAGGGATGGTGACTCCATCACTGCCCTGGGCAGCCTGTTCAAGTGTTTGACAACCCTTCCAGTGAGGAAACTGTGCCTAATATCCAATCCAAACCTCCACTGCTGCCACTTGAGGCCATTCCCTCTCCATCTCGTGGTCCTGTGAGTTGTTACTGGTTGATTTTCCCATTGTCTCCATATACGCTCATCATCGTTTACTTTGTGGCATCAGACAAAATGTTATTCATAAACTGTATGTACTGAATTTTCCTCACCTAAAATTAATTATCTGAAAGGATACAGGGCTACAGTCTATTTTTTATAAACTTTTTTCAAAAAGATTCTGCATTTAGATCCGAAGCCTGGGTTTAGAATTGTTTGGATCTCTGTTTTCTGTTAAGAATAACCACAGTTGTTTTTTCTCACATATTCTTATGATGTGCCTCTTACTGAATAGATTATGAATGTGTTTTTTTCTTCAGTACTTCGTGACTTTTTATGCTTCATTGTTCTAAAATCATCAGGTTCTACTGGTTTGAGTGCATGCAGTGAATGTAATATGCCCTCCTTTAGTGGGAATTTCCCATTTTGTAGCTGTATCCTGCTCAGATCTTTTCCTGCTTTGTCTGTATGTTCAGCACTGGATGTCAGTGACAGCTGAGGTGAAGGGATCATGTGGCTGCCAGACTGCACACACTGCAGACCTCTCAGAGTGTTGTACCAAACTTTCTAAACCCTCTTTGCTGTTTCTCTCTGGCTACTCTGAACAGTCACTTGGGGCAAGACTTTCCCTGGGTGGATGTGGAGCCTGCCCCCACTGCAGCTTCTGCATTGAATCTCAGCCTCCTCTGTGCCAATCTGCAAGGCTTTTGGGACTCTGGACATCTCTGAGTAGTAGTTGACCAGATTTGAAGTTGTGTCACTGAATAGTTGCGGTCCTATGGTTGTATTTCCACCCAGTTTAATCACCCTGCTTTCATGCTGTTCTTGTGTGTAACCAGTGCACCCTTGGTAAGAATGAATGTGTTTTCTGGCCTGTTAGTAGATACTGATTTGATTGGCAGTAGCCATCCCCAAACTCCTGCTACTTCTTCATTCCTAGCTATAAAATGGGTTTGAATGATAGAAGGGTGAAGTGACTTATGGCCACTGTCAGACATTCTTGTTTCCAGAGGAGCTTGGTGTCTGCGATTCAGTTTCTGAAGCCTTTTGGAGCTGTATCTACAAGTGGCCTAGCCCTGGAGCAGGTGAGCTTTGGTCTTTTTTGACTCCAGACATGACAGGATTTTAATTGCACTGTGTGAGCTCCTTTGAGCACCTCTGTTCTTCCAGCTGATGACTCTGGAATTACAGGCTTCACCTGTAAAAGAAACAGGCAAGTCAGTTCTTCTAGCAATAGGCTGATTTTATTTCCCAGTGTACTAGATATAAGCAAGAACTTTAGGCTCTACAGATTTCTGCACAGTTTTTCAGAATTTCATTTTAGTCCTGGAGTGTGGAATTCACATCCCAGCTATTTTTTCAGTGTTATGCTTTTCTTTGACTCTCCCAACTCCTGTAATCTCTTTTCCTTTCCTTGGTGAAGGGGCTTGGTGTCCCAGTGTAGCAGTAATTTTCTACAGCATCTGTGTTTCTTCCCAGTTAACACCAAGGTGTCGGGGGCGAGCGTCTGCCTGGCTGGGCTGGGCTGGATGCCCTCACCCTTCCCCTCTGTTATGAAAGTGCTCACAATTCCAGGGGAGAGAGTAAGGCAGCTCCAATGGAAAGAAAACACTCACACTTCGCTGGACTTCCCTGTTCTTTGCCCTCTGAGTTAGGCTTTCCTTTGCTGAAATGTTCTGAGATACCAGACAGTGTCATACTGAAGCAATAGGATAGAGAAGGTCTCAAAGTACTTGTGTCTCTGTTGCTATAGTGGTGGTTTTTTCCCTGTTATATTTCCTTTACCCTGTTACTATTCTTTAGTGTAATAAAAGCAGAAGATTAAAAAAAATCAGAGTTTCAATAAATAATTTATAACAGTTACAGGGTTTTTTGGATCCAAGTGCATCCTGTTTTATGCTTGTGGTGGAGAACGGTGCGAGAGGACTGGTTCAAATCACTTGTATTGCTTTTCCTGCTGTCAGTGTGAGTCGGTGGCCTGCTGAGATCCTTCTTCCTGTGCCCTCAGTTCTGTGTTAACAGGAGACAAGCAAGCAGTATTTTTTTGGATCCCTTGGTTTGGTTAAACACTCTGGCAGGGATGGTGTCCCTTTGCTCTGTCGTGCAGCCATTTAACAGTAAATTGTTCTTTCATTCCTCGCAGCAGTGCAGTCTGGAAAGCTCCAACTGGTTTGTTCTATTTTCCTACCAGTGCACAATTTCAGTGGCAGTAAGGGAGCAGGTCCCTTTTTGTTTGGGGTAGAGAAATTTAAACTGCAAGACAGTTTCACAGCAATATGTTACATAATACTGCGCAAAGTGAAAAGTAACTAATGTGGAGGTGGAAAAGATACCCTTACTACTCGGTGCAAAGCTGGGCTGCCTTTCTGACAAAGATAGTTACCTCCTACCTCTTCATTTCCGTGAGAGGCTCTCTCAGAATCCCAACTGTAAGAAAAAAATAATTGTAAAATTGTCTCTTATCTTTAGCACAATCTGGAAATACAAGCAAAAGACTGAATCTGCATTATTCTGTCATCTCAGCTGCTTGATGTTTGGAAAGAGTGAGGAAATAAACCAGTGAGGAAACACCCAGTGTTCCCTCCTGAAGGCTGCAGAATTCTGCATTTTTCATCAGACCAGCCACATTCTCATCTCATGCTGCACTGGAGAAAAATTGACACAGCCTTGTGAAACTAATGAATTTTTCCAGTATGGCTAAAATAGCAGTGTTAGGGTTTATGGAAGTTAGGAAAACATCAGTCTGTCTATCTGCAGTTACCATTGAGTTACTGTTATTGTTGCAGTGTAAAAGAGATGAAACACTCATGAAGGTGTTCCCTGCCCAAGAAATTGCAGCACTGCTTAATTTTCTCTGTTATAGACTTCCTTAAGAGGCCTGTCATAAAGATTTGGTTTGAAGTAATCTCAGGTTATATGAGGGTATAACAACAAGAACAGAGTCTGGCTAAACCTCCTAACTGATGCTGATCTGACTTAGACAATGTATAATCATAGATTAAAAATACCCTGAGCTTGGTTACATCCTAAAAATACTCTTCAAAGTTCTTAGCAGCTGTTACTAGAAATAGTTTACTATTGCCAGGGCGGTACAGTAGAAGCTGAAAATATGAAAACTAGGATTCTTTTTTTCTCTTGAATATTCATCATGAATACTCTGTGTTCAGATTAACATCTTTCAAGTCCTTGCTTTTTAGGTCCTTGCTTTTTAGGCTGCTTAGAAGGACCAAAGTGCCAGGGGAAAGGAAATAGGGAATATGTAATATATAAAATACTGTTCATTTCTGTTGGTCAGTGGTATATGTTTTTCTGGAATATTTTGCAGTTCCATTTCCTTTGACTCAAACCAGAGTTCAGAAAAGAGAGGCTAACATGATCTATGCTGGAAAGCCATGGTGAAAGATTAAACCCCCTGGGATTATTGTCTGAGGCACCATTCTTCATCCTCTTTCTGTGTCATATCAGCTGCTAAAATTATACAAGGTATAGAAGATATAGATAAAAACATCTACTTTTTTCTTCTTAGAAATATCAGGGTGCTCAGTTAAATACAAATCATGGGAAACCTGTAGAGGGGAAAGTAAGAGTGCTTTGTTGGACTTTTAAAATCCTTGCAACAGACTTTTGATGAAATTAATGAAATGAATGAAGAAAACGAGTCTGTGACACTAATCCAAAGTACAAGGAATCCAAATTCCTAGTTTTAGTGAAATTAGAAAGCTATACTTACATTTATAAAATAGCATTTTTCTTCTTTCATTGTTCTCCCAAGACCAAATTGGTATATATGGTTTGGAAATGTCACTTATACAATTTGTGCCTTATAACACGTCTTTTAAGATATCTTATACTTTTCACAGGTGTGCATTCTGAACACAAATCCAGGTCACTGGCAGGCCTCCTGTAATTCTCTCATTTGCCAACCCTCTAAATTCACTAAAATAAACTATATTTTGTGGAAGTCTTGACAAAAAAACCCAAAAAAAACCCCCAAAAAAACAAAAAAACCCCAAAAAACAAAAAACAAAACAAAACAAAAAACAAAACAAAACAAAACAAAAAAACCAGCAACCCTGTGGTATACTGTAAAAGCAGATGATAGCAAGCATGTTAATAATCTCTAGAACACATTGCTCAGTCAGTGGTTTTGGGGATCTCCAAAGGAATAGCAGCATTCATTTTGTTACCGCCTTCCAAGTCCATTCACCCCCTGCCTGTGGAAAAGATGATTGTGTTTGCAGAGCACAGACATGTCCTGGGCATGTGCACATGTGGGTGGACATGAAGGGGGCAGCCCTGGCATGAGGCCCGGAGGGGTGAAGGTGCTGTGACTGCCCAGCAGGGCACAGGCAGCTGCCACTGCCCAGGCTGCAGGGGCTGCCAGGGGGATGCTCCAGAAACTGCCCAGAATTGGGGTGGGCACAGGGCACTTGCTGGAGGGCTGAAGTGTTGTCTTGGCAGTTGGTGAATTCTTCAGTCCCCTCCTGTCTCTCATTTCTGTTTTGGTGCTGTGGAGAAAGTGTGTTCTGGGCTATGTGAGACCTTAACTGGTATTGCCTCTGTTCTTTGAGTGGCATCTAAAAGATTTTCATGTAGGGTTCTGAGCTTCCAAATGTCATGAAGATGAACTGTGAGCAAAGAGAAAAATGCAATGTGTATTTCATTTACTTATATGTTCTTCTAGAGGTTAAATCTCCATGGAATTCTCTTGTGTGAAACAATTTTGGAAACCTGCTTTAGCTACTGCTTTGTACATATGGTGTCTATGCCAGATAATTGATACTGCCAATACAAGAAGTGAACAAGCAAAAATGTCAACAATGTTGATTTACTTTTGATTTTCAAAGTAATTTTAACAATTGGAATTTAATTAATATTCTTTTATTAATACCATTTATTACTCTTTATCTAAGGGCTTCAAATTACAGGCATGTAAAGTGAGCATACATTTTCCATAACCTGTAATTGACCTTTGTCTGATAGAAGGGAGAAGAGTGTTCTTTTCTGGACTATTTCTGATGCAAAACTATTTATATATCCTTTTCAATCCTCTTCCCTAAACACTGTCCAGTGTTCTGGTTGATTTTTTTCTTTGTTTATTTACTTATACATAAACTGTGAGTACAGTTAGCTTGCCATACTGCTCTAGCCCAGGGAGAGCTGCCTGTAGTAGCAGTAGCATCTTTGCCAAAAGATGACTTCACTGCTAGCAAAATATTTGTGAGATTTGGGACACTTTGCAAATAATTAGTGAAGTTTGCAATGCTCTCTGGGATTCATTGGGGTGGAAGAGTATAAACATTACATCTATCGTTTGCATCTGTTTCTTCTCATGGCAGTCTGCTTCTCACTTTGCAGCAGAGTAGAAACTTCCTGAGACCTGGGACCATGGCAGAAACACCTCATTGCAAGTAGCTGCAATTGTTCTCTAAACTATGCAGTATATTAAGGAATCAATAATATCTTATGCGTTCCTATTTTTAAAAATAAAGAGATTCTTTTTTCTTAAACCATTGTGTTATATTTCATATTCAAATGAGTGTAAGAAGCTTACCTTTTTTATTTTTGCAGCTGCATGCAAATGAAGAGCATTTCCTTTACTAGTTATAAAAGGGATTTGGCAAAAGGTAAACTGTACAGAAGCTGCATGGTTAGGTGGTAGGTGAGACTGATGTTAGGAATATATTTTATCTTTTGAAAGCTTTTTTTGTTTTAGACCTTGCATTTCTTATGCCCTCTTTATTTTATGCTTCTGAGCAATCATCAAAGTCATACATGAAATAGGCCCAGACTTTTCTGGATTCTTTACAGCCTGGACTCCACATCCTATACAACAAAAAAACACATTTGCTTATTTAAAAGAGAATAATCTTCATTCAGTATATTTTTAAGAAGATTTACTTCAGCAAATCTTTTTCCATTTTCAAATTTCAAAAGCCTGAGAGTTACAAAAATGATTTGTTTAATAATTGTCTTTTTGTTTGGAAGGCTATAAAGTGTTACTGTCATTTAAAAATCAAACAGAAAGAGTAGTCACCTACATTTTCCTATACAATTAATTTTAAAAATTGACAGAAGAAGACAAGGTAAAACCTTATAATTTGTATAGGAAAACCAGGAAAATTGATGGGGTCAGCTAAAGAACAGAAAACCAGAAGGATTTAGGAGTATTCCCCTGCTCTTGGCTGTCTGGTTAAATTGGGCAGATATTCCTTGTGAGGCTTTGTGTATGTAGTGCCTAATGTTATTTTCTCTTG
This sequence comes from Molothrus ater, assembly GCF_012460135.2. Taxonomy (NCBI): domain Eukaryota; kingdom Metazoa; phylum Chordata; class Aves; order Passeriformes; family Icteridae; genus Molothrus; species Molothrus ater. The sequence continues at coordinate 28,153,991 of NC_050485.2, read as the reverse complement.
TCTGGAACATTCGCCTGATGAGTGAAGATGTACAAGTTTAATGCCAGATTTATAAGACTTTACTTTCTGCTGTTACAATTCCCTTGCTGCTGCCCCACAGAGTTCCCAGGATGCCTGTAACAGAGAGGAGGATTAGATGGATGTTAGCCTCACTTTTCTTCCATTCAGAACCACTGGCTTGCCATTGATGATGACTCTGACTTCTCTCATTTTTAAAATGGTGTTTTTTAATTAGAAGAAATGCAACTTGCTTTAATCCATTGCTACTGAAGCATGTAGCTGCCATCAAGTCATGTAGCTCTGATAGGTGTGTAACAATACAGCATGGGGCTGGGACAATATGGATAAGCCTGTGTCTACTTTCTCCAAAGATTTAGGGTATTTTTTGGGATTTAGATTTTACTACTGACATCTGGTTTAAACAAATTTGGGTACTCTGGTAATTGGATTCTTCAGTGACAGTGCTATATGAAGTTGTAAGGGAGTAGAGTGGCATGGTACAAATGAAAAAGATGGAGTACTAAAGTGTTTAAGTAAATACTGTCAAATTATTTTTCTGTCCATGTGTGAGGATTTTATCTTGAGTGTTGATTTAACAGGAGTGGAATGGTGAGGGTGGGTCTTCTGTTCCTTAAAAAAAACTTTGAAAAATATTTGGCTAATTTTTTTAGGGTACCTAGTAAATTCAAGTACTATAGTTTTTTTGAGTGCAAATTTTAGATAGAATTTGATTTTTGTGAGGTTACACACAGACCATCTTTAAACAGATAAAGCAAGAGATTCAGTTATTTGATTGGTAATTCTGTTTCCCATGTCTCTTGCCATCCCTGTCTTGTTTCTTTACCACACTGCATTGTCTGTTTTAAGCAGTGTCAGGAACAGCCTCAGCAATGTGAGTATGGTGTTTTATTTGGTGAGCTTCCTAGGCACACTTCTCATCCAGTCCTGTATAAAGATTCATTTACAGAAAAAGTAGTTTAAACCAAATACTTCTGAAAAGTATGGACTATGTATCTGGACCTGTCAGCCTTTTTTTACCTGAATAAATAATTCCTATTCAAGTGAAAGTGTCTCTCAGAAATATCCTAAGATGAATCTGTACCTGTGAGCATTGTTCCTTATCAGCTTTACCTGAACACTTGCTGACTGCTGAGAGGAGGAGCACTGGCACATGTATTTTCATTAATGCAGATGAACCCCACCTCCTCCCTTTTTTCCAGTGAAAACAATGAGTACAAACAAGTTTGACTTTGAAACTGGCAATAGCAGCAGTGCTTAGAGGAGCTTTTAGAGATTCAGACTCCTAACAAATTACCGATGCAACAGAGTAGAAGAAAGCAAAACTTTCTGTTTTCTCTTGAGACCCCATCATGACAATTAGCATTTTATGTTCCCCAGGCTTGCTTCTTTCCTTCCTTGTTTAGTCTTTTCAAGAGGAGAAGGTTACTGCCAAGTGCTGGTGGACAAAGCCAGTCAGTCTGGAGGCAGCACTTGTTACAAGTGTTTGCCTGCCCAGTGACAAGGTAGAAACACACACTCAAGCACAGGAATAAACAGAGGTGATAGGGAAAGGAAGAGAGAAAATTCATTCCATTACACCAATACACAGAATATATTAGTTTGAGCTTTTTTGTTTTTAGCTTTCATCAGGGAATTTCTGTGAGGGAGGAATATGACAGATTCTTGGCCTGTCAATGACATTGACATTGCATATTTGTCAATGATACTTTGCAGTGTAGCAGTGAGCTCCTTGTGAAGGTGCTGGTTGATACCATGTGAAATCAAGATTCTGACTGCATTGAAGTTCCTGAAACCTTTTCAGAGACCTGTGACCAGATTTTAATGTTGTAGTTGTTACTTGTTTTCCTCATCACATTTAACTGTTTGATTATTTTTAGATGTATCAGTAAGTTACTTAATACAGATAACAGGGTCTGGTTACTTAATTATGGTACTTTCCACTTGTCTCAGCATTGCAAGAAGTTGTATCCCATGTAACTGACAGCTTCTAGTCTTAAGTGTTGCAGTTTGCTAATACAGCATTCACCAGTTTGTTTCCTATTGTTTTGTTACAGTTTTGCTGGTAGAAGTCATCCCACACAAGGCTGCCCTCCTCGAGCCTGTGGACTTGCAAGTAGAACACTCAGCAAAGTGACAGGTTGCCTTTGTTCTCACATCTCTTCATCTCTGCTTTTCCTCCCTGGGATGTCTTCAGGTTTTTTTTTGTCTTGAAGAGGATAGGGGTACCCACATGTTTCTGAAAGTCAATATTGGGCCTCTTTTCATTCTATTACAAAATGTAGATGGACATTGGAACAAAGCAAAAAAGTTGTTCACAGTTAAAAATAATTACTTTAATCACAAGATGAAGTTCACAGGCTTCAGGCAATTTGCTGTGCTCCCAGGGTGTGGATTTACCCCCAAGCAGCACTGCATAGTCACGTCCTATCCAACAGGTCCTCTGGATGTGAAACCCCTCCTGCTCACCAAACAGGGAGTTCTGTGTGTCAGGACTTTGTGTCAGCCTACTTCATAGTGCACACAAAGTTGTAGAGTTCTTTGAGTTCTTTGGCACAGATGGTGCTATATATGCACAACTCAGAGGACAGTGTGGATGGCTGGCACACATTCTGTAAGGCAGCATAAAGTCTGATCTGTTTCTCTTCAGCTCCTGCACAAGTGTTACATAAGAACTTTCAGGAAACCTACAATGCAAGAAGGCAAAGTACTTTAAGCATTTATATGTTTTTGTTAGTCTTAGTGTTAGACCTAAGGCAAGTGGAAACAACCAGTGTACATTCATTTTTACATTTTATCATAGTGTGCATGATAAAATGTTTAAATGTGCACAAAATTCCGCAAGAATTCTGACACAGGTGGGATTTGAGCTCTGACATCTTGGATGCCCCTGCAGGCATTTCATTACCACCTCCTTCTTGCTCCTCCCTGCTTCCCTCCTGCTGCCTTTCTGCTCATGGCTGTGTGTTGGTAGTGTTGGCACTTCCACAGCAGCACCCAGTGGGCAATGCTAAAGACAAGGAGAGAGAATCGTGGTCAGCCCCTTCTGTCACACACCCTCCTTGTACCTGCACATTGCAAACCCAAAGTAACTGAAATAAGCAGCAACACACAGACAAGCTCACCTCAGCTTGTGCTGCTCCGGGTTTCACTGACAGCACAGCTCACTCTGGAGTCCCAAAGGTTTACACTCATCTGAATTTCAAAGTAGCTGCCTAAGCCTTCAGTTAACACACAGGCACTGGGCTGATTTTCCTTGAGAAGCCAATGTCACACCAGCTGGATCAGTGCTCAGTTCCCCCACTGCTCATCACTTTAGGTACATGAGCAATAAATACAGATTCTTGCCACATATAACAAAGCTACTCCTCCAATTAGGCAAAAAGGTTATCTGACTAATTATATTCATTTAGTAAAGCTGTAAGAGAGTAGAAGGTGACTTAAAAATCATAATCTTAGGGAAAACGTGACATTTGAGAAAGTGGAGAATGCTGCTTACAGCTTGTTGTGGAAAATATTAGGAAGATGCTTGGCAAGCAGCGTGAGTTTCTTCTCAGCTTGTTTTGCCTCCCATCTGTCTATTTGACTTTGTTCCACTCTGTAAATGTAACTTCCTTGCATTGTCAACTCGTGAAAGGGTGTTTGAAGGAAATGGTTCATAAAAACTTCATTAAAGGTTTGGGGGGAAATGGCAAGAGCAGTAAATCTGTCAAAACAAGTTATTCCTGTCCACAAGTGAGGCAGCTGGCAACCCTGGTTCTAAGGAAACCCTCAGTGCTCAGCGACTGCTACCAGATCCTTGAGCCTATTTCCAGCTCTGAGGACTTGTGTAGCATGCAGGGTGTTTGGGTTCATTGCTTTGAGCTCCACAGCAGTCTCTGTGCACAGCCTGCACTTGGGGAGGAGCTGAGGGCCTGGACAGATGCAGCATTTGCTTCTGCTGATGTGAGGGAACAGGACCCTGTCACTCCTGCCACCCTGTGTGCCTTGTCCCTCACTGACCTCCAGCCAGAGCCCAGCCTTTCCAGGGGACTGGGGGTGGGAGAAAGGCTGCCCCTAGCTATTCCAAGGGCTGCTTTTCTGGAGTACACAAGGCTTTTACTGCCAAATATTTGTAAATACTGCACTTTTCTGTGATGCTGTAATTGCAGGTGGTACCTGGCTGTGCTGTCCCATGTGCCATAGTCACCAGTACAGAACCAGCTCTCGTAATGGGATTTAGGGAATAGTGAAGTGAGATGAGAGAAGGATTTTAATTATGACAGATTCACCAGTTGTTCACTACTCCTGTCAATGGTCTGAGACCTTCTGGGTGAGTTAAACGTGCTCAGAATTTTGTGGATGTTACAGACCTGGAGAAGAAGCTAAAATATATGAATGAGACAATGCAAGGGGTCCAGGCAATCCAGTGTCTCTGTATCACTTTCAGATATTACTAGGATATTTTCCCTTTATCCAAAACAGTGAGTTTTACAGACACAGTCACTTTGGTGTTAGAAGCAAGAATGTAACAGCCTTACATGAGAACATGTTGTGTTACAGGGCTTAGTGTAAGGACCAGGAAGATATTGCAGGAATATTTATTCTTTCCATTTGTTCTCTGGCCTCATAGTTTGACATGGTCTGATGGAGAGACATAGGAACAATTGATCCAAATTAAATAAAGAAGTGAATTCAGAGTTAAAGGGGCTCTGATTGATCTTAATTTATCCTTGTAATGAGCTAACTGAAATTGATAAAGGTCACTGTTACTTCTGAATGAGAGTATCCACAAAAGGCTTTGAAGTAGTTTCTGTAATCCATTTCAGATGTTAATTTGAATTAGTTTTCTGAAATGTCTGCAGGCAGAAAACCCATTATAGTCTGTGTGCAAAGACTGCCAGCATTCAAAAATAATTCTGCCTATCTAGATCCTCAGTGCCACAGCAGGTGGGTATTGTAGAGAGGGATCCACTGCAGTGTCCCAGTGGGCCATGTCCCCAGTGTCCAAGCTTCTCCTCTCTGGGAAGCCATTGCCTCAAGCCTGCATCAGGGACTAAGCACTCCTTCTAAATCTGGTACATTTTGCCTACCTCCTACTCCCAGTGCAGTAATTTACATTTGCTTTACCCTGGCTCTGATGTTTGCCACCTTCACCCACAGCTGAGAGAGCAAGTCTTTAAACGCTTTCTCCAACACTTAAGCCAGAATTATTCTGTGGTTCAGCTGCTGGGTGAGACTAATGCCAGGTTCCCCAAGGAACAAATGCACCACCTGGCCAGTGAGCTCCAGCTGTCTGGCTCTGTGCCTCCAGGGCCTCCTCTGCTGCCACATCTTGCCAGTTAGTCCCAGCGTGTAATTTTTTGTTGTTGCTGTTGTTCTTATTAGTGGCTCAGCCAAGATTGTTTTAAAAAAGCTCCATCTCCCTTCTAAATTCAGGAAGGCTGTAAAAAAGGAGGAAGGGATGGGTGCATAGGAGCTGCTCTGAGCTGTTTGTTATGTTCGCTCTCTAAATTACAGCTTGAATATCTTATGTTGTGCCTGTGCCACTCTGCCACGTGGAAAAATTGAGAATATTCTGACATGCTCCTTTCTCTGCTGGTTAAAATTCAGAGCCCTGTCATAGGATATTTTTAAAGGTTTGTGCTGGTCATGGGCACTAATTCAGCATCACAGGAGATCTCTTTTGAGCTTGGAGCTGCCTGGAAAAGGCCTCTGCTTTTATGAGGTAGTTCTGAGGAATATGCAAAGGTGATTTTTTTTTAATTTTCTGTCCTGTCTGTTGCTAAGTGCACAGACTTCCCAAGAGTCTTAGTCCCTTGCTATTGAATCATTTCCACAATAGCACTGCCGTGGATCTGAGAGCTGTGCTGTGAAGGAGATGGCACACCAGGGTCACAACTAAAGGGCTGGCAGAGGCACCTCCAAGCCATCCAGTGCTCTGATACCTTGTGCCTTGCTTGTGGAGCCATGGGCACCCCGGGCTAAGGCTGTGTGCATGCTGTCCAGGAGCAGGAGCAGGAGCAGGAGCTGGGGCAGGCCGTGCTGGCCGGCTGTCAGCACTGTCCCTGTGCCAGCCCTGTCCCTGTCCCTGCCTGCCTCTCTTCCCAGAGCTCTCCTGGAGCACGGCTGGGCTGCTGGAGGAGGCTCTCAGGCTGCTCTGAGGACACTCAGACCTTCCCTCCCGTGATGGAAAGGCAGGGGCATTGTCCCCTGTTGTGCAATAGATGCCACGCTCAGGGAACACGGTGCTGTGTTCAACCCCAGTGGGGCAAAAGGGACAGAACCTGGAGGTCACTTGGGCAGGCAACAATGCAAGTTTGTTTGTCAGCCTGTGTGTGTGTGTGTGTCTGCAGGGACCTACCTCACTGCTCCACTGGGTAATGGCACTTACACAAGAAGTTGAAGTGAGAATTCAATTAAGGAAAGATTTGGAGCCATCCTCCCCTCAAGTAGATTTTTCTTTAAATAGAACTTCCTTATTCTGAGCTGCAAATAGGAGTTTCACTGCAGGCAGCTCTGAAATATGCATTTCAGCTTCTGTATTATTTAGTTCAGGACAGGACAGTTAATTACCTCTCCAAGGCACTGGAGCTATTTAAAATATTTCCAAGGTATTCCCAACTTGTCTCCTGTCAGCTTGCCTTACGGTAGTTTTATTCATAATGTGTATTTAAATTTATGAGAAGATGCCTTCACATTTGGGTGTGTGTGTTTGTGTTGGAAAGGATCATGTGCTCTGCTGTGGCAGAATTGAGTGGGAAGCAGTGCCTTCTAGAGAGTCAGGATTTATCATCTCCTTTAATTGCATTATATGCTAGAAGTTTTTTTTAATTTTTAAGCAACCTCAATGGGACAGAAATACCTAGGCTATTTTTTCTCCTGATTTTGATGTATCATAACCTAAAAGTAACATCATTTGCACAGTAGAGCAGTGTTTTTAATTTCTGACAGTGTAAAATGCATATTGAGCTGGAGGTACTGCTGATTATTTCCAGGATTAGATTTTTGGTTTTCTTACATGGCTATAATTGAAGAACGATAAGATTGACTTCTGTGATGACCCAGCTCATTTGTTTAGTTTGGAAGGTGCTTGTACTCTCAAATTTTCTAAATGTGACTTTTTGGAAAATGGGAATTTCATCATAGAATTCCAGGAATATCTGCTTTTCAAATTAATTTATGATCACAGTGAAGATTATGTAAAGTCAGTGTTTGCTGAGGCAGATGACTAGAAAAGGGGGGTGAGCAAGGGGGATTTGGTATGGCCAGATTAGAGGGAGATTTTAAAAGACAGTTCTATAACATATTCTGGTCCCTCTTGGAATAAGTTATGGGTAGCCTAGAGATGAGGAAAATAAAGTCTCATATCTTTGGTATAAAATCATCTCTCTTAAATGTGGACTATATAGAATTTAAGGGTTTTGGTTTCTTCAGGGTTTTTTTCCCCCATTGGTGGATAACACCACAGTTCCTTATTATTTTAGTATTTTAGATTGATGAAAAAATAATACTAATCATAAATTTAGTCCGGACACCACCAGGACAATTTTCTTTCCAAGGTTTAAGTTTAAAAATAGCATTTGATCTGAAGCTGAAAATAATTCTGAGCTGGAAAAATTAGTGACACTGTAATAATGTTATCTGGAAACTGAGCTTCCAAGAATATGTGATCCATGTAAAGGTGTCTGCATAAAAAGCTCAGTTCAGAGTGGAACAAAGGATTTATGTTTCCACTGCAGGTGTCTTTAAGGAATGTGTTATTCAGCCTTTCCCCTTGCTGATGGCAGACAGGTACACCAGGTGGAATTTGTTTTGAACTGCCTGCATTGGCAGCACAGCTGACCTTGAGTGCAGCTTCTGATCCCTTTAGTGCACAAAACCAGCCTGCTAAAAGGCCAGCTATTTGTTGGGTGGGGTTTTTTTCACTTTCAATTGTCATGGAGTAGTGAATATGGAACTCATGATAAAAATTAGTAGAATTGGTGTGTGGGTGTCACCAGTGTGCATAAACTGCTGACTAAATGCTCAGTTAAATGCCATCTTAATTTCATTTGCTTGTATTAATTTTTGTTCTTAAAATTGTTCCAAGCGTTCTCAGAGGCTGAAGGCTAGAATTTCTGTCTGATTCATCTGGGATGGATGGCTGGCTGTAACAGCCCATCCTTTAAATAGAAGAAACAGACCACATCTTAGTTGCTTCTGTTCTTTGCAGGAGAGCAGATTAATTAATAACAGGAGAACGAGGTGTTAAAAGGCCTTGCTGGTATCCCTTCTGTGAATGTAATAGGAAAAAGATGGGCGGAAGGAGCAAGTTATTGTAGTGCTACAGGGGAAAGGGAGGAATTCTCAGCTGGTGACACAAGCACTGATTGTTTCCATTTCTGTCTGGACTTTGGTGTGTAGCAGGGGCGCAGCTTTGAGAAGTGCACTCACTGTTCTCCCAGCCACTGCACAAAGAGATCGATTTCACACAGCATAACTGCAGTCAAACTGGGGATTATGGGCCAAATGGGTGGACTAAAAAGTTTGTGGAAAGCTGGCTAGACCTTCAGGCTTGAGGTATCAGTGTCCAACTAACAGCCTGTGCCAAGCAGTGCTTGATCAGGGCTTGATGCTGGAGCTGCTCTGTCCAACATCTTCATCAGTGACCTCAGAGATGGGGCAGAATGTCCCCTCAGCCCGCTCATGTGTGACATCAGGGTGGGAGAAACAGCCAGGGCACTGCAGGGAGGACAGGGCTGCCATTCAGAGGGACTTCAGCATTCTGGAAGGATGGGCCAGCAAGGACTGTGTGATGGCAAAGACAGTGGCAGCCTTGCACATTGGATGGGGTTGCCATTCTGGGAGCAGCTGGCCAGGTGGCATCTCTGCAGAAAAAGACTGGCAGGTCCTGAGGGGCAGGAACATGAGTCAGCAGTGTGTCCTGGTGCCACTGAAAGCTTGCTGCAGAGCAGAGTAAGATTTACAAGATTTGGCAGAACATAGCTGACAGATAGGGGAAGTGATTGCTCCTCTATGTTCAGCACTGAGGGCTTCCTCTGGAATCGTTTCCAATTTTTTTCCAGTTTTACACTCGCCCTCCTGTGCAAAAAAAAAAAAAAGCTGACAAATGAGCAACTGCAGCAGAGTGCTGATTAGGGATCTGGAGCTTGGGACCTACATGGAAAAGCTGAAGGCACTGCCTTTGTGTGGGCCTGGGGAACAGAATGCTAAGGGCAGGTGCAATTGATGGTTTCAATGACCTGAGTGGATCCATGTTTAATGTATAAACCCCTTCCCACACTCTTCTTGGTGCATAGTGGAAAGGTGGAAAACAGCAGTCAAAAAGTGCACCAAGAGAAATTCCAGCTAAATAAAAGGAAATCTTTTTTCACCATGAATGTGTCCAAACCCTTGATAAGGTTACCCAGAAAAGTTGTGCAGTCTCTGGAGATTTTCAGACATTGATGGAAAAAGGCCCTGAGCAACCTGATCAGGTTTTGGACCCAGCCCTGTTTTGGGCAGAAGCTGGAGACAGAGACTTCCAGAGGTCCCTTCCAGCTGGATTTGCTCAGTGATTCTCTTTTAAGGCTCTGGGAATCTGGTGGCAGTAAACTGCTGAATGTAGGGGCTCCTGCCCTTCAGCAATTCGACCTGCACACTGTGATCTGCACTCAGTAGGCACAGGCTGTACTTTTTTTAGGCTGAAATCTTATCATCCTTACTCATATCTTAAGTGACAGTGCTTGTAAAAGCAAGCACTGGCCATGAGGTAGGATCTGACATCAGAGGAGTTCCAGCATTCACGTAAGCAATGATCTCCTCCTCCATCCCCAAGCATTGCTCTGGCTTCTCAGGGCTCTTCCTTTTCAACTTTGTCCTCCTCATGGTGAATGACCTGACAAATGAGTGATGGTCCATGTGAATTTCAGTATTTTTGGTCTCCTGTCCCATGTCTCAGTCCTTGGCAGATTTCTGCTTGCTGAAGCAGAAAATTTAGGCAGAATGGAATAGGGACTTGCACTCAGAAGAGCTCTCTGTGCTCTGGGTGTGGTTTATAATGCATGGGGCACTGAGGAACAGGAACAGCAGTGAGGAATGGGAGGAATAGCAATGTGGAGCTGCCACTTAGATATGGGAGGTAACAGTGGACATGGTTCTCATTTTCTGTCCTTTGAAACACAGGTGATAAATAAATAGAACCACTGATTCTGTGAGGTGTCCCTTGTGTGTTTTAACTAGAAGCAACTGCCATTGTCCTACTTCTAAAGAAAACATGCAGGTATAAGAGCATGTGAATGTGAATTAAAAGAAGAATAAATCTTCCTTTCTTCTGGCTTAACAACCTCTATCAATTTTAATCCTGCTATCAATTTTAATCCTCCATATTTCTGCTTGTTTCATTTCCTTTACTGCTTATTTATTAAATAACTGAGTGTAGTTGCTCTGAGGTCTGTTACATGAACACTTTCAGTTTTCTCAGCTTACCTTAGCAAAATAAGAAAAACAACCAAAACAAACAAACAACACCACCTCCCAACAGTATTTACTCAAATTCACTACTGGTTAACATCCTGATATGATATATTGAGTCTATTAATGAGACATGTTAAATTTATGGTTTTAAAAATCTCCTTTTGTTTAGGTTTCTGTATCACCTTGCTTTAATCCCAGTGATAAGAAATAAATTCCTTAGTCTAGAGTCCCATCTCATATGTAGAAATACCAGAGGTGATAAAAATTTAATGAAAGAATTTTTAATATAAGCCAACAGGCTGAGATAAAAATTGCCTTGCAGCAAAGAAGAAAAAAGAGTTATAAAGCATCATTTGAATTCTTCCAATATGCTTATCTATCAACAGTGCCTAATACTTAAAGCAAATGTAGGACTATAAAAACCTGTAACTGCTTGAGATATTTCCCTTCTAGCAGATTTTTGAGCCTTGGTTTTTAGATATATTTGTGATTTATCTGAGCAATTCTAAGTTATTGAAAAGACAACTTCTTTTTTGTTGGGCTACACTGTTCATTTGTTCTCATTTTTAATATTCCCATCAGGTCCATCTGCACTTAAACCAAACAGAAACTGTCTTGAGGGTTCTAGAAATTGGTTGAAATTCAGTTTTACCTAGAATGAGACCTTTGTGTGCTTGGGGACTAAAAAGAAGGATTTTTGCTGTATAGTTGGAATTTACTGGGGTGTGAATGACAGAGAAGAATGCTGATGCCTTGTTTGATGACAGGATGGTGCTGGGTAGGTCTCTAAACAGGGATGTGTTGCTTCAGTTCAGTCAAAGAGAAATGTACCTGTCAGGACATGCATAAGGAAGTATATGATATCTTTGAAGGGAGAAAAAAGGGCCATTTTCAATAATGGATGAAATTGTGACAAGAGAAGTTTATGAACATCCCATAAATGAATTTAGTATAGGAGCTAAAGGAAAGTTAATTCCCTAATCATGGAACTTGTAAACATTACATAGAATCACAGAGTGGAAAGGACATTTAAGATCATCATGTCCAACTGTTAACCCAGCAGTGGCACATCCAGCACTAAACCCCAGGTGCCACATCTACAGATCTGTTAAACGCTTCCAGGTGGGTGACTCCACCCTTCCCTGAGCAGCCTGGTCAGTGCTGGACAGCCTTGTCAGTGGGGAACATTTTCCTGACATCCAGCTGAAACCTTCCCTGGCACAACTTGAGACCATTTCCTCTTGTCTGTAACTTGGGAGAAGAGTCCAGTTCCCACCTTGCTCCAGAACTTCTCACAGAGCCTGACCAAGTTAAGCTGGAAGTCCATCAGTTCTGCAGGGAGCTCTGGGGTGTTACAGCCTGTGACTGCTGACAGACTGTCAGCATTTATTTTTATATATTCTTTTAATTTATTTATTTATTATTTTTATTTATTTATGTGACACATTGGGAGGTTGCATCCGTCCCTTCCCTCTGGGTATGATACTTTTCCTCTCAGTCCCACACCTCAATTTCTTACACAAAAGAACTGTGAGCTCTTCACTTCAGAGATGACATTAGCATTCTCCTTTCCTCCTTGCAAAGGATGTAATGTCACAGAGATGCTGTTAAATTACACAAACTTCCATTTTAAGGACTCCCACCGTGGCATGTGGGAGGCTGAGTGCTGAGGATGGGCACAGGCTCAGGATCCCCTAACCCTGAGAATTGCTCCTGTCCTGGTGGGTCACAGGGTGAGGAGCTCCTGAGCTGACAGCCCTGTGTGATGTGTTGTACTAAAAATCCTGACACACATAATGCTGCTTTTGTTAAGGCTGAAGAAGAACATTTGCAATATTGACTTTTGCCTATCGCTGTTTATGCTGTGGGCTAGAAACGTCTGCATTTGCATGCAGGGTTTGCAGAGAACATTGGGTTTACTTCCCTGTTTTTCTTCATCTCTTTGCAGAGCATAAACAGAACCCTGCCTCACTCTGAACAATATTCAGGGCATAAGAAAAGTTTTCACTGACATTAAAGAAAACAGTAGAAGCACTGTTTAAACCAGCTTTTTTTTCAAAACAATGCTGTTTTGCTTATAGAGGTGTACACTAAAAGTAGTCTTCATCATTTCTGGTCTGGTTTAACTGGCTGTAGCAAACATTCACTTGTTCAAAATACCTATGGGAGCATCACTAAGCTTTTTTCATGGGCAGTGCTTACAGACCCAGGCTTTATTAATATAATGAAGACCAATTACATTAATGTAATAAAGACCAATTTTTTTGTTGTCTGACAATCATTACAGCTGTTACTCATTGTGAATTAAACCCTCAGCCAGGCCTTTCATTTAGGTCTTAGCTGACTTCTTGAAAGGTTGAGTCCACCTTGGAAAAAAAATTAGGGATGTAAACATTATTCGGCTACTGACAGAATCTGGATATTTTTCTTTTCCAGGAGAATTGTTTGGCAAGTGGATCACAGTTGCAACTAACTTGTATCAAAATTAAGAGCATTGAGAAAACCTCTGCACTGAATTTCTTAAAAGCAATTAATGAAACAACAAATCATTATTTCAGTCCTGTAGTAAATAATTTAGTAACTCCCTGAAGCTGAAGGAAAAGAGAGGGCAGAAAATTAGGATTCAGATTGTCAGCTGATGTAAACTGATCTCTCTGCTAACTTAATCTCTTTCAAAAAGAAAGGGTTTTTTTTTAGTATCAGGAAGAAAAATCAACTATAACTAGCAGAGGATCTGGCCCAAAGTTATATATTGTAAAGATCTATTAAATGCCAGCCTCTGATGTATTAAAAGTACCTGTGTAGGCTTAGCACGCTTTCCTTCTGAAAGAAAAACCTTTTGCTTAAGCAACAAGATGCCAATAAAAAACAGAATTACAGAAAAGTTAATTAATGAGATAATTCTAATACATCCTGTTTTGTTTCTTGGCAACAGAAAGCGTGTGACAGTCAATTGTCTGCCAAATATTTTATCTTCATGTTATCCATTTGTGATCCGTTGCCTGGCGCCTGAATTAAAGCCAAGTCAGGGGAAAGCAATCAGTATCAGCAAGTTTCCAAGCTACCTTGGAACCTGGAAAAGCAGAGGGAGGTTACATGTTTTTGTGGCTTTACAAAGACTTAGCTTAGCTTAGGGAATTGCAAACTGTTCAGTAAATCTTGAAATTAAATGTAATGGGAGGCTGCCATGTTAATCTAGAAACTGTTTAAAGCTCGGTGCATCCCAACTGGAATATCTGTGTTTCTAACAAGCACAGATTGAAATCCCAGTAGAATTGACTCAGTCTCCTTCCTTCCTGCGTGGATATGTTGGGGAGTGTGCAGTTTACCCCTTCTCTTTGCCTTCTGATAATGATTGTGAGGACAAGGATGCCTGGGCTTTTTCATCAGGGCTGTTGCTGCCTCAGTGTGTGACCTCGGAAAATAACTTGGCGTCTGTACGGGTGGAATTTTTAATATGAGCTGCCTAAAATTAGGCATCTAAAAATAAACAGCTTGTATTCATGCAGATGTGAAGCCTTGTTTCAGATTATTTTGCTGGAAAAAATGAGCTCCTGTGTTTGTTTACCTGTAAAACTGAGCGGTGTTGAGGCACATGATAAAATATTGTAGAATCTTTGGGCACAAGAATTGTGTAGAGAATTTTTTTTTCTTATTTTCCCCAAGGATATAAGTATTTTGGCCTCAACCTAATCAAATCAGAACAAAAGCTCTTTTGGAAGCATTTCTTCATACAGCACTGGAATACAGGATGGAGCTCACTACTTCAGAATGTAGATTAATAAAAAGCAGGGACGTATTCCAAAAGGAATTAGAAAAAAATGTGGAAAATAGGTGCATTAGTAGCTATTAAACTCTGATCTGGAGGCAGTCTAAAGCTAAATCAGCATTTTGCTGCAATGTGAGAATCTAGAAGGATCTCTGAGTATTTGCCCTGGTTCTAAAGCCTTTTCCCTTAAGCACTTCCTGTTGCAGGTTTTAGATCTTTGTTTATGCCTTAACTAATTAAAATACTGTACAAGTTAATTAATGTTTTTAAAACATTGAGACCATCAAATGAAATGGATATGCAAGAATTTCAAATGATGGCTGAAGGGGGAGGGAGGGTCTTCCCCTAACCACAGAGATTCAGTGTTCTGCCATTGGCCCAAATCTCTCTCATAATGAATTTATCTACAGGCTGCTGCACTGGGTTCTGGAGATGTCTGGTATGAGTAGCTCTGGGTTAATACAGGCTTCCTTTTAAAACCCTGTGACAGTTTACAAAATGCTCTGGGATACCCTAGGATGAAAGGTACATACATGCATGTAAAGTGCTATAATTAGGATGCAATTAGAAATGCACAAGAAAGGAGTGTTTGCTTGGCTGCACTTTATATGTCTGTAAAGTTTCATTTTCTGGAGCACAGGAGACATGGCATAATATTTGTTCTAAGCATTTACACTTGAAAATAATTGCTAGTATGCCAGCTCTGAGGAAGTTATTGTAAATTTGTTTCTGCTGCAAGGCAGAGACAGTGAAACTGATGTAATAATTTCAAAGAACAGGGCAAAAAATCTAGAGGAATCACCCCTGGAAACTGTAAATGAAAAGAATTACCAGCAATCAGGAGTGTCAGCCTGTATTGTGAGGAAAATTGTTTGCTGAAATAGTGAGGAAGAGTCTTTGTAATTTTGCTCCTGTGATGTGTTGGTTGGGCACTGTCCCTTATGAGCCAGCTCTGGTGAAAAGGCTGTGGCACCCACAGGGACTGTGCAGGGGCATTTTCCATTATATGGGACTTGAAGTGAGAACACATAAGATAAACTATGGGGGAACAAGGTAAGTTCATTTCCTTTGGTAAGAGCTTATTGCTATCCTTTAAAGTCTTTGAGGGTTTTTTTTTTCTTTCTGGGGTTTCTTTTTTTTTAAGAAATAATTTTCTTTATACAGGAGGAATGATGGCTAGACCTTTAGATTGGGATTCAGGAGACCTTGATTCAGTTTCTAAGCTGGGCACAGAGATTTGCTGTCCTGGAAAGATCACTCAGTTTGCCCAGTGTTTCCCTCATCTGTAGTATGGAAAGAATATCTCAACAGGGATAAAATCTTCCAGGGAGCAGGCTGAGCTAAGATGGTCCAGTGTCATCTAGGAAGAAATTCTTTTGAAACTTGAAGGAAAAACTGTGATGCTTTGCCTGTCTCTGACTGGATGCCATGAGAGTGTGCTGATTCATGGATCTGTGGTTTTCTGAAGTGGCTGATTAAATTCTTGATTAGTAGGTTAGTCAGAAACTACCTACTAGCAGGTTACCACTCTGCTAGTAGGTAGTTTATGAATGTGGGAGCTTCTGTTTGGGTTATGTGAAGACTGGAGGGAGAAAAAACAGTGATTAAAGAAAGGAAAATTGTGCAAATGAACTTTCAAATTCAAGAAATGTCAGTCAGATTGCTGGTTTGTGTGATGGAGTTGTGGAGAACACTGTTGTCTTTTTGTTTTTCTGGCGACAGTGTTGTTCAGTGTATCCCTTGCAGCACAGTGATTGATTATTTCAATCACTTTGTAGGAATTACAATAAGCCTGAGAACTGTGTAGGATGCAATAAACTAAATGCAGTGAAATTGCTGGAGAACTAACAGCCAGAAAGTCTCAGCTGAGCTTTAATAGCCAACAAAAACATCTCTGCTGAGCATAATAGACTGCAGTATTTCCAAGTCTTGCCACTTGGCAAGATTTACGTGGCTTTTTTTTTTTTTTTTTTTTTCATGAGAACAACATACAGTGTTTATGGCAGCACACTGGCAGATTTCAAATACTCTGAAATTCCTGGAGACTGGGCCTTCAGCTTTAGGAAACAGAAGGTCCTGAGCTGGGACTCCGAACTTGAACAAGGAGAAGTGATGGAGGTGTACAGAGCTGCAAGGTATGATTGGTGAACTGAACATAAATGAAAGTGAAAATGCAATCATCTGTGTTAGAGAAGTGATGTTTTGTACATAAACAGCCAAATAGATGACTTGTATTTATACCTGTCTTGAATATGATGTCTAATGTTGTAGGTACTAATAATAGCCAGGTACTGAGAATGTGATGACTTGTACAAAATGGAGATTTGTATTGAATCATTCTCATCTTCCTTCTTCACCTCTTCACCTAAAAAAACCCCACATAAATGTATTAACAAAATAAACCACCCTGGTGAACTTGAGGAACTTGCCTCCTTATTTCTGAGCCAATTGAGCTCCTTTTCATCATTTTATCTGGGACAGAAACACAACATGCAGTTGTATCTAGGAGCAGAGTAAATAAAATAAATAAATTCTAGTGGTCAACACTCCTGGGAATATAGTACTTTAATTTTTTGTCTGTAGAACAAGAATAATTGTATCTGCTTACCACGTCAGAGGATTAGTAATGGTAATTAAAGTGTGGAGTGCTTTGATTATTAAAAAGAAGAATGGGGATGGAAAGAAAGCAGTGTTTCTGATGAGCTATTCATTTTTAGTCAGGCATGTTAAAGTCCAAATGGAGTAAACACCCTGTCCTGCTCTCCACTTAATTTGGCAGCAAATAAAATTTATAAAACCACAGGAGAACAATGTCAGGCTGAGAATAAAGGTAGAGAGACCAGGTTCTGTGTCTGTGTTTACATTTGTCTGTGCATCTGAATGACTGTATTTTTAACAAGCTGGCTGAGATGACAATTCATTGTGGGAAAAATGAAGTCAGGAGTCCAGGAAATTCAGGATTTAATGTTTGAAGGAGAGAATAAAAGTACTTGGCCAAAATTTGGTCATATTGAGCAGTTTCCAACCAAGAAGCCAAAAGTTTTTATATGTTTCTGGGATCTTTTCATTCATGTTTAGAGGAGAAGTGGTAATTTTTTGTCACTGAAGTGAAATCTCAGTGATAAAATGGGATTCTTTTTTCAGCAGCATCTCTCAGTCCCTAATAATACACAGAGGAGAGTAAGTGTGTTCTAGAGAGGGCTTCAGGTTGCAAACTGCCAGTTTCTGCACCTTGTGCTTGGCTGCTTTTCAGTCAAATTCCCAAGGATGAGGGTTAAACAACTTCTCTTTCAGTGTTTCCTCTCTCCTTCCTCCAGGGGAACAGAACTTGAAGGCTCTAACCATTTGTATGGGTACAGGGGAGAAAGAGTGGAAGAGGAGAATGTGCAGCTCAGGAGGGGAGAGCAGAAATTCAGCAAGAATCTGAAGCAGTTAAAGGAGACAGCTTAAGGGTTCTGGGGATGATTTAATGGACATGGAAAGGAACTGGGAAAGCAGACAAATGGAAAGGAACTGGAAGTAATTCTGGGGACGGTACTGCCAAGAGGATGTAACAAGGAGGTAGGGCAAACCTGATGGTGCTGAGGATGTTGGACACAAATCAATCAGAACAAAAAGATTCATTAATTCAGCTGCTCCAGGAACAGTTTGTCTCTGGGTATGTGCAACTGCGTAGAAGGAAATGCCTGGAAGTCTGCACTTACAGTCAGCCTAATTGCCTCTGCTGGGAGGGGTGTTGTGGGAACAGAGGGAAGATGCCTGGGACTTCAGTTTTCCCTGCTCTAAGTGTGTGTGAAAATGGGTAAAAGTGTTTCTTTGACAGGCTCTTCCTCCCTTGTTTAGGTGCAGTATAGCCATTAAACAGCAGCAGTGGAGTGGAGATGAGATGAAGAATAAAACAGACAGAAAAGAGTCTCAGGACAAAATGACCTCTGGTTGCAGTCAACCTTTAAGGCTGCTGGTTAGGATCCTTTTGTATGAAAAAGAAAGTTAGCAATAATATCAGCTGATCTGAGATGGGCAGAACATTAAGGCATGTCAGTGTTTGAAAGACAGCATACCAAGGTCTCGGTTAGTAATGGAATAATATCAAGAGGAAAATACTCACTCTTCCTTTAAACTGTTTGGGAACACAGACACACCTATTCTGCTTGGGCCACTCCCTTTCATGCTGTTCAACCCAGGAAATAGTAGGAGTGGAGCCATAGAGTGAGCCACCTCTGGAGGCTCTCCCTTGTTCCTCCAGCTTGCCATCCTCCTCTGTGAGGCTGCGGCTTTTGGGGTGCAGGAACCACTGCCTGAGAGCACAAATGGAACTGGAAATACACCAGAGCTCTGCAAACAGCAAAGGTTTGTCCTGGGCTATTGCTCTGTGTAAATCTCTAATGATAAATGACAGGTTAAGCCATCCACAGGACATTGGTTCTTGGATTTACAGAGGGAAATCAGGCTGAGGAGCTTCTGTTGGACTGAAGTTGGGATCTTTCAGATAAGAAAAGCAGTTTCTTTATTTTGGTTTGTTTTTCTTTACTGATTTAAGAGTTGACCACCTCCCCAGGCTGGTGTGCTTTATGAGCAGTGGACTTTGTTACTTGGCTGAGCAGTGTGTGCATGTACCCATGTGCTGCTCCTCTGGAATGGATATCTGAGCAGAGGGAGCAGAGCGCAGCTCAGTGGAATTAAACAGGCTTTTTATCCAGCTCTGATTCCCTGTGTATTTTTGTAAGAGATAATTCACTGCTGCCTTTTGAAGTTTACCACTTTCTAGCTAAAGATGATGACAGCATGCTGGTGCTGTGGGGTGAGTTCTGCAAAAAGAGCTTTTAGAGTTCTGTAGTGGCAGGTGGCAGAAGAGTTCAGAGTTATTGCTAATTGATGCTTTGAAAGAAAAGCTGGTAACGTGTCAGTGTTAGGTGCTTTTGAGGTGCTTTTGAGGGCAGATTTCTTTGGTGTTTAACCTCAGGGAGCCTTGTGCAATCTGTGTGTTACTGGCTGAGCACACCTACAAGTTCTTGTCTGTGCTGCAGCCACCTGTCACTGCTGCTGTCCCTGCACAGCAGGCAGGAGGGGTGGCTGTGAATTCAGTGCCTCTTGCAGGTGTGTGCTGCCTTTGCCTGGCTCAGGGATGACTGTGCAGCACTGGGTACCCACCTGTAGCAACCTGCAACGAGGTGAGACTCACCTGAAGCACATTCAGCACAGTTTTTTATGGTGGTGAGTGCTACAGAGTTGCTCTCTGCATCCAAGAGGCATGCAAATCTTAGTTTGCTTAGTAAACATTCCCCTTTTTTTATACCACAGTCTTAGATAAAGGAGGAGGAAGAGGCATAAGTATAAAAATATATATTTTGCTTTCTTGGGAACTCAAGTGTGGGTAGTTGCTTTCTCTGCTATGCTTGGACAGATAAATAAATGCTTGGGGTGCCCATTTGATTTCAGGGGTTAGAGGCAGAAGAAATAAAGTCCTGTTGTCTTCTTTGCATTGTCTAATGCAGTATTTGTCTCTTAAAAACAGATATCATCTACCTCTGTGGGTCTGGAGATTAAAAAATGTGCAGGTAGACATATCGAAGAATTGTGTACACCTCTCTATGAAAAGTGTCCCTGTACCTTAAAAAAAACCCAACAAAACAGCAGAAAAATACAACTCAAATTTTCTACCAACTGTAACAAGAAAAAATTATTTTTTCATCCATTACTAGTTAGTCTTTGTAGGCCAAACACCTAACCTAATGTTGATTTAGATATAGCAGTTTTATTTCTGTTCATTCTCTCAATGTGGGCTGAATTAGGTGTGCAAAATTCCTTTTTCCATCCTTATTTCTTTCTAATTTGTTTTTAAAATACTATTTTTATTTATTTTTAATACAGATTAATCTCCACAGTGTAGAGTGCAATAGCATTTGGTAAAAATCAGCAGTTTCTGTATACTCATAGATGTGGCACTTGGGGCCATGGTTAGTGCTGGGTTAACTGTTGGACTCCATGATCCTGGAGGTCCTTTCCACCCTAAATGATTCTGTGTTTCTCTGATTCTATGATATTGCTGTGATGTGGGAAACACCACATCATGATGTGAATTTAATCAAATGAATATGTGATCCCCTGGTCCTGTGGGGATTCATTATGGTGAGGTCAGGCTGAATCTCTGCTTCTCTCTCCCTGACCAGATACTCTGAGAACTGGGAAAACCCTGCTTGAGCCTCTGCCTGCTTTGGTTGGTGCTGGTGATCTCCTGGGTGGGGATGGAAATCTCTTCTCTCTGCTGGGTCCCAGTGGATAAATTCATGATTGCCACACTGAGAAAGCACAGAGGAGACAATTGATCCTTCTCCCTGCTGCTCTGTAGCTGTTTGCACTTTTTCTTCCCTAGTTTTAGTAGGGGAGTCAAGCTGTCTTGAAATCTAATATATAGAGAGATAATTGCTTGTCATTTCATTGAAGTTGGTAATGAAAACAGGTTGCTAAGTTTGACTTCTATTTTTAAACAGTTTCACAAGCTGGCTTTTCTCATTCTAGAAAAATGATCCCCTGATTCTATTTGTCAGCTGTCCATTTTGAGGTGGAAGGCTTGACCTCATTCTGATGATAGCCCAGTAAGCAGCAGGAGAACTGAATTTTATTTTCCTGTTCAGAATCAATTAATTGACTCCAGGAACAGTACTGTGAGGATCTGGATTTCAAAGAAAGCATAAATCTTGGGGGAAAACTCAATAACAATCACAAAACCACTACAAAATGCTGCATTATCTTCTAATTAATTCATAGTTAAAGAGGAAATAACTGGGAGCTGCCAACTAGTTTCAGTCTGAAAATATGCACAACATATGTTTATAACATAAGGTTTTCTACTGATAAATGCTGTTGTGATCAGCACCTGTTTTAACTGATTCATCTGAAAATTTTGCTTAGTTCTGCCTAAAGAAGTTCATCAATCAGTTTTTATTCACACAACCTGACAGGATGGCTGGTTTGCCTACTTTCTTTAATTATTTTTGTTATTGCTTAGCTCTTCTTAATTGCAGAACTATTTCCCAATCAAACCAAGGCAAAACTCTGACTAAAAAAACTGAAGATGCCTAGAGAGTGTTAATACCAGAAGGGATTTTGAAGCTGAACTGCATAGAAAAAGGATTTTTTCTTTTGGTCATTGATTTGTGTCAGTGGTAAATCTGTGTATTAAACAAATACCACAGTGGTAACGTCAACACAAATAAAAGGAAACTTAAGTTTTGCTCTAGGCTGAGGGAGTGTTTACACTTAAAAAACCCAAACCAACCACCCTCCTAGTATGTACTATTAATAGTTGTTTACATTCTGCAGAAGCTGAAGAATCAGGCATCTCATTCAGTTACATTCAGGCATGAAGTAACTGTTTAGATGCAATATGTAATGTATTTTTAATACCAGGAATACCATGGTGTTGGCTAAGAATGCAGTAGAAATCCTCCCTCAAAGATGGCCAGGGCCATCTTGACTTCATATTATGTTCTAGTTACAATTAATTTAAAATTAATTTAAATCCTACGCTTGTGTTTAAAGTTCAGCTGCTGGAAAAATTATTTTACTTAGTAGCCCATGACACCTAAGACCTTAAAAAAATCCCACCTTAATTTATGGCACTTGGTCTTGCAGTGGAAGGATAAGATCAAGAAATTCTTGCTGAAGAAATAGTGCAGTAAATCATTGCTGCAAATACACTATGGTAGATATCAGTCAAGCAGTCAGAATAGTGGTCTTCAATTCTTTCTAGGTGCTCCCTTTGGCTCGTTCACCATTCCAGTAATTCATGATATCACTGGAATGATTTTTCCCACTATTGTAAGACCTTATTTCCTACTTCCTCTTGCAGAGCTGTAGCTTGCAAGATTGTGAGAGCCCTCCACTCCCACTGCAAGATCAAGACTCTTGATTTAGTGCTATCTTTGAATAACTCTCAAAGGATTTGATAGGCACAGCTTCACAACACTGTACATGTCAGGGAAATATCCCAGGATATGGCTGGTCCTGTGTTGAGTGGCACTGGAGAAGAACAAACCCAGCTGTACCTGTCATCAGATCAAGAGCATGTTTCTCCTTTGCAGTGTAGTCTCAGCTCTGGAAGTTTGCTGTGTTTCTCTGCCTGCTGCTTTTCCTGGTGGTGCCAGATTACAGCTCTTGTTTGAGGAGAGTCCACTAAACTATCAGCAAAATACAAGCAAGTGTTTGTGTAGCTATGAAATACCCAAGGGGATTAAAACCTCTCTTTATCAAATACTAGTTGGCATATGCTGTATGTTATTTCCTGCCATTAATAAATGGAAACAGATTCCAAGTGTTTTTTTCTGTCCCATCAATGTATTTCCAGATGTGTCCCTGCCTCAGTTTTGCCTGCACAGAATGTGATCCCTGTGAGAGCAGTGGGCTGCTCACAGAGTGATAATTTTGCTTAACTGACAGTTTCTTCATTTTTAACAGGGCTCTTGATCACTTGTGTGTGTGTGCAGCTGATTTAACCAGGAGATAGTGCTGACCACAAGAGGAAGGGTTCAACAGTGCAGTAGGATTTTTTTGATTAGAAAACAAAGGTTAGCCAACACAGCATATTTAAAGCTGCTTTTATGAGGAATGTTGGCAGTGGATGAACTGATCTGATGTCATTTCTGGCATCCTGTAGCAGTGCCATACTTTCCACTATATAGAAAGGTAACCTCCTATTCTTAGGTGTGATGGACATTGACAAACAGTTTCTACTGGCTTCTGGTAGGGGCTTAAATTAGTCTTTATAGTACAAAGAAGGAGTCTCTTTTAGAGCTTCACTGATGCTACAAGAGGGCAGTGTGACTGCAGGAGCTCTTTTAGAGTTATGCCATGCTCTGAGAATGGCCTTGATGGTGGAGAATTTGGGAATTGGATGCAGCAAGAGAAATAGTTCATTCTTCTGGTCATGTCTGTTGGTGCTACATTTACAGCAGAAGATCCAGTGTTAGGAGACAATGGGTAAAGTTAAACTAACGTGTTCAGGAAGCCCTGCAGTGGTCTAGAGAAGACTTTCTTCTGGTGTAATTCTTTACTCAAATTCAGCATTTTTGTAAAGTTACCATGTATGTTTCTGTAATTGTGTGACATGTCAGAAGAGACTGTAATGATACCCAGTTTATTTCAGTACATAACCAGAGGAGTGGTGCTTTCTTTGATGTCATGCTTGTAACACGTCACTCTTTACAAAGGTACAGGAAATAAACTGAGGAATGAAAGATCTCTGAGGTTTCAGCTTTGATCTCTTTCCTTCCCAACATATTTCTGTCTCAGTTACTGTGAAGTCTGCATTGTGAAGAGGATGTTACAAGGAGTTTCTTCTCTCAGCTGGAAGAAAAATGTCAAAGTTCAAGAAAGGAAAAGTAAAGGAAAGAGTATGATTAAAGGAATTACAATAATCTTGAAAGTCTTTGCTCTGTTTAAATGAAAGACACCTAAACATTGCTCAGGAGTAGGAAAAAATCTTCCTGCTGAAGACCTGAAGAACTGCCAGCTTCTGCCAAGATCCTTCTGGTTAATTGTTCCCTAGAGGGGCTTAGGCATCTCTTTGACTTCAAGCACAGAGCTCAGCCCCACAGAAGTCGTGGGATTATTTATGAAATTGGGGATAGAGAAGGGCTTGGATTGAGTTGTTGAATCATGCAGAGTCCTGGGGGTGCAGCAGTTTTTGTGTTTATATTTCATATTGCTTTCACTGTATCTTGCCTGTGAAATGGCATCAGTTGTCAGCAATTACACTTGGCTTTTTTTGTATGTGTAAGTAAAAAGGATTGGCTTTGCTGTAAGAATCCATAGTGCACTGTTCTTGACATTGTAGATCAATAGATTAGCCTTGTGCTGCCAGGAAATAAAATGCTGAGCCATCTCATCTAATAATGCAATAGACAGATCCATTAATGCACACACTGTTATTTTATGTCTGAAAATAGATGTGAACAGAGATATTTTTTCCCATGACTAACTATTCTGAAATAAACATTGAAATAGATAAAGTAAGGTAAATATCCTTTGGTTGAATCAGGCCTTTTGTCATAACCTAACCCTTTTACTCCCAGTGACCACAGTAACAGTGATTCTGCTTGTTTGGGGAGGAATAACTAAAAATGGAATTTTCAGATGGGAGAAGATGTACAGAATTAACTCTTTGCCTTTCTTGATAACTTGGTTTTCTGTGGAAAATAAGCACTTTTAGTGTTAAATAAGGAATACAGTCTCTTGGAAAATCATTGAGAAATATGAATGAAGTTGGGAGGTAATGATGATCAAGGAGAAGCACTCAGCTGTGCTTTACATGACCTCTTTTTTAATGCTGACCAGTCACTCCCAGCTGTTATTATCTGTGGTACTTCCATAGTTTCCATTATCACAGGATCTGAAAACTTCAGTCTTTAATGTACCTATTGTTACAAATCCCTTGTGAGGGGAAAGTGATAGGGGGAAATACAATGAAAGAGATTAAGGGAATGGCTCAGGGATGAACAGCAAGTCTGTGGGAGTGCAGAGGCAGCATATTTCCCAAATCCTGTGTTAAGGCTTCCAGAGGTGGTAGACTAGCTGACATTATTAGGGCTTTTTTTCCCTAATGTCATTTCAATATTTGATTTACTGATTGATTTTTCTATGTACTGTTTTTCTTTGTACCATGTCAGCCCAGCTAATAATTTCACATGAAGGTAGATGTCTGGTGTCTTTTTCTTTGTCCAAGAAAAAGATCATTAGATGTAATCTCAAGCATATTGTTTGGATATTTTTGTTTGTTTAATCTTTCTGCTCACTGCTTTGCTGAAGGATAAACTTGGTGGCTGTTGGGGATTGGGGAAGTGAGTCAGATTCAGTTTCTGAGCACAGAGCAAAGGGAAAAGCATTCCCAAGAGCTTGTTATGCTGCCTGTCCAGCGTTACAATGCTCTGCAAAGCTGGGCTTTTGTTACCAAAGGCTCATGTGCCATGGAAGTTATCATACATAGTTGATAACAGGAAGCAGAGCACAATGCTTTAATTCAGCTGAAAGATTTTGCAAATGTCATCAGTTGGGAAAGGAAATTGTCACAGTGTGGTCTTAGCTAAGTCTGAGATAGAAATGCAGTTGTGTTTTCTCTTGCGTTTTTTCTCGGTTACAAATTGTAACAGGACAATAAAGGGCAAAGTGATGTTTCATGTGTGTTTTGGAGTGAATACCAAGAAACCAGCACATAAAATAACATTTGCTTTCTTATTTCCAAGTTAGCTTAACAGAACGGCTTGTGCATGCAGATCCTGCTGTTGATGTATAAAACAGGTCTGATTTTCAGTGTGCCACCTGCGAGATCCCCAGGTGCTTTTTCAAAGAGTAGAAGTTTGTACAGTGATACAAACTATTCACTACACCCTATTCAGACCTGAACTTGACACTGTCCTTTCACACAGACATTGACAGACTTCATGGGCTGGACAGACTTTGTAGCAGTTCTTGAATTTGCATGTGTGTGCTGCAGAAAGGGGCGTTTGATGGAGTTTGGCTAATGATTACTTAAAGGTCAGTCGTAAAAGCAGTGGAAAAAAATGTCATGTGGCAGCTTGATAAGAAGCCTGTATGGGACACTCATGCTTAATTGTGCTGCTCAGCTGAGTTACAACACAGATCCTTTTACCTTTGACACCACTTTAACCTGAGCTACCCCTTTTTAGCCCTTTTCAGTCACTTTTTTTTTTTCTTTTTGCCAGTACAGAGAAGCCTTGTGGTTTTGTGGTCTTTCTGTTCCTCCAGCTTACCTTAGAGAACCTTGTGTGGGTTTAAAGCAGTAAACTAACTTGGTAGAGATCTGTGGACGTATAATTCCCACCTCTGCAGGTTCTTCATAGCCTTTATCACAACAAAAGATACCTAAGCCCCATAGCTTTTTTAAACTATATATTAGGCTTTTCTAGACAGTAAACTGTTGAAGTAATGTTAAATATTAGTACTAGGAAGTAATATTAAATATTAGTAACTGGGCTTTTCAGTCTGTTGTGAATAAAATTTGCATCTAGATCTCTCTTTGAAGTGTCTGCTTAGTAGTACCAGTGCTTTATGTGGCCATCAGCTGTACTTACATGAGCTCTGCTAAATGCTTTTTCCTGGGTGGATATGGTTTCAGTGAGGAAGCAGGACAGAAAACAAGTGTAGTGTACCTGGAGCATATTTGCTTGTGAGGAACACTTGTTCTTCACTGCTGATCACCACCTGAGTCCAGAGAGTTCAGCCAGAGCCATTCTGCAGTGTTTAGCCAGGCAGATGTCAGTGACACTGGAGTGATTGGCAGTGGATTTCCTCAGAGGAGCAGAACAGACACAGGTATGTGTGGCCACTGCAGCTGCCTGGCAGCAGGACTGCTGAGTCAGCTCTTGGGTGTTTTCTTCTCAGCCAGGATAACAACGAGATTGGATGGGCCTCCTGCTCCAGGGAGTGAGCTGAGAAAATACCCTGTTCCTGTTGCTCCTGGCTGTGGTGCCTTAGTGCTTCTAAAATGTAGTGTGCTGGAAGTTTCCAGAGAACACAGTGGTGTTTGTAGCTGGGCTCTGCTGGGGTTCTGAGTTCCCAGAAGCTGGACAGCATTGAGAAGTGGGGCCTGGCAGGTAGTGGTGGTGCTGAGGTAGTGGTGTTCTCATAGCAGTGGGCATGCCTGCTTGCAGGAGTATCATGGAATCACAGAATTCCATGGGCTGGGTTGGGCTGGGGGGAGCATTAATGACCCTCCAGTCAAACCCTTCTGCAGTGGGCAGGGGCATCTTGCACTGGATCAGGCTGCTCACAGCCCAGTCTGCCCTGGCCTGGAATGTTTCCAGGGATGGGACCTCTGGGCAGCCTGTGTTTCACCACCCTCATTGGGTGCACTTCACCCCACTGCCCATATCACTGGTGAAAACACTTATCAGTACAAAATAACACATTTTAGTAGTGGTGGTAATTCTGTTTCTGGGTTTAAGCTAGGGGAACATTTAAATGTCTCTCTGCCCTGAGCATAATCCCCACAAAATTTCCTCTTGTGCATCATTTTGTTTCCATTTGAAAATAATTTCTGTAAACTACTGGAATAAAAGAGCTGCGATACTTTTTAAGGACTAAAACATGATTACTTCAAAAGCCACAAAATAGCTTTGCGCTACCGGTTTTTAAAGCTCAGCAAATTTTATGTAGTACCTGAATTATTAATGGAGATAAATTGGAAGAGGAAGATCTCTTATCAGCCTTAAACAAGCAGTAGTTGGTTGACTCTGCAGAGAGAGGCAGCTCTTGCTGAAGCCATGGGTGAGCAGGTCCTGGGTGAGGAGCCCTATGGGGTGAAGAGCTTCTGTCAGTATGCCCAGAAGATGACTGCCTGTTTCGGACACTTAGGTAAAGAAATTAGGATGTGCATGTGAATTTTCTGGTCTTCATTATGTGGATGAAGTTTACAGTAAATAGCTGAGTGTTTGTACATCAGCCTGCAGTCTTGAGTTAGTAAATAGTGGGTGTCAAAAAAGCTGAATGTGTGGAATAATTTTACCACAAGTTTTGCTTCTTTTTTGTGTGTGTGTATTTGAATTTTGGATTTTTTTTCCTTTTCTTTGCTCTCATTTGTTGGTTTAGTTATTTTATTGCTTGGATAACTATATTTCATGGTAAAAGTAGATAGAGTGCTTGCTCATTTTTCATTTAAATGAAGACCCTTTTTTCCTCTCTGTTCTCTCAAGATCTTTGAGAATTCTTATATGGAGAAGGTAATCCTGATAATCCTCTTGCTCTGGATGCATGGAACATTATTTGGGGCTATCTACCTGTGCAATACATGTATTACCTTCTGAAGTGGCACGTTGAGGAAAAAGGAAAATTTTATTTTGTTTTACCTTGTTTCCTGTATTTTTGTTTTGATTATTTTTTGCAGCTAGGCTTTGCTGAACTGGTGTGACTGACTTCAGTTTGTTGAGTTTCTGATTGGGCTGTTTTTTGCTTTCAGTGCAAGACTAAAATCACACTGAAATGCTTTTGCAAGAAGTTTAACTCTGATGACAGTAGAAATCAAGACAGCATTAATGCACTACACATTTCTGCTGAAGGGCAAGACTAATCCTCAGTGCTTCTCTGAAACATGGAGGGATATTTCCTCTTTTATGTATTTAGCCTGTGGTTTTACTATTATTCACTGTTGGCTATTCTGTTTCTTAATTTATTTGTGGATTGCCTTCAATTTTTTTTGTTACTTCTGCTCTTGGAGAATAGTAGAAATGCTTCTATTCCTGGTTGCATATGAAACATGCATGTATTTTTATCATCCAAGCAGCCAATTGGTGTGGTGAATTCAGAGGGAATTGAATAAGAAATGTGCTTGAGACAGCTGGAAATATTTATAAATAAAATATTTATAAAGTTGAAAATGAGATAAAATATTTAAAGTAGCTGTTCTGCATAATTCCTGTCTCCTATCCAGCCAGCCCCCTGTGAAAACTGTCAGTCTGGAAAGTGCCCATACCTCACACTGTGCTCTGTGCAGGCTGGAGATCCCAGCATTGACTGCTTGGATTAGACACAGCTTTGAATTGGCAGTGATTTAAACAGGTTTTGCTGCTTGGCAGAGCCTGAGAACACTTTCTCAACACTAGTTCTGAGCTGAGCGCCCTGGATTCCTGAGCCTTTCCTTCACAAAGCAGAAAGACAGGGTTGTGCCCCTGTGATTCCTGCCTTTTTCTTTTCTCCACAGCAAGAGCATCAGAAATCAAACTATACCACTTAATTGAATGCTTGACTTAAGTGGTAGGAGATTGACATTGTCTTTTTGATTCAGACTGAATCAAAAATGTTTAGTATGTTGTATGAGGCTGTCTCAGGCCTTGTCCTTTGCCTTGGACACAAGGATGTGCTACAAACAGTCCTTTATCTGACTCACAGGCCACTGTGATGCTTCCTGGCCTTGTTATGCTTATTTCTACTGCTTGTTCCTTTATATTATATATTCACAGGATTGAGGCTTTTGGAGACAAACACTGTAATTAAAAAAAAAAAAATTATCCAAAAATCATATTGCTTTGTGAGCAGCTGGCATGGGATCTTTGAAGGTGCAGTTCTCAGACAGTGGCTGCAATAGCCAGGGCTGGAAAGGGGCAGCATTAGAGAAATCTGTCTCAGGGGAAGGAGGATCTTATTTTTAATTAAGCAGGATGTTTCTGCAGTGACATGTTAGGGTCACTAAATCCTGATCCATTGTCCCCCACCAGTTTTGGTGGTGGAAGGACACTGGATTGTGCTGCACTGGTGGATAGATCACCAGACTCTCCTACAGTGGTCACAGGCTGAGTGCTTCTGTAGTGGATATACTGGTCATACTGGTTTAGTTCTTCCTGCCAGAGCTGGTGTAATGAAACTCTTGGTGACCAGAGCTGGAGGTTGGAATCAGCAAGGGCACAGCAGAAAATGGGGAGTCAGCTTTAAACCAGTGTGTTCAAGCTCCAGCGTGAGGAAAGACTTCTCTTCTGGGTATTAGGCAGCCAAGCTTTAGCAAGTGTTGCCACAGCTGGAACAGCTCCTGCAGGGCTCACCTTTCTGCTCTCTGAGGGTTGACTTGTGCAGCAGAGTCAGTGTCAGGGCAATGTGTGTGTTTGCCTCTCCTCAAAGGGCAGAGTCCACCCTGACTCAGTGTCAGTGGGGCTGGGTGCTTGTCAGATGGTTGGCGCTGCTGTCGTCGGGTGTCAACATCCTTCACCCATTACCCAGCAACAAATGGCACTCTCAGACTGAGGGATCCTTGGCTTGGCTCATCCAGCCCCTCCTGTGAGTCATGCCTCTGCTTTAAGCTCTGAATGGAGATCCACCCTCACTGGTCAAAGCCTTTGGATTTTCAGAGCTGCCTCTTCCACGGAGGGGCTGTGGAGTGCGGGTCAGTAGGTTGAGAGAATAAAAAACTGCAGAGCTTCATTTCCTCTGAAGAATGCTTAAAACATGGCATTTGCTGAGATCTTTGATCTGATACAAGATACTCTAAGGCAGAATTAGAGTTGCTCTTCCTCAAATAGACATTAGCATCACCCCATTAAAATTAGTACAGATTTATTCTGGCTTGTCCTACTGTATTCTCCATTGATGAGAAAATCCAGGAGCATGGCTGTTTAAGGGGAACTGAAATTGCACACTTGTTTTCAAGATAATAAAAAAGTCATACTACTTGAAAAATAGAAAGTAATTGACCTCATAAGATATGTGTAATAATAGATTATCAAAGTCCAGATTTATGAGATGGTATTTTCTCTTCAAAATAGTAGATAAAGCAGTCTTCTCTTCAAAGCCTATCCCCATGTGGAGTTAGTACTTGAGCTCTGAGTTTTGAGGGAGAATTAAGTGACAGTTTCTCACTGTGCTCAGCAAGCCTACTGGTAGAGTTTTTGTCACCTTCTAATTTAGAAAAAGCCTTACTGGAAGCAGTGCAATGATTACATGAGGTCATTTTGCAGCTGCAGCTAACTTCTCTGTGTTAAGGGGAGTTGCAACTGTGGGCCAGACACTGGTTGCACAGTTGTCTCTGTGCCTTTCACTGAGTAGAGAATCTGAAGTTGCCTCTGAGCATGTCCAGGTCTGGGGTCTACCTGTAACTTTCTCTTACAGATGATGAATGTTGTTAGTTTGGGGGTTTTTTTTATCTCTCTCACTTTGGAATTTCCTGTGACTTTCCAGTGCCCTGTTGATGATTAACTCTGCCTTTACCCAGGGAGAAATATTCATTAGATGATTAGATTAGCAAGTCACTGGAATTGGATTAATGTAAATACTCCTTGTAGGTGAAGCAGGAGGGGTTGGCACAGTGTCTGCAAAGCCTCTGCTGTCAGCTGCACAGGAAGATGCAGAGGAAGAGCAGAAGCAAACCAATCCTTCATGGTTAGGGAAAAGCTTAAGTGCTTTTGTTTGCAAGAGGCAGTGAAAGCTGCAGAAAGGATTTCTCCAAAGAAATCTGCTTATGAAGGAGTGCCAGCCAGTGCTTGTACGTTCCTAAAAAAGAAGGACCAACGTGCTTCATCTTTGCTACAGCCTTTTCTCCACAGCACACTGACAGACCTGGCATGGAAGGGAGCCATGCTAGATTAAATGCACAGATGTGCATTTGTAGCTTATGATGATGATGATTCTATAATAAGATTTTTGACACAGCAAGGTTTTTTGATTTTAAACTAATACTCTTATGTAACTCAGTTACGTTCTTTCTATTGTCCCGAATATTAATCTGATTTTCAGATACTCTTTTTGGGTTTGTTTGTGATTTTTGCATTTGCAGGGATGAGTTTCAACTGATTACAATAGTTTTAGATGGCAACCACCTGATCAAGCATACTGTTCTAATCTCTTGAAGATAATCACTAAAAATATATCTTCCTTAATCTCCTTTGGTGGATAAGAGAAAAAGAGAAGGATTGGAAAGGGCAGTGTGCCGTGAGACTGACTGCATGCACTACAGGTTGCTTTCCTTAGCTTCTTCTGAACAGAAATGCCATCTTTCCCCATCTTAAACAGCTTTGGGAAGCTGTGTGGCTCAGGTGAAGAACTGGTGCTGGAAAAAGTGAAATTTCGAAATTCAGTCAGAAGGATGTCGATAATTGAGGATGGGGATATTGCAGAGGTCTTGTATCTCATTCCCAAGCAGAGCTTGCTGAAGCAACTGCCCTACTTGAATCCAGATGACTACTACTTGTGTGAGCAGCTCTGTGACACTCCTGAGCATCTGGGTAAGTGAGGACTGCTGCCAGGTCTTGGATTTTGGTTGGTGAATAGGCTAATTGCTTTACAGTTGTGTTTTGTGTAGCAGCAAGATACTGCCAGAAAGTGTGTTCAGGTGTGGAGAAATACTTCCATCACTGACAGAGGGAAAGAAGAATAAAATGCCAAGTTAGAATCTGGAAGTATTGGTGGATTTAGGTACAGCTCTCTCTGTATGTTGATCCTGGGAAAAAGCAGGGGCCTCTTCAGAAGTATTGAAGCTAAAAAACACCTTTTGAAAGCACAGCATCCTGTTAGCAGTGTGTTCAGAGCTTTCCTATGGCATTTGTGAAACTGTGTTCCCTTCTGCTTGTTTTTAACCTATTGCCAAGGAGTATTAATTGAAACTGCTTCATTCTTGAGTTGGAAGAAGTGATTAGAAGTCCTTCTGTGCTCACCTCCTTGTCATTTATCAGGCTTCTGTGGTATCTTTTATCCAGGTGCCTCCTTTTCCATTTTATGATAAGAAGTCCTAACTTATTTGGATGCTCTTTGTGCAGGAGCCAGTCCATGCCTTTGATTATCCTTTCACATTTATTTTCCTAATTCTACCATAACTCTTGAAAAATTGGGTAATAAACTGTGTTCATCATGTAGCATAATGTGGATATATGCAAAGAGGTATAATTATGCTCTTTGTTCCTCCCTGTAGTTTCTAAAATTTGGTTTGTATTTTAATTAATATTGAACATTAGTAGAACTGTTAGTGGTGGGTGAACTTAGATCTGGAATTCATCAGCTTAACTGGCTTCTTACAGTCCATTACAAATTTAAAAAAAAAAAAGTTTCCTGGAAACTCCTGTCTGTGAATGAGAAATTTGCTGTAAATGTTAATCTCTTCCAGATAAATTTAAAAGATTTTATCTTCTAGGACTTGCTTTATGGATTTCAGTTTTGATAACCCAAACTGCTTATGTGTTGGAATTTTGTCTATACTAAGCAGATGAAGAAAGCTGCTATGTGCTTGTCACTCTGTCCAGCTCCTCAAAATGTTAATACTGAGGGACTGTATTTGGTAGGCAAATATTTTTCAAAGATCTACTTTGGTGTATGACACTTTTTCTTCTGTGCAAATTGCTTTTTGCTAGTCACCTTGTAAGAGAACTGTCCCAAACCCCTATGCTGTTGCAGATAGTTACTGCTTCTGAGTAATCAATTATTTTAAAATTAACATTTCAATGAAAGCAATGCTAAAACATGGGGCAAATGTATAATGTAGCTGTGAGCTGGGAAAAAACAAATACCATTCTGCCCTGCCAGCCCCCCCAGTGTTACCCATTGGTATTCTAGAGAGAAAAAATCTACATAACAATTCAGCATTTTTATAAATCACAATTTAGAACTGACAATTATTTGGATGAACAGTGACCAGCTATATGATCAATCCATGCAGGACTCCAACAAAATTCTTGCCATCATAGCAGGCTGGGACCTGTCTTCTAACTTGTATGGGGCTTAAATCAATCTGGAAATCTGCAATTTTGCAGCTCTTTACTCATGTGAGCAATCACAAAGATAGTGGGACAGGTTTAGCATTATGCTGCAATAGATAATGCAAATAACCACAATGGATTTTCTCCTTTCACCATCCAGTATGGGAGCTGCTATTCAATAGGGTGGGAATTGTGCTCCTGCTTTCCAGTGCCAGATATAATGCTAACTGAAAGGCTGAAAGGTGGCTGGTGCCTCAGCTTTACTTCAATTACAACAATTGGAACCAGAATCTCACCCACTTAGAATAAAAATCGGTGGAATGCCTTTGGAAAACAGCCTGGGGGTAAGTGCTGTATGTGACTTTAAGATGGGAAACATGTAAGTCTGTCTCTTAGGCCATGTGCTGCTTGGGGATTATGGTCCCTGAAGTACTACAAGATTTAGCAGCTTATAAACCCTGCTGAAGGGCAGTTTGCTCTCTCTATTTGGCATTGCAAACAGAGATTAGAAATTACACTGTTCAAAGCATTTGGAGACTCAGTAATTATTTTCCTTGCTGATCATAAGTGGAATCATAAACATCAGGAAAGGCTCATATTTTAGGTTTTTGGAAGGTCAAGAATGATCAACAGGTGCAGAGCTATTTAGTATTCAGGTGAGCCTTTGGAGTCTCATCCATTTAACCATGACTTGCTTTTACTTAGCTCTTGCATCCTGAAATTCCATCCCCTTCATAGGTTAAGGGAGGTTAAACATGTCTTACAAAGTTAAATGGTGGCATCATACTGACAGTTAAGAGCACTCTAAAAGTTGAAGAAAACTTGAAAGAAAGGAGTTCAAAAGTGGCCTTGAATCCCTGAAAGGACCTTCATTCTGCATTTCTCTTGAGTTCATTGGGCCAAGGAATTATGATCCACCTTCCTTTCTGTGTCCAGGGGAGCTCTAAGGATCCTTCCTGTGAGAGAGATTGCCAGCCATGGTTTGCTGCAACAAAATCTGTCTTACCCTAGCAGGGCTGGTTCAGCACATGGCTTTGATGCTCTGGGGCCAGACCCTAATACAAAGGAGTCTCTGGGAAAATGTCTGATTTTGAGGATTAGCAAAACCTGAAAGTCGGTTGCAAAAGAGCACTGGAATTTTGAAGAGAAAATGGTCTTGGAACTGTGTGATGCTACTTCTCATATAAGATACTATCACCTGTCACTTGCACCAATGACACCTTGTGCAGCCTTGCAGAGGGGTGGCTCTGGCTGTGACAGTGCACACCTGAGGGGAAGGAGACACACAGCACATTACCTAACCAACCTCTTGTGTGAGGTTAGTGCCTCTTTATGTAACCATATTTATTTAAAGCATCACTGGTGAGAATGGCTGCCTCTCTTGCATCAGCTGGATGTAAAGAAAGAAGCAATCTAAGAGGATGAGAAAGGCATGGGGGGAAATGTAGGGAGCATGGAAACAGTCTGGTGATGAGACAGGAAGTAAATTGGACTGGTGGAGGAAAATTTATGAAGCACCAAGATCCCATTTAGTCTTCATGTGTAAAAGATGAGACTAACCAGTGGTGGAAAATGGACTGGAATTTAGTTGGAGGATGGTCACCAGTGGTGTTCCCAAGGGCTCAGTACTGGGCCCAGTCCTTTTTAATAACTTTACTGATGATCTGGATGAGAGGAGTGAGTGCATCCTCAGTCAGGTCTCTGACAACACCAGGCTGGGTGGGAGCGCTGATCTGCTGCAGGGCAGGAAGGCTCTGCAGAGGGTTCTGGACAGGCTGGGGCCACTGGTATGGGCTTCAACAGAACATGTGGAAATGGTTCAAAGCTGTGCCAGGGAAGGTTTAGGCTGGACATTAGGAAGGATTTCTTTACTGGAGCATGGTCAAACACTGCTTCCTAGGGATGTTGTTGATCCCCAAAGCCTGTCAGTGTTTGAGGCATGGACAGTGCAGTTAATAACTCGGTCAGCGCTGAGCTGGCCAGGCAGCTAAATTAGATTATTAATTGTAGATTCCTTCCAACTGAAATAGTCTATTCACTTCTATTCTATGAGAAATGAAATGGGGAAAAGAAGGTCTGATTTTTCTGTCTGTATGTTTGCAGAGAGGAGGAGTCCAAGAGATCAACATGGTGACGTGAGGGAAGACACAGAGATGGAGTGTTCTAGGCAGGAATGGGCTTTGCAGATTTGAAAATAAAAGCTCAGTGGTAAAATACAAGCTGCAGCATAAAACAGTTCTACATCTGAGTTCCCACACATCAGCTTCTTTGCATTACTAAGCTTTTCTTGCTGTGCTGTGGCAAGAAAGGTAGAGCCCCCAGTTAGGGAAACAAACTCTTTATATCCCATTTTCCATTCTTAGTACCAAGAAGTGCCCAAGATCACCCCAAAGGCTGCAGTTTGTTTAACACCAATCCCTGTTGTTATTTGGAAAGAAAGAAGGAAAAATCGAAAAAAAAAGAATTCCTGTTTTAATCTTGGGTCCTCCCTGCTAATGTGTTCCTAGTAGCTCCCCACAGAATGGATACTTGATGTGACCTATGGCCATAGGATTTTAATGGTGCTGTGTGAACTTGTCCAGTGTCCAGTCTCAAATTCTCAGCGATCTTAAAAGTGGCAAGCAGTGATATGAGAGAGGAAAATCCAGGTTCTGTTTGCATTGTAATAGATGCTACTCCTTAGATGCTGAGAGGTGCTGATCAGACTGCTGCTGTCCTTCAGATAAGGTAAATCTTCTTTTGATAGCTTTTCAGATTGATTCCTTCAAGTGAGCAATCTCTCCTGGCCTCAGTCCCTCTATATTTTTTTAATTATTTAATAGGCAGACTGCTTTTAAAATTTGTGGTAATCCAAGTTTAGAATCAGTATTTAATTTTTCTGCAGAACAGTCTTGTAATTCAGAATAGTCCTGACAGGTCAGCTATATGGTTTGAAATTATGCAGCTGAATTTCACTGTCTAGAAGTGTGTAAGTGTGGACTTGCACAGATAAGAAGTGGGAACTAATGCACACTGATCCTGAAAAGCACATGGAGAATAATTAAACTTACCATAATATAGATTAACTATAACATACAGTTAATATAAGTGTAATATATAGATAAATATAGGTAAATATAGATTGACTGTATAATACTGCTGCCATTGTTTTTCTGGGATGTGTTAGCAGGAGATACATACAGCAATTGGAAATTTTTTCTCTGTTCCTGTTACTGAAGAGGACTCTGCTTGCTACTGTCTCTAGGTTTGGACATTGTATTTTTGAAAGATACTGATAAAACATGAGGGGAAAAAAAAGATTTGTGAGAAAAGATTAATGGAATTAGATTTGCTAAATCTAGAAGAGTGGTGATAACTGAGGGATTTAGACAATCTTCAGCTGAGTAAGGGGTTCTCAAATGGAGATGTGTTGTGCATTGTCCTGAGAAGCACAGAGAAGTAGCCTTGTGAAAAATACTGAGTAAGAAATATAGCTGAAACTCCATCTGTGTTAGCTCTTAATAATCTTTAGTTCTCAAAGTATGAAGAGTTAGATTGATTTTTTTTGGTTTTTAATAAAGTGTGAGACAAAGAAGTAATGAGTTAGGATCTCTTCTTCATCCTTTGGCCATTTTCAATATCTCTATTGCAATTTAATCACTGGCACATTTTTATTTAAAATATTAGAACAGTTAATGGCTTTGTAGCCCTTGGCTTCCTGTTGAGAATTCTGGCAAGTGGTTGTCAATGTTCGGATCAATCTAAGCTAATTGGTTTAGTAGTAAATCAGTGGTTTAGCATTAATCTGCATTAAGGTAGCATCATTTAGAGCAACTGAATTCCACTGTAGGGTTCACTGCTCCTTCTCCTAAATTCTTTGTTATCTGTAATCCAATAAACAAGAACAAAATTGCAGTTCCTACTGTTGGTAGGCGCTAGCAAGGAATATGAGCTAAATCAGCTGTAAATTCAAAGAAACAATGAAAATATTGTGGTTTCCTCTATGGTATGTAAATAGGCAATAGCAGCACTGTGAAGATTGTTCAGTGAAATTGCAAAAAATTTGTATTTATTGCTGCTCTGTGACTCCATAATGCCAAGGGCTGCTCTGGCTGGAAAGGGCACATTTTGGCTACTTCCCCCCTGCGCTGTTTACAGGGAGCCCTGCTTTTGTTCTGTATCTGATGGAGACTTCCTCGCTCGTGTCCATCATCTGCAGTTGCATAACCTTGGTATTTTAATCAAACACCCCGAGAGAAATGCCGTCCCCTTCCTGGGCAGGGCTGCAGCAGGGCTGGCTCCCCCCAGAGCTGCGAGGGGCAGCAGAGTGGGGTGCCCTCCTCCTGTGCTGCTCACAGACAGCACAGCCTCCTGCAGGCAGGACGGATTCAGGTAAATCTGAAATGGAAGCTGCTTCCCAGCTGGAGAGGTTCTGGGCTTTCCGACTGGATAAAACACTGGTGGCACTGGGGCGGGGAAAAGAGAGGTAGAAATTGCTGTTCCTTCTCATCTGACAGCTGTTCCTTGGGCTTGCTCTGCTTATCCAGAAGGTGAAATAGTGGGGAAATTTCTGAGCAGAGAGAAGGGCAGAGGAAATGGCCATTCTCACTCACTGCAGCTTTGACTTTGCAGCATGGGTGGAGTGGAATGGGACTGAGAGAGGGGATTGGTGTCCAGCTTCCCTTGCTGGGAATTAAGGCATCATTGATGATTTTCAGGATTTGGTGGTTTTCACGAAGATTGAGGGCCATTGGTTGTTTCTGTATGTGGATATGAGGATGATATGAGAATGGATAGGGTCCTAAGTAGGCTTTGATTAGGCTGGAGTGGAGGTTTTGGTTGCTAGTTTTGGTTGCTATTAGCTGTAGGTTGGCTGGTCCTTCTGGGCCTATATTTTGTATCAGGAAAGGTCGATTAGCTGAGAGGCAATGTTTTGTCCTCTGTTGAAGTTAGTTATGCTTAGGTGGTGGATTAAAGGGTTAAAGTACCCTAGAGCTGTGGAGAAGTTTGAGAGAGGGGTTTGTTTTGTGAGGATGGGTGTTCATCCACTCCCATCCATCCCTCATGCTCAGGGAAGGAGAAGATGAATGCTAATGGCTGTTGGCTTCTTCTCCTCCTCTATGCCTGTGAGGTGGGGGAATCACTAGACAGACTTTTGTATATGGGGACCTTAGAAGTGGCTCTTAGCTTGAGGTACTTGGTAAATCTCTGTGATGAAACAGTTAATGGGAGGAGAAAGGAGGAAAGGGAACCAGGAATGTTCTTCACCCAGGTCATGCAGATATAGGGCAGCTGAGAGGGAAAGAAGACAGTGTTAGAATGGATGATTGTGATTACAGTTTTTGCATTATCCTGCTTTTGACAGCCTGTTTTTGGTTACTTTCCTTTAAAGAGTGAATCTTCATGGTGGGATGCAGAAACACGTGGTACCAGGGGATGCTCGTCATTAGTTTGTTACTGTGTGAATTATAGATGGTGCAGCTGTGTGTGGAGTTTTCAATATAAACATAGAAACATTAAACTGTAAAATGCAAAAGACACAAACCAAATTAGCTTATCAGTACACATCAGTACTTGGAAGATGTACCATATTGTTTATTTTTTAAGTTGGCAAACTCTTCTTTCAGAAGAAGAAGAATGATTTCAAATATGTGACTCTTTCCTATGGAGCGGCAGCAAAACAGCTTTTATAGCTTTTATAGTTATCTTTTAGAAATTCCAGTCAGTGCACAAGTTGGAATCAGCTATTCCAGCTTCAATTTGTTTTATGTCTGCTTAATATTTTACGATGATCCTACTATTGAAATGGCAGCAAATGATTTA
Source organism: Molothrus ater (assembly GCF_012460135.2). Classification (NCBI taxonomy): domain Eukaryota; kingdom Metazoa; phylum Chordata; class Aves; order Passeriformes; family Icteridae; genus Molothrus; species Molothrus ater. The sequence goes on along the minus strand of NC_050485.2, from coordinate 28,114,781 downwards.
AGAGAAAGGTTCAAATATGTAGAAGTGTTCATGCTGAAACAAGTGACCTCACTAGCTAGCAGATAAAATCACAACCACAAAAAGAAAAATTCCAGAAGTTGGAGTAAGGTGATAAAAATTTATTTGCTGTAAAATCTTGTTTGAATATATTAATATTACACTACATAGCCAAATTGTAGAAAGCATCTTTTTAGCTTTCTTTGAGGTCCTCTGTGGTTCATTTGATAGGACACTGGAGTGGCAATACTTGTTGAGAGAGATATATTTGCAGGACAGATTTAGGTGCCTCTTTCAAGAGTCCTATTTATAGTTTAGTGTGGAATCAGAAGAGGAGGAATTTGTCATTTGGCACAGTGACAATTAAATAGTCCAGCTTGATCTAAGGGTGGTTTGTATCCAGTGCCCACATGGTGGGTTGCCTCATCCCCAGGCACCATGGACTTGTGGAATGCTTTTCTGGGTGTTTTATTGTTGAGGCACACACTAAAGGTTAGTTCTTGGTGGAGAGGCTGTCACATCTCTCACCACTGCAAAACAAAGAACTTGTTGCTTTACTCTGCAAATTAACAGATTGGCAGGGAGCTGCTTCAATCTGGTGTTGCATGGACCTCTCAGGGAGAAGTTCTTTAGACCAGAGAGTCTTTACAGCATTCCTGCTGATTTCACTGAGCCAAAAACTCCCAAGACAGGCTGTGGGGTTTATTCTGCACAGTTAATCCAATTCTGAAGTGGATTTTCAATATCAAATCTCCTTAACCTTAGGCATGCACAGTAAAGGATGACACTTGCAAGTGTGCTTTCCTGGTGGGGATTCCTGCCTTCGTGCAATTTTCAGCATTCACTGTGGTGACTGGCAGTGAAGGTTATGTTTTTATCAGCAACAGTATTGCTTGTGTTCATGAATTAGCTCAATAAATTCAGTTTACAGCAGGTGAATAGTGGTGATTTTATGGTAGTTTAAAAAAATACGAAGTTTAAAGCACTGTCTGTACTTCTATTATTGTACCACATCTCAATTTAGTGCCAAATACATGTGCATACTGTGAAGGTCACACAGGTGTGAAGAAAGCATGATCTCCTTTCCAAGGATTAGCAATAGCATAAGCTGTTTGGAAGCCAGTTGTTACATCAATAACATAAATATATGTTCAGAGATAAATGTTTGTACATACCTGCAGCCAGAAGATTTACCCATTAGTGAGCTTGTATATTTTGGAGTATATTGTATATACTGGAAAATAAGTATAATGTAACCATCTTTTCTTATCTGTTTCTTAAGATAATCTGATGGTTTCAGGTGCTTTTTTACATAAGCATGTGTGTGTTAAGCTTCTTAATATTTCGAACAAAGCCAAGTGTACTTGTTTCTTATTTTGTTTTGCAGCAGATCAGACTTTATTTTGCAGACTATTGAGTAATAGTGTACTAAAAAAAGTCCTGCTTTCAAGAATCTCAGAAAATCAGATTTTGCTTTAAGAGATCCAGATGTCTTAATAGATCAAAACCTCCCAAATGTTTTATTCCCTAGGAGTCCGATTTGAAAGAATATGAAATTATTCTATTTCTAAAAAAAGCACTAAACTTCCAAATCCTGCCAGATCAGAATGATTACAGTATGCATTTTACTGAATCAAGTGATTGATGTATTTGCTAAATTTTCAGTTTGTTTACTCTGAAGGAAAGATGGCATGTGATTTCAAACAGCAGCTTCAGACTGATCATGTTGAAAGTGGCATGACACAGGTACGGGGCAAAGCCCAGCACAGAAGAAAGGAAGAGGTTAAAATGCAGCCCTCAGGCATTGTTTGCTTGAAGATCAATATTATCAATAGGGACAATGTGATCCCAAGGTGTAGGATGGCAGGACCACAGTATGTGCTGAGAAAGAACCAAATTCCTCCCTGGTGGGTCTGTGTCTGCTCCTCTGGACTGTTTCAAACTTGTGATAGGTCAGCCCAGAGGGGCTGTGGTGGGGAGGTCAATATGTGGGGCCTTCACAGCTCCTTAATTCCTGCTGGTTCCCACAGGGCAGTGTGATGGGGATGGCCTGGCAGCCTCAGACCGTTGCACAAGCTGCAGGATGCAGTTGTTACCCTGTGTGCAGGGTTGGAAAGGCTCAGGGATCACTCTCAAAATAACAATACCTGTAGGCTTGGAAGAACTGGGGCACACCTGGTGTGGGGTCCAGTTCTGTCAGGTACAGCCTGAATTCTGCTCACTGGTTCTGGTGAGCCTGAAAAGCTCCAGCAGCACCTTTGGCTTTCCCAGTCATTGCCTGGCTGGTTCTTTGCTGCAGCCCTTCAGGAGCTCTGCTGCTGGAGCTGATTCCAGAAGATGGAAGATGGGCCAGATGTCCAAGTGGCTGAAGGAGAGACACCAGGTTGCTGAAGGAGGGTGAGCTCAGGAGAAACAGAAGCCAGGAAATGGTTAATATATAGCTTTTGGGAATCTGAAATGGGAAGTGTAGGCTTGCCCGTCAGGGCACTGGGACCACTGCTGGGTCACGGGGCTTTTGGAAGAAATCCCAAATTGCCATTCTTGGTTTTTGTCTGAGCAGGCATGGGAGAGTCAGGATAACAGAGCAGGTCATGAGAGAGTGGCATGTCCTTCCTGGAGAAGCGAGCATTTTGGAAAATGCTGTAATTGAGACTTCACAGAAGTGATGGCTCTCAACTCACCTCGGTTGGACAGTGGTTAAGGTGGAAACCTGGGGCAGCCTTTCTTGTCAAAACTTTGTTCCAGGCTCTTTGCTGGAAGCAAGACACTAAACAGATGATATTTTCCTGGATATTATTTAGTGGAACAACTTCCTCCTTTTCTTTTTCTGTTTTCTACCTGCCTTTTCCCCTCATTTCTTTATGAAGAAGAGATATCAGTTCAGTTTTGAAGAAATTGAACAAAAACGGTATGCTGATACTTCTAAGCCATGATCTCATCAGTGAAGAATGAGTGCAAGATAAAAATATGAACACCAGCTTTTAAAATGAGAATAACAAACCTTAAATCATAGCTAAACTTCTTAGTAGCTTACTCATATTTTTTCAATATTATCAAGGTACAAGAAATAGCAAAACTAACTAGTTTAACTCTTTCCCCTTGTGGAGTGATCTCAGTATCACTCTTATGCCTCTTGCTGAATGCACAAGATATTTTTCACCAGAAAATAACAACAACATGAGCACGTTGTTTAGCTATAGTGTACTCTTTGGGACTCTTCCACCCACACTGTGCTCAAGGAAGACTTTATTTAGTTTGTACAGTGCTAAAAGGTATTTAAAGAAAAAGAGTCATTTTGCTTTCCTTTCACATAGGTACTCCTAAATAACAATAAGTGCCAAGGGATTGTTGCTAGAATGCTATCTACTCCTTTTTCATTTCTGGTTTAGGGTATCTGAGTCAATTCTGAGTTGTACAGCAAGGTCAAAATTTTAGCCTTGACTTAGAACAATGAGATTAAAACAAAAAACCATCCTGTTTTAAAGAGATTTTATTTACAATACTAATGTCTGCTCTTTATCTGTCTTTATTCTGGAGTAGATCACATTTTACTCCAGCATAATTTACTGCAGCTTGTATTTTTAAACTGCATTTCATGTGCATGCTGCTGTAGTCTACCATGGCTGAGCAATGTGAGATGCAGCAGTGCTAATCTCTAGCACATGTGAAAAATGGAGGAATGTACTCAGAGAACAGAAAGTCCACATACCAACAAGCAGCTTCTGTGTCAGCAGCCTGCTGGAACAAAAAAAATGAATGATGATCCCTGCCAGCCTTTTGAGGATCCCAGGAAGGGGTTAACACACATCATGGGTGTGTGTCCATAGGCTGAGCTCTGCACATCAAATCAAATATTTATGAATGGAGGTCAGATGTGCCCCTTTCAGGAGGCTGTCCCCGAACTGTTTACAAAATACAGCCTGAAAAAGAGCACGGCCAGGTTGAGTTACAGCCTGACATCCCTGATGTGTCAGAAATGTGACACAGTGGTTTGTGCCTCCCTGTTGGTGGGGTTCAGCCCAGCTCCCCACTCCAGCCTCGGATGCTATTAATAGCAGCACACTGAGTCATAGAAGCAGGAATGTCAGGCTGCCTGTGCTGTGCTGCTCTTACACATTGCACTGCTAACAATAGAAAGCCAGCCTCCATTTGTTAGAATAGAATAACTATTTTTTTCCATGCTTGTGCCTGTATCTCTCTCTCTCTCTCTCTCTCTCTCTCAGAGATTTATTTATTAAAGAATGTCACTGAATAAGAGATACCTTCTGGGCGAGGCAGACTGGCTTGTTTTTTTCATTGCCTTTGTTCTGGGTGGCATTTATACAAAACATCTAGAATTTATTTACTGCAAATATTTTTAACGCTGTGTGCGTGGTCTGATTTTTCTCCAGCAGGTATCAGCCATCTGCTGCTCTGTCTGGCTGATGCCTACAGCTTGTTGCTTTACATTAATGTCTCTCTCCCTACGTAGAGTAGCATGGAGAAGGAATTCCCGTGTGGAGGTGTGAGCAGTGTAAATGTAGGGTGCAGTATGAATGTAATTTCACTTCTATCATGTAACATAAAGCATATTTTGCAGTGAGCTGTGATCAGGTTGAAGCTTTTGCTCTGTGAATCTGTCCATAATTTAGCCCAGAATATCTTATATTTGACCCAGTTCTCTGCTACTGAGATCACCTCTGTCTTTGACAAGTCAGTTTATTTCCATTTGCTATTTTCTCTGCCTTTAAACCACAGATATAAAATTTACTCTCTAGGCAAAGGCATAAATGCCATAGGTTTATTTTGGGGAATTCACTGGTAGCTAGATAAAATGAGGAACTAAGTAATAGTAGTTGTGTTAGAGGCTCTCCAAAATCTTGATGCTGACACTATATATGTATTTAAAAAATAGAAGTAGCTTTTAAGGGCTATTCGGGATTTTGATTAGTCATATTTCCAATCTTTTCTTCATAACTGTGAATAAAAGTTTGCTTGTAAAAGAAAAGCTTTGTTTCCCCTGACTCTGACCTGCATCTTTTAATAGACAGCAGAACATTGGTATATGATGATGAGACTTGACAATATTCTAAAGGGTTGGTTTGTTTGCTTTTCAGCATCAGTTTACTGACCAGTCCTTTCTCAGTAGAGTTTAGTGCCTGGAAAGCCATAAATTGGGAGGTCAGTTTGAGGCCCAGATTCTACACTGGTGCTTTGTCTTGTTGGGGACATGTTGGGCAGTGAAATTCCTGTCTCAGTGATGCTGTTTCAGTACCCTTCTGTCTTCTCAGTTCCATGAGTACCTGTGGCTATCATCTGCGAAGGAATAACTCAGGAAGAGTTACTGTTTCCATTTATTTGGTATTCCAGAATCCAGCACTTACTTTGACCCACAGCAAACATTTGTATAGCACTTTCTGGCTGCAGAACCCAGCTGCTCACTGAGCAGTGACAGTTTCCATTTTTGTTATTTTTATTGTTGTTTGAAGTAGAGGATAGATAGGTATTCCCGTTTTACACAGGCTGTATGTTACTCTAAGTAACAGTAAGTATTGAGAGACCTCTTATTAGCATGTTTTGTGCTCTCATAATTGCTTTAAAGCTAAATCCAGGAGTGGATAAAGTGCTCACCATGGAAAAGCCACTGTGCTGCAGCCTGCCTCAGCACTTGCCTGTGCTCTCATCTTTGTTTCCCCTCTTGATCCTGGCTCAGTTTGAGTAAATAAAATAACAGAAAGCTCATAAATACCACTTTAGCTTTGTGTGTGCATTGGAACAGCTCCCCTGCTCTCCCTCACATCTCCCTGGCAGCCTCTTGCCTTTGATTTGGGAGTGAGAGGCAGTGGAGCTGGGCTGGGAGGGGAAGGAATGAATGCAGGGTGGTGTGGGGCTGGAAAACAGGGAATGGATGAATGCAGGGTGGTGTGGGGCTGGAAAACAGGGAATGGATGAATGCAGGGTGGTGTGGGGCTGGAAAACAGGGAATGGATGAATGCAGGGTGGTGTGGGGCTGGAAAACAGGGAATGGATGAATGGAAAGCAGGGGAATGGATGCAGGGTGGTTTGGGGATGGAGAGCAGGGAATGGATGAATGCAGGGTGGTTTGGGGCTGAAGAGCAGGGAATGGATGGATGGAAAACAGGGAGATGGATGCAGGGTGGTGTCAGGATGGAAAGCAGAGCTCTGGAATCCAGCCCTGGCTGCCAGGGCAGCTGGAGCTCCCAGCACAGGGCAGGAGCCACAGGCAGGATGAGCTGCCTTTAGCACAGCAAAACACCACGCTGGGAAAAGAGCAGAGGAACCAGAAGGAGAGAGACAGTGATGAGCAATCAGACCTGATCAGACCTTGTAGGAAAGATTATTATCAGGAATAAGCTGCCTTTTTTCTTTATTTTCTTTTCTTCTTCTTTTTTTCTTTTTTTTAAAATCCATCTCAGCCAAACACTGCTGGAAAAGAGATTGTGTTTAAATTACTTCAGCTAATTCTTGCTGCTTCCACTAAGAAGAAAAATTGTTTGCCATGGTGAAAGAAAAAGGTAATTATGTTTATTGATAGACTGGAGCTGAAACCTAATGTGCCAGCCACGGTCACCTGAGGTTTAAACCCTCACATTTAAGATGAGCATGCTGTGATTGGCAGTTGTTGTTTTCCTTTCTATAAAAATGGTGTGTGAAGCCCTGCAGTGGGTTGCATTTATTATCATTGTACCTGCTTTAATAAGGGTAGAATCTGGAACACATCTAATTTAGTGTGTCTGCACAGCAGGGTCCCTTCTGTGTGCACATGTTTGTTTGGGTTTTTTTTTCTGTGATTTAACCCAAGTTGACAGTTTCTTACCTGTGTTTGCTACAGTTCAAGTAGCTTTGACCACTGCAGCAGCTAGTTTGAAATTTTAAAGACAAACATTGATATATTCAAATCTGGACTTGAGAGGGTATATTTTAAATTTTAATGGATAAATGGGATTTTGCAAAATGCTTGAATTTTGCAGCAGTAAATTGGATATCAGTTACCTATAAGTAACATTTTAAGCCTCCTACAGAAGCATTTGCTAGTTTAAACAATTTAGAAATGGTTGTGGGGTGTTTCCTTGCAGTAATACTGGTCTGTGTCATTTATTGTATAATGAAGATGCAAGATAGATTATGAGTTGTATTTGAGTGTACTGGATGTGGTTTGGGGGCATTGCATTATCACAGACAGATTCAGACTCGGTCTCTTCTGTGAAGAGGAGATTCTGTGTTTTTACTTCTGAGGACTCTGAAAAAAATAATGTGGGAGAAATTCAAACTAGAGCAGAAATAGAAATAAGAAGGAGTAAAGTTGAGTAAGAGTGAGCAGTTTTGCAGCTTTGAACACCCGTGCTAAGACTTTTTGAAATGTAGATAAAAAGTGAGTGCAATTAGCTTCACAGCTGTGTAGATTGAGGAGAGCAGGACAAATGCCTCATAAATGACAAATCCCTGCCCCAGTGTGTCATAGCTATCAGGAGGATTGTAATAATAACCATTATCCAGTCTATTGATAATTTTTGTTGATGAGAGGCAGTGACCCAGCATAAATTTTATTGGCTGCTTTGTAGCTTTGGGATCCCTTATTTCAGATTTACAGGATTACTTTTATAATATCAGTCATGATGGCTTGCTACCCCTATCAGTGAGCCATACCAGGGATGGTTTAAATAGGAATTTCACCCCAAATCCTGGAAAGTGCAGGTTTCAGAATCATTTGAATGAACTATGTCAGTCATCTTTTCAGGAAAATAAGTGTATTGTCATTCATTTTGTCATTACTGTTGCTTGTTTTGTAAGATACTTTTTAAGACAAGGCTGCTGGTTTTCTTGAAGTGCACATAAAATATGTGTAGCATTCAGGTTTGGTCCCTTTATATGTTTCTGTTCCCTCCCCCAGCTGATGTTCCCTTGGTTGGATTCCCTGTGTTAGGTGGAGTTGTAGCTGAGGAATACTCTGTAAATTCAGTTTTAGCATCTTGCACCATGAAAATTGTCATTTACCTGCAAGAAAATTAAAGCAAGCCCATCATGTTTGTAAAAAATGGGAGGAAAAAAGCTTCAAAAAAAGCTTCATAGAAGAGCAGAAGTTGACAATGAATGGTTGAAAATCTGAAAAATATTTGTGTTTAAATTACTTCCTTTCCCCCTCCCCACCAAGTTTAATGAATTATTAAAAATGGCTGTTTATTATGTTGGATATAAATATTTTTTTCCTGTTCACAAAGATAATGGACTAAAATAACTAAATGTTGTCTTTGATTTTGGAGTGCAGTTACTGATATTTCATATCTCATGGCTGCAGAAAGAGAAAGGATGGAATCTGTTAAATAGTTTGATTGTATGTTATTACTTTCAAATAATTTCTCCAACTATTTTTTAAACTCTTATGTTTCTGCCTCAATTTTCCTTTTTCTGTTCGTTGGTGGGGTTTTTTGGTTGCTTGTTTGTTTCTTTCAGTTTTTGTTTTGGTTGTTTTTTTCCTTTTATTTTCTCCTCTGCTTTAGTCAGAAGGTCAGGATTTATTGCTCTGAATGTCACTCTCCGCAGTGATACTCCTGCAAAATGCAGTCAGTACAGTTCAGCTGGTGCCCTCCCCTCCAGCCTCTGCTGTGGCTTGAGCAGGCTGCAGATGCAGCTCAGGCCAGTGTCATTTCACAGACGTGTTAAGCAGGCACTGGAGGGGCTGGTTCCAGCTAAAAGAATACAACTCCAATTCACTGAATTGAAAAATGGCTGGTAACGGTTTGTAGCAAATTAGCATGCTTCATTATGCTCATATTGTAGAATGATTTCAGTGTCTGCCTGCTTAGTTCGTACACAAAAAAATTCCTGAGGCCAGGGTGTTTTCTGCTGACAGCGAGCGGCGCTTCCTAAGTTGTGTCTGACTGATACCACATTTTCATCTCTCTGTGGTCTTATCTATTTCCAATTATGAGCCCTTATTATCTAGTTACTCAGCTAAATTATTATCACTGTGCTGCAGCCAAGGGCAACTTTCTCTCTTCTTATCCTGTAACAGAAAGAAAGTTTGCATGTGCACATGTTTGTCTGGTTATGAATTCTCTCTGGCAATTTAGAGCCCATATGGAATAATCTGCATTCTTGCTGCTTCTATGTTGAGGGCAGTGTGTGGGCTGGGAGCCTGCTAGCCAGGTTTCTGTGTGACACAAGTGTTGTAGCTTCATTAGTTAGTTCATTCATTAGTTAGTTCTCCATTAGTTCACATAAACTGAGGATTTAGCCCTGATTCTTGAATTTTTGAGCAGTTGATGAGAAGACAGCCCTGGCATTCAAGTGCTAGTCTGTGAAAGCATATTGGTAATCAGCTTTGTACCTGATGAAATCTTGGGCAGGATCATCCATGGGCACACCTATGAAAGTGGACTAGTTGCTGTTCATGCCATGCTTCTGCATGCTCGGAAGGATAAAAGGAGGAAGAATGAGGGATTGAAGATTTTTTGGGTTGAAGAAGCAGGCTCAGAGGCTTTATGATTTCTGTTCTTCATGTACTCATTCTGCTGAAGGGAAGGTGCCGGCACCTACTGGGTACCCAGTTGCAGTGAGCTTGATGATGTTTCCATGTTCCCACAGCTCCTCTGTAGGTGCTCACTGCTGCTGGCTCTCCCTGGCAGCCACACAGAAGGTGCAGTCACCAAGCTGGTCCCATATTTCCTGTATTGTTTGGCCCATGGCTCAGTCTTGCAGAGGGATTTTGTTCTCTGTTGTTTTTTCTCCATACTTTTGGTAAAGTGTGATAGCAGTACCCCTTCAGGTTTTGACCAAGAGGACTGGTGGTATGCTTGCTCCAACCTTCTTCTCTTCCATTTGCCAGTCCCAAGGGGTGAGAGCCCCCAAAGGAGATTTTATTCCTTATCTGTAGTTGTAATGTAGCTGCTTTAGATGGGACTTTCCTTGAAGATTATGCAAATGTTACCTGCCTGCTAATTTAAATATGTTCTCTCTTGGGAACTGTCTCTCCATTGCTCTGTGTATTTGCAGTTTTAACATTTATTCCCTGTGTTAATCAGGAGAATGTTGAGTAATGGGATTCGGGCCCTAACACTGTCTCAGTGTCACGGTCGTTGGTGAAATTTAGTCTTGATTTGAACTCATGGCCTTTGGAACTCTTTAACCCCAGGTGACCTGGGAAAGTCTCCAAGTTTGTTGCTTTTGGAGCACATGACAAGATTATGCAATCACACATTGGCAGGGGGAGGATTGGGGAGTTAATTTTCTTTTTGCTTCAGTTTACTTAGTTTCAAATTTGGTTCTGCTTGGCAGTTTGCTTTTGGGGCTGGGCATTTGGGGTTTTGTTTTTTTTATTTTTATTAAGGGCTTGTGCTGCCTTGTACAAACCACAGAAAAGGCATTTTATAAATATGCATAATAGTAGATGTTGAAAAAATACACTTGTCGTTAAAGACCTAGACAATAGAACAGTTTTGTATTAGAGGCTCTTAAGGTGACCTTGGGGAGGTAATTTGATCTCTCCTTGTGTTAATCTGTAAAATGAGGATAAGAACATTCCTCTTGTCTACCTCGATTATTTGAATTTGAGATCTTTGGAGCAGAGAGTTTCTTTTACCTCGCTTCAAAGCTGTGACAAGGCAATCTTAGTGTTGGGATTTCACTACTCCTACTTGTACAAAAAAACATAAAGAGTATCCAGTGCTGAGTGATTATCTTGTAAGCATCTTATTACTTCTAAAAGGCAATGCAATTGTAAAGGAATTATGTTTCTATTGGCACATTTATGGCATTGCTTTTCTGTACTTTCTCTTTCTAAATTTATTTTTAATATTAGGTTTCAAATTGCAGTTCTGGTGTGCAGCATTGATACTGAGAGGAACAAAAATAACCGAGGAGATGCCAGCTCAGGCACTGCATGTTTACTGGAGATTTTAATTATTTTTTTTTTTTAATAGCACTTACTTCAGATGAGGTACAAATACTCCTATCCAAAGAGCTGGGCAAGCACAGTGTGCAGTCCTGCCATGCCTGACCACTTCCCATGTTTCCCAGTAGTGGAATTCCATACATTCCTTGCATCCCAGCTGTGTGTAGGAGCCAGCTCTGAATATACGATGGCAGATATTTTGTACTGAGCAATGAGAGAGCTTTTGCTATTGATCTCACTGGAGGGGAGGGCTTGGGGGTTTAGTCATTAAATTTGAGACCACAGAGTTCATAGGTTCAGGTGGTGGTAGAGGCAGCTCTTCCTCCAACTGAAACAGTGACTGGGGTGAGCCAAAAATCCCAGTTTGGAGAAGGAGATGTTCAGACAATTTCATTTGCTCACAATTATCACAGTTCTAATTGCTGATTGTGGTTTTGAAGATAAAAGCAAGCAAACACATGCTCTGAGAAGCACACCTCATGTTCTCTCTGGACACTCTGGTTTCCAGTCCATGTCACTCCTTATCCTCAGTACCTCTGGTGAGGCTGGGGTGGGGCAGGACCTGGTACCAGGCCATTGCTGCTCCTTTCACTGAGTGCTCCCTTTCCCTTGCTCAGTTATTTCCATGTGAATTCCTCTGCTGCCTGAAGTACTTTTGGAGTTTTTAGAGGCTCTTAGGTATTTCTCAGCATTTCTCCTGCCCCAGCATCATTTTTGTTTCTCTCTTCCCCGTGCTTTGGTGTCTTCTCTGTCCTGGCTTTGTCTCCTGTATCTCACAGAATCCCAGAGTGGGTCAGGTTGGGAGGGACCACAGTGGCTCCTCTGGTCCATCCTCCCTGCTCAAGCAGGATCATCCTTGAGCACAGGGCACAGGATTGTGTCTGGATGGTTCTGGAACATCTCCAGTGAGGGACACTCCACAACCCCTCTGGGCAATCTGTGCCAGTGCACAGTGAAATCCTCTGCTCTCCCTTTCTGGTGTCTCCTGCTGTTTGTCTTTTCAATGTTTGCTGTGTCTGTGTTCTTGCAGAGGTTCTCTGTGCTCCCCTGGTTCTGTTTCAATGTGCAATGGCTCAGTTTTGCCATTTACTGAACTGGCTGGGCCAACAGTGACCAGCACAATCCCATCCTTGGCCTCCTACAGCACCAACATTCCCAAAGCCCTGCTGGTTATGGTGAATACAACTGAGTGGAATAAAAAATTATATGGTTGCTTTCCTTGGATGAGAATTCAAAAGGCAACACTTCTATAGATAGAGTCTTGGCATTGTAAAATTGTTTAAAAATACATTAAGCTAGGGCAGAGAAATATTTTTCCAAAGGGAAGGTAGGAATCTTGGTAGGAAAGAATTTACAAGTTAGGATCATAATTTGGTCTGTTTCTGTAGGAGAGTCAATTATTTTAGTAGAATGATTAATGGATACCAGGGGAAAAGACCAAGTTCCACTAATCAAAATGTCTTGTGCCCTTTGGGTGGGAGAAGCCAGGGAACAGGAAAGGCATTTTTTTTTTTTTGTTCTGGGGGCAATCCATAACTAATTTAAAAAGGATTATTTATAGCAAAGTTGGTTTTCCACCTAGAGGACAGTCAGTATCCCCAAAAGAATAATTAATCCTTGCCTTCGTTGAGCCTGGATAACTTTCAGCCTCACTAGGGATCTGTCTAAGGAGAACACTTAGGCATTGTCTTATGCCTGTTCTGTTCAGCAGAGTGTCTTGTTGAGTCTAATTGAATCACTGGGAATTAAAGCTAAGTGCTTCACTATTGTCCCAAAGTTGGATCCAATTTTTAGAGGCTGTGTGACATTTTTGAAAAAAAAAATCATGTATTTTATTAATGGCGGTCATTTTGTGTTGTAAGAGACAACTAGAGGAATAATTCTGGATTTTTTATGCACTCTTCATAAAGGGATATAAACCCAGAAATGATAGAAGCCTTGTGTCAATCAATTGTGTACATGATCTATAATTAATACCAGCTGTTCAGAAGTGAAATGTTGGTGCTCTTATGCCATACAAGAGAAAAACAGGCTCTGTAAACACTCTCAAAAGTGTTTTTTAATTAATTCCCACTGCTGTTAGTACCACTTCAGCATCACACATCACTATAATCTAAAGGGCAGTATTGTGAAACTCTGTTTCAGTTCAGGATCTGGTTCAGAAGCAGTATCTTAAAATTATACCAAATTAAAGAAGTGATCCAAATAGAAACGAAGCCTTGCAGAGCATTGACTGTTATTTTTTATTACTGCTGGATTGAACAAGAGTCAGTGAATTACTTGTTTGTTCAAAGAAGCGGTTGCATTTGTATTTTCTTTTCTTTTCTCCAAAGGCATCTCAAAACAGGATTTGATGGATTTGAGGGTGTCTGCTTGCTGTCCAGCAGTGGAGGTGCTAGCCAGAGTAGCAGGCTATGTTCAGGGTATTGGTCAGTGCTTTCCCTGTGACAGTCCATTTACCATCTAGTGTTAACACTTGATCCGTGGGAGCACAATTATTTATTGTTGAAATAATATACCTCAGAAACTGACTTCTATGCTGCAATGTTTTGGGTGCAAATAAGCACAGGGCAGGGCTTCTGAAATGTCTGGTTTATCAGCTCTGTACATGGCACACTATCCTGGGCATCAGGAGCCCTGGGAAGATTTGTGTTGCTCATTTCTGTGGTGTCTGGTTTTAGTTTGAGGCTGTGTAGCTCAGAAATGCCACAAGTGAGGCTGGTACTGAATCATGGGCATTTACAAGGTCCTTGATTGAAGGAGAATTTCTTAGCACAGGGCACAGAGCTTCTGTGGTTTAAAGGGGTTGGCTGAGGACAGGTCCCTGCAAGGGTCTTGTGAAAAAACCCTTGGGGAGATTCCTGGTGGTAACTGAGAGGAGATTTTACCACAGATTCTGTTTTGAAGGCATCTGGGAGACAACTGGCTTATGTGGGTCAGTGTTCCTCCTCAGATAATCTCAGGGTGAACAGTGGGAGAATTGATTATTAAAATTAGCATTTTTATATTGACTTACTTCAGAAGGAAATATAATTCATTTTACTGCATGGAATACTCATGCAGCCTCTGTAAAGGATGCAGAGGGGAACTGTGATGAGTTTGTTGCCAGAATCCCCACGTGGGATGCTGTTTGGGTAGCTGAGAGGCCTGATAGACATTTGAGTGCTATTATGGGAAACCACCACTCATCAGTAAGCCAGAATTTCCATGCTGTCTGGAAAAAGCAATTGTTTCTTCTGCTAACTTCAGCAACTTGCTTTCATGTAGCCTTGAGGATCCTTCAGGATTTGCACTGAATAATTTGACACTTCTGTGTATTCATTGTTGTGTGTAAGGTTTTGATGCTGGTCTTGATGATCCCTGTGGGTCCTTTCCACCTCAGACTATTCTGTGATATTTTTTAAAGATAGAGACATCAAGTGATGTGTATGAGATGGCTGCTCAGAGTATGCTGAGGAGCTCTTGAATTTCTAATTACCTCTGTCCTATGTTAGAAAAATATCACTCTTTTGAAATAGTGAATGATCCTCTTGTGTATGTCAGGTGTGTTGAAGGCATAATGAAATTTTTTTTTTTGGCCACTTACAAAGCTTATAAATAGTTTCTACATGACAGAGACTTAGAGATGTTGAGTGTGAGAAGCAAATGTTTCTGATCTTCCAGCCCTTCAGCAAGGAGTTTCACAGGGTGAGTTGATTATCTTGACCCTCAGTAAGTTGGTTGTGGAACCAAGTGCAGAGAACCTTTGTGGATGTGATGAAGATCCAGAAGGGCATTCCCAGAACATCAGATAAGAGAGTCTGGATTCACTGTCTCTTTATCACCCAATTTTTATGACGATCTGTCTTGTGAAAAATTACTCTGTACTAATGTAGAAATATGGCAGAATTAATTCACTTTGTGCCTCTCCCCTTTGGCTTGCTAACCACTAATCAGCAATCCATCTGTTAACAATCATGTGGAGTAATGCAGGAATGCAGGTTTTGATTCAAAGACTGGCTTGGCTCAGTCAACATTTGTTTGATCATCATCTGTTTCTTAGCATGTCTTAGTTTGCTGCATACTTCATTGCAAGGTTAGTGCCTTTCATTACTGAAAATACTTCTAAAACTCCCTATTGCTTTTTCTGTTTGAGCTTAAAACAACACCTGACCATATTCAGTTAAGAAGCTGTTCTTGACTCATCTTTGAAAGGATTATAATTTTCCTTAAGCAAATATAAACGTAATAATTTTGTCAGGTGCTTTTGTTCCTGCTAAGTATAGATGATGCTCTAGAAGGTGCTTTTATTCACCTGCCAAGTGATCAAAGGCAAACATGTGTGGACAGACATGGCAGAAGCTCCTCCTTGCTGCTGTTTTAGAGAATGACAAACTCTTCTGAAGAGGCTCTGGTGCTTTTGTGGTGAGAAGAGCATCAGTGGAGCTGCTGCAGTGTCCCTGGGCTGCAGAGCTGGGTTAGCACTGAAGTGTTCACAGTTTCTAGCTGGCAAACTGAGGAAGCTCTCAGGCTCCTGGTGGCTCCAAAGCAAGAGTTGGATATCCCAAGGTTCCTGTTCATGCCACATTCATGCTTTGTCACTGAGAAACTCTGGAAATTATGCACTAAAGCTATAAACTGTCAGAACCTGTGGTGAAATCCCCAGTGTCCAGATAAGGATATAACCCCTACATAAACACATCCTAATTTTATCTCTCAATTACTATCAAAGGCTTGGAAAACTGGATCCACCAAACACATTTCTTTTAGTAGCAAAACCATCACATTTACACTGTTTTATTTTGTCTGTGTTGGAGAAGGTTATCTTTTTTCAGATAGGATCAAGCAGTTGCTGGTGTTAAATATTTCACTTAATACTGAACCATTCATATGCATAAATCTTTGTAGGGCTGAGGCCTTAGGCCCTGATCTTGTATGCTGTTCTGTGGGGAATTAATTGCAGTATCAAAGCTTGAGCTAGAGAAGAGGCATGGGAGAAGGATAGGAAACAGCAGGAAAAATAGAGAGAAGATAAATATGCTTGCACTTGTGTTCTGAAACTTTGAAATAATTGCGATTTTTTTTCCATGCTGTATTTTTAAAGGTCATTATTTCCTCACCTTTCTACACGTTTGGGTGTGTGGCACAAAGCTTTTTATTTTCATTTGTAAATAACATAGGAGCTGTCTCTCATTGATTTCAAGTTACAGTAGTTAATATTTTGGCTTATTGCCTGGCACTTGTATCTCTAAATCTTTGCATTTCATTCTTTTAGCTGCATTAGCTCTATCCATAGGTTATGTATACCTAAAAATATGAACATATTTCATCCTGGGTGCACTGGTCAGCCCACTGTGCTCTCCTGTGGGTGTAGAGCCACACCTCACTTCTGCCAAAGGAGCTGCTGCACTGCCAGGGTCCCTTCTGCATCTGCTGTTGTCAGCAGCAGATGAATTGTAAGGGGAAAATGATAATACTTTTATGGAAAATGTGAGAAAACATTTCAAAACTGTGGCAAAAAGCTACCAAGTTAAAGATTATTTTTTTCTACCTTGTTTTAAAAATAGGTACTCTGGATATCTATAGACAGCACAAATAGTTTTAAGACAAATTGGCACACTGTAGGAGTGATACAGATAAATTTGCAGGAAGAAAGAGCTTTAAAATGCTTCTTCAGATCTGATTTGAATGGCAGTAGTAGGAGCTAGCTGCAGTCTAGGATTTTCCCTTAGGCTTTCTCATACATGTGTAGGCAAGCAGCTCACTAGTATCTCTTCATGGGAGTGCCTCCTTCCAGGATTTCCTGGAATTCCTGAAGATCCCTGTCAGATACCTGTGGCTTATGACTGCAGTAATATCTTTATCAGTCCCTGGCAGCTGGGAGGTTTGATTTCCCTCTCAGGCACTGCTTGGTCACCTTACCTGATAGGATTCTTACAGATTTGAGATTCAAGAACTGAGTCTACAGATAAGCAAAATGACACTGCATTTTTCACCCCTTCTTTTAAATAGATATTTCAGTACCTCCTCAGTCTCCACTGTGCTGGGCTTTTACAAAAGAGGAATTCCTTGGAGACTCTATGGGCTACAGACAGACAGGCTTTACAAACCAGAGGTTACAGGCTCTTATCTCTGAAAGAAACACAAAAGATGGGAGAAAATGACTTCTCTCTTTACAATAGAGCATGGAGAAGAAGTGATAAGGCAGATTCCATTCTTGAACTTGATTCTCTGGTGTCCCCAGCATCTTTCAGCTCAGAAAACATTTTTTCCCAGCTTGTCATCCTGTGCACAGTGCCCACCTGCCTCCCTCTGGCCTGACCCAAGCCAGGGGCTGCCCAGCTGCATTAACAGGCAGCTGCTTGGCAGCATCAAACACTGAGGGAATTTTGTTTTTAAACCTTCAAGTGTTGAACTGCAAATCCTTTAAATTAGTTAAGCAATCAGAGCCTGTAGGCACACATTGTGTGGTGGTGGGGAGTGGGGCTGTGGCTGATCCCCATCCCCAGTGGGCACAGCTGTGAGCAGCACTGACAGCAATGAGCCATGGAGTGCCCAGGGACACTGAGCAACACCAAAGGAGCAGAGGGCACACAGGGGCAGTGCATCAGCATGAGGGGATAAAAGGTTGGGCTGAAGAACAAGAAGGGCAGATGCTTGCAGCCTGCTGAAGTGTTGTGGTGCTGCTCTGTATGGGTTGATGCTTTCTGACATTGTATGGTGACACTCTGTGTATTGTGGCCATCTCAGCTGTGACATGGGCTGTGACAGCAGTCTCCAAAGCCATGTCAGGTAACACAGACATGAAGGGCAGAGAGTTGTGTGCAGAAAGCTTTGGTTGCATTTACTGCTGTGGCAATCTCAAGCACAGTCCTTTACTTTGATTACTGAAAGCAGAGTGAGGAAATTTTATAACAGGCAAAGAACTTGGAGTAGTTTCACACAATTACATCTCTGCTTTATTTTTTTTTTTTTTTTGTCCTTAATAGTTCAGTCTCCAGCCAAGAAAACAGAGTAGCTGAAAATCAGCATTTCAGAGAACATGCTGCCTGTGTCAGGCCACTCCTGAGATATAAATGAAAAATCTGTGACATTCTGAGAATCCCCTTGCCCATGCTGCAGTGAGCACAGCCTGTTCTCAGTGCTGTGCAACACAGCCACAGGTTGTGGAGCTAACAGTCACAGAGATTCTGTATCCTGGC
The DNA here is from genome assembly GCF_012460135.2 of Molothrus ater. Lineage (NCBI taxonomy): Eukaryota > Metazoa > Chordata > Aves > Passeriformes > Icteridae > Molothrus > Molothrus ater. The sequence goes on along the minus strand of NC_050485.2, from coordinate 28,096,712 downwards.
TAAAGCTTGAAGTTACACATTCTACAACATGGCTAGGGTTGACTCAGCATGGCTTCAGGTTTATTTGTGGAGGTATCCATGCAAATGGAAAAATGATTAAAATTCACTTTTAAAAGACCAGTAGCCCATATCATCATCTTTAAATTTAAGGGAAGCTTTTTTTTTTTTTATTGCAGTTTAGAGTAGAGCTGAACTAAAAATAATTTGGTGTGACTCCACCTTGCAGCATTCCCACAGCAAGGTGGTTCCCAGAAGCTTTTCTGACTTCCAGTTAAAAGCCAAGGTACTTCCTGGCTTGCAGCAGATACATGGAGTCTTGCCAGCAAGAATCTGCAGCTAGCAATCCCTTAGCTGGAGCCTTTGGTTTCCTAACAGTTCTGTGTTCAGGGAGGGAATAATAAATATAGAAGGCTGCAGTATTTATTGTCATTGTTTTCTTTATTTCTTTATTCAACTGCTTACTCTTCAGCTCGTTGCTGGAATTTCCATTTCAGGAAGGTTTGTTGCGAATACTGAGGTCTAATTTCTAGCTGATGCAACAAAAAATAATTGTTTTTAAACCCTCAGACAATGATCTGCTGTAAAGAAAACACCCCAACAGAACAGTTTTCAACTTTGCACAGCAAATTAAGTCTTTAATTTTGCTCAGAAAATGCCTTTGGTTTCTCGTATGAACATTGAGTTGTGGTCTTTTCTGTCTCTTTTTGTTTTTAATTATTTCTTTGCAGGTCTGGGATTATTTTGAGATGTTTAGATAAAATGCAGTAACAAGTACTCTCAAGCTGTTGGAGTTGCTTTGAATTTACATCCATATAGTGCAGTTGCAAAATGTAATGAAATCAACATTGCTTGATTCACAAGGAAACATAAGGAATGACAAAAATAATGGTGATGTTAGCACAAAGCAACACTCCAGTGACAAAGACTGTTTTCCTCACAGCTGAAGGTGCTATTGATTTTTCTCTGTTCTTTTTATTTTGTCCTGACTTAAATTATGTAATCCAGACTCCCCAGTTGTCCCAGTCAGCGTATGTGTTACTCTGGGTAAATTGGATATTTAATGGGACATTGATTTGTCTTATTTGAAGCCTAAATGAGTTTAAGAAAGCATTAATTATTCATTGATTATTCATTTAAGCTGGTCTTGAGTAGAAGTCTCAACCTAGCTTGTCTTGAAAAGTTCTTCTTTGTGTATCTCTGACCAGAGATTTTATTCATTAATAAAACAAAAAAAAGTCTTCAGGCAGTGCCCAGCACAAAAGCACCCATGCACCTTGTCATGCTGGTTGGGCTGAACTGGGCTGTGACAGCTTTGTGTGGAGACAGGTTTCAGTTCACATCCTTGAACTGGAGCTGGCCAATACTTAACCTGAGTTTGTGCTCCACACCCGTGCTGTGAGTGGGCACTTCATGCTCTGAAGACAATTGTGAGCCTGGTGCCGAGGCAAGAAGGTGACTGGCTGTCCTGGGTGCTTGTGTGACTCTCTCCATCCCTGCAAACCTTGTCATGGGATTTATTCTCACACTAGGTTCAGGTTAACAGTGCTGTTGCACCTGGTTTACAGTCCCCTGGCACTGAAGACACAGAGAAACTAAAATATTCAGATAACTTAATTTTAATTTTAGGTCCCAGGCTCAGTGACTTAGCTGAAGGTAACTGTATGGCTTTATTCCTTTAGGGTTGGGGGATATCATCATAGAGCCCAGATACCTGTTGTGGGGCAGGGGTTGGAATCTGGGTTATCCAGATTCTAAATCCGTGTCCTGTCACTGATTATACTGTCTGGGGTCTGTTGTAATTGTCTTAGACACGATCTAGAGTTGCCTTATTACATCATGTGCAGTCTGTGATGCCTGGGAAGATCCCTGCAGTTGTGGTGGGGAGGGTTGGTGCAGGCAGAGCCTGAAATATGGACTCAAGGTGTGAAATCCCTGCAAGGAGAGGAACCCAGGTCCTGACTCTGACCTTTTCAGACCCAGAGCAGCTTAAAACTGACATGTCCAGTGAGCTGACTGGACTTCAGTCAGAAACATACCAATAAACTGCTTGTAAAGGTATTTCTCTTTGTTTTTTCTTTAATTCCCTGTTGTGTCCTCACTGGTAGCTATGAAAGGTCACCTCTGCCACTGAACAGCCTTGTGTGTGTTGCGTGCATCCAAAGGAAAAAGCTTACAAGCAATTCCTTACAGGAGGGTGAAAGTCAATTATTCAATTTTGACCTACAATGCTAAATGGAGGCCAGTAAGACAAGCACCATAATTAGCTTCACTTAAGAGATCAGTCTGGAAATAGCAACTAACAGTATTTGTATTCATTTAAATGGCTTTAAAGGCAGAACTGGAAAGAAGCTGCATCATTGGACTAGCCTTGAAAATTGTTATTTACTCTCCTGTAAAGAGCAGAGGCTTGTGTTTCAGATCAATACCGAAGATCTGGAACCTGGTGTGCAGAATGTCAGAGTGTCCTACACATGTGAGGTGGAATAAGGAGAATATTGCAGGTACAGATTTCACATTGCACCATATAAATCTTAGGGAGCATTTTCCCAAATTCTTTATCAATTTCTTGTGAGCAACTTTAAAAGTCCACACTGTTAACTTCAGCTTTCATCAGGTCCATCTCAGGTTGTCTGAATCTGAGAGGGAATTTTGCTCATAATAATTTAATTAGTTAACAGTCTTCCCTGTGTTTGTCTTTTAATCATTCTTTCTTTCCTTCTTTCTTTATTTCCTTCTTTCCTATATATTTCCTTGGTTGCTAGTGAATAGTTTAGTTTGTAAGAGTAATAACTTCCACTCCAGGAACAGTATTGCATTGCAGACTATTAGATGAGGTTCACTCAAGGTAAGGCATTCAGTGAGCTTTTACTTCACTGGAGCTGCTAATTGAAATACTGGTTGGCATTACCAGCTGAATTCTGTTCTCCAGGATGGGCTGAATAACTGCTCAGGGGAAATAATTTAAGTGAGGCTACCAGAAAAAGAGGTATTAAAAACATTGAGCTTGAGTAGAAGAATTCAACCATTTTCTTTGAAATTTGGGGTTGGAGATATGAGTGGTGTTAGGAAGAAGAGCATAACTGTTACCATATTAGGCTGGCTGGACTTATAACAGAAATTGCTTAGAATATTTTTTATTCTCTATTCTTGATGCTTTTACTCCTCTAATCACATATTCAACTTTTATTTTTAATCTTGTATTTATGTAATGCAAAATGATAGCAGCATTTCTTCAGTAAGGCATTTATAAGGGAGAATGATATAAAAAGACTTCATGGAGTGATGGAGCTTTTCCCCTAGAAATCCACTGAAGAAGGGGAGGAATCTGGTGCAGTAAATCTGAGCAAGATGTCTGTCATATTGCTGCATAAGCAGTAACCTGAAAAACAGCATAGTCCTGGCTGGGGTGGTGCCAGGAACTGATCAGGAAAGGAAAAGATCTCGAGAAAATTCTGAAGATATTTTCCAGTGACAGTGAGAGTGATGTATCAGCACTCAGTCCTTTGCAGGCCAGGGAAAGTAGGGCAGGAGTGGTATAAAGACAGAGGCGTGGGCAGAGGTGTGTTTTCTCTGAAATGTTCTGATGAGGAGCACCACTAGTTTGAGAACAATATTACAAGGAGAAAGGCTTCCTACTGCTAGAATGGGATGTGGGAGGGAGAATTGAAGGAACATGGGTTTGTTTGGGAACATTCTGGGTAATACTTTCCACTTCAAACAGTTCACTTGAGATGAAATCTTGCTCCAGCTTACACCCGTGCACTTCTGTTAGGGCCCCAAGCTGCCACATCTGAAGAGAAAGTTAAACATGTTTTACAGAAGCCAAATGTGGAGCAATTAAACTTTTATTACAACAATGAAATCCACAAACTTTTCCTGTTCCTATGCAAGCTCTGCTCTGGGTGGTTAGGTGATTACCATTGCCTGGAATTGTGTCTCCCTGACAATATTGCAAATACGTGGGTAGTTTCTGCCTATTCATAGTATCTCTAATTTGCATGCAGAGAGTAATTTCTGCTAGAATTGATGGGAGTAGAGACAAATAATATTGGCTTCTTTTCTCTTCAGGAGTGCTTTCCCTGCATTAGGTATCTGCTGTAGCAAAGAGGAGATGTTTGTAGTTTATTTTTAGTGTAGCCATTTGCATACAGACTATCTGGTTCATCTGGTTTCCCAGAACTTGATTTGGAATTGCTTTCCTTACATCCTTTTTGCTTGTGTTATATAGTTTCTTGGATTAAATTAGTTTGTACTTTCCTTGTGTGCTCATCCAATGGTTTGTACACATTCATGTTCTTGGAAAGAAAATGGCAGGCATTCTGAAACACTTTGTGGCACTGACACTGTGGGGGGAGTTTTTCCTCATCTTTCTGTAGCAGCCTCAATGCAAAGGAGCAGTAGCTGATGTGAATGTCTTAAACTACTGGTTTATGAAAAGACTATATTTAAATAAAACGGTGGTAATTTTTTAGATGAGCATAAAATGTGACCAGATACATGGTGTAAAGTGTCTGAGAACACAGAGTTTTGTATAGGAGAAAACACTCTTTTTGTTTGGGTTGAAATATTTTTTGTTTGTTTGCTTTACAGTGGCCCATCCTCAGGAGCCCCACCACCCCTCTGAGAAGCCAGTCATCCACTGCCACAAATGTGGGGAGCCCTGTAAAGGTGAAGTGCTTCGAGTTCAGGCCAGACACTTCCACATCAAATGCTTCACCTGCAAAGGTAAAACCTGGACATTCATCTGTTGGAATTGACTCCATTTGTGCAAATGTGCCCTGGACCACTGATGGGAGGTTGTGCTTCCTGCCACCAACCCATTAAAAATATTCTCTTTGCTCAGTAGCTGAAGGATTTGAAGGTGGGAAGGGTAAAGATACTTAGGATACTTAGGAACATTCTGTCTTTTTGTAGTTTTGGTCTAAGTGTTTTTTCAAGAATCTGGAATTGTTTGTTTTTGGTTTTTTTTTACCTCTTGATAGCAATGACTGTCTTTCATTAAGGATAGTTATGAAAATTAAGGTCCTTTGTACTCAATTGACTGCTGAAAGTACCTGCTTTCAAAAAACCCACCAGAAAGGTTCTGCAAAGGTGCTCTAAGGCTTTGTGCCATGGAGCTGCCTTGGGAGTGGGGATAGTGCTTCCCATCCCACAGAAGGAGGACCTGAGGGGCTCTTGGCACCTCCAGCTCATGCCACTGAGCCCTCTGTGACCACAACAAAGACTCACTGTGTTTTTTTACAAAACAGAGGTTTAATGAAGCGTTAAATAATTGTAAAACTATGCTTTGAGAATTCATTGCCTTTGAAGATGGGTGCCATGGAGCAGGAGGCAACCCTGGCTCCTTCATGGAGTTTCTGTTTAATGAGCAACAATGTAAAGTTGGCTGAATTGAGTAACCACAAAACGTGGGATGAAAGCTGAGAATAAGGAGAAATACCCAGGTCCATGTGCAACCACTGTGTGCCACAGTCAGTCCCAGCTCAGCACAGGGTAGATACAGCACAAGAAGGGATTCAGGCTCCAGGTAAATGTGGCAGAGCTGCTGGCAAACATGGAGAAAGGTGCTGGAATAAATCAGAGTCACTGGGCAACTAAAAGACAGCAGCGGAACCAATACCACATAGTTTTTCACTTCTATTAAACCCCAGTTATCTTTTCTGAAAGTCCATATCTAGCTTGTATACTGCAGATTCAGACTTTGAATAGTGTCTCCAGCCCAGTTCCTGAGTTTCAGTTATATTTTTCATGTTCCAAATGTGGGTGGAATACTTGTGTGGTTGCTCTGTTCTTCCGCTTCCTGAATATATGGAATATAGCAGAAAATAGAACTAGTTGTTTTCCTGTGTTACTAAAGGTTTTCTTTAAAAGGTCACTTGAATTATTTGTATGCTGAAAAATCAGTATCTAGAATCTAAGAAATTGTTTATTAACTGTGGTTTTTAGTTAGATACAGCTTGATAACTTAAAAAAATGCTTACCTTTCACCTAGATATTAACATATTTTACCTGTGCCAATCTGGAGTGGCATCAGCCCATCCTAGAGGGCACCGTGGAGCTCTGTCTGCCCTATTTCTGGAATGCTTGGGGAAAAGCATATCTCTCTCTCTCCATTACAGCTGCTGTATTTCAAGCAGTACTTGATGCCGTATAATCCCTGAGCAGTTCAAAACCAGCAGCTATTTGTTTATTTTCTTGTTCCTGTCCATAGTGAGTAGTGGTCTCAATTTACAGAAGATACTGGATTAGGATATTTTCAGCATCAGGCCACCTGGGACCCCTTGAGTCACAAGGGAGAATGGTAATTCAGGCCAGGCATCAGAGTCCTTAGGACCTCCTGATAGAGAAGGGGGCAGATGGAGCAGGGCTTTGGAATTGTTGTCCTGATGAATGCACCACGTTAATCTTGCTTTTTTTAGGAGGGGTGAGGTCTATTTTCTTCTTTCACTTGTGTTTTAGTTACTTACTCATAAGCTGCTTTTGTGCGTTGACTATTCTGTTGCAAGACTGGATTTACTAGTATACTTTTTTTGGTTTTGTTCTTTCCTTCCCTAGAGGAATGTCTCAACTTATTGTAGCTTCTGTTTATGATGACAGTTTAAGATTCTGTAATAATATTGACCTTATGAGTGCTTGCATGAAGATCACCAGAGAAAGGAGAGCTATAGAAATAATTCTTGCTGGGGGAAATGAAACTATGATTTGTACCATTAGCTTGTTAAGGAAATGGAGGAAAGTAAATCCTGTTTGAACTGAGAAGGGCCAGAGCTGAATGTTAGAGACTTTTCTCATGCTGTTCATTCAGTCTGTGCCTTATTAGTTGGGTTTGTTGTCTGAGTGTTATCTTTTTAGAGTTCATTTGTCTTCACAGGGAGAAAGGAAAGGGCTGTGAATGGGAGGTTGCTCCAAGTCCCGTTTTGAATGTTTTACCTGAGCTGCAGATCTTGTTTATTGTTATTTGAGTGCAGTTTTTGTTTAAGCCACGTAGTTATTTACTCACATTGCACGTTGTCTGACCATATGGTTTATACAAGTGGGACACAGCTGTTCAAGTAAGTGGTTTTCTTCCCTCTTAGTCTGATGGGTTTTTAATATGACATGACTGCAACTCTACAGGAGGTGGACTTAGACCCCTCTCAGCTTATAAAGTATGTTGTTAGGCAGCAAAACCAACAGATACTGGGACCAGGATGTATCAGCTGCATCCACAGGTGGCTTGGTTATCTTTTCTTTTTTGTATACTAAACTTTGCTCTAGAGACTGCATCTCCCATCTATAGCATGAAAGACTTGAACAAGCTCACACTTGTCTGTTTTCATACCTGCTGAAAGTGTTTAAACTTTTACCCACAGATTTAGAAGATGTGGGAAAAATCCATTTCTTGATAAGGCTGTCATAGAGTCACAGAGTTTGTGTGTGATGTTCTTTGCTCTGTATGTGATTCCTTTTTATTATTGCCATCTACGCTCTCAACTTTGTTTTTGCATCATACTGTTAAATGTATTGGATGTGCTTGTAGTGCTGCTTCCCCAGGTTGTGTCAGAGGCTCTTAGGCACTCCATGACTGCTTGGCATGCCTGTCAGTGGTGGCAGTGGCACTGCAGGAGCACGGTGACTTTCCTCTCCATGAGCATCAGCCAGCTCAGGACAGGCTCGTGCGTCACGTAACGTGAGCAGACAGCCGCCCTCCCCAGGAGCTCTGTCCATCTCTGGGGTCTTTCTAAGAACAGAGGATCTGCTTCCTGCCAAAGATGACCAGTAAAACCTGCAGTGACTGACGTGTTCCCATAGCCCCAGATAAGATGGAGCTGGCTGGGGCTGTGCCTTGGAGAGCCCTGTGTCTCCAGCTGCTGGAGATCAGGATCCTGTCTGCCCTGCTGCTTCTATTTGTGGCTCCCGACAAGAGCTGATAGGAAAACAAAAAAGCTGAAAATGGTGTGGCTGTCCCCAGGAAGGGGAGCTCTGCCATCCTCCTGATAGGCAAAGAATTTCAGGCAGGCAGCAGCTGACTGGGAGCTGGAGTTAACTGGGAATGATGGACAGAGGAGGGATAAGAGACATTTAGGAGTGCAGCTCCAGGAACAGCATTCAGAGCAGTTGGCTTTGGCTGTTTCATGACAAAGTCCCTTACCTTGCCAGGGAATAACTCTGGTTTGTGTTACAAATGCAAATTTAATAGGATTCTGCATTACCTCCTGGTGTAATAAATAAGCTTTAAGGTCTGTTTTAGCACGAGTACATTACTCTTACCAATCCAAATTGTTAATCTTTACGAGGCAATGGACGCAGCAGGCTGAGAGGAGGGAAGGTTAGATGAGGAGGTTGAGCTGGAGACATCATTGGGTTTGTCTGAAATAAACATTACCATTAACAAGAATTAATTAGCGGCTTATGAAGAAGTAAAAGTTTTTCTTGTAAGCATCTATGTACATGAATAACTTTTCTGGAAAAACTAAGACTACTCACTGCAATGCTGTTCCATATGTAAATGTGTGTGGGATCAGGCCCTAAATTACAATGTGCATGAGCAGAGATTTTAATATCTCAATTTAAATTGTGATCTGATACAAATGATAATTTTCTGCCATTGTCAGTTGATTACAGTTCACTTTACCCTATTGCATGTACTAGCAGAGGAAACTTGGAGGCTAGCAAAATTGCTATAATAAGGCTTTATTATTAAGCCTGTGATTCATCTTTTGGGTTAGAGGGAAAAGCTGGTGTCAGTACACTGTATTGCTTAACAGAAAAAGCTTTAAGCTTTCATACTAACAATGTAAAAGTTTACATAGCTTGATTTTGGTGCATGTAGAGATTGGTTGAATTATCTTAGCAAGATAGTGTAGTGTTTGTGGTAGGAGTGTTTCAAATAGTAGATTTGTGATGTCATATATGAATAGTAAAACTTAGATTTTTTTATAGAAATGTAGACTAAACAAAAATTTAATCTCATAATTAAGCAATCCTGCCATAAGAATATGGATGGTGTCCTTAAGTTTTTTAGTCCTCACTATCACAGAATCCTGGAATGGTTTGGGGTGGGAGGGACTTTAAAATCATGTCATTCCAGCCCCTCTGCCATGGGCCAGGTTGCCAAATCACTAGAACAGGTTGCTCAAAGCCCTGTCCAGCCTGGCCTTGAACACTTCCAGGAATGGGATATCTGCAATTATGTGGAATAAAGGTCAGGTTGAAAATGTTTTACTGTGTATCAATGTTTCACATGCTGTAGTGATATCAAATATCAAGAGGCAATTACCTGCTAATAATCTTGCTAATTATAAGGCAAAGCCACGTCTTGGCATCCAGGAAGCATTCCACAAACCCAGAGTATTCCACAGGAAAAAAACAAAACATTAAGCTTCTATTACAACATTGTTACAAATCAGCATAAAGCAGTTTCTTAATTGTGAAATAAATGTGGTAATTTTCCTCTCTTCAGTTAGATGTCTCTCAAGCTTAACTTGCAGAATCCCCTGTGGTATGTTTGGGTTCCAGGCACAGGTCTGGGTTTTTCATGTGATGACTTTTCAAGGCTCCATCATCTGCAGTTCAGTGAGCCTGACAGGGAGGGAGGAGGCTTCCTAAGTTTGGGTTTTGGGATGCTCTGTAATCCTTTGACTTTGAACTGGATCTTCCTCCCTTGAAGAACTGGGAAGAAGTCAGGGTCATGTAAGCAGACACTATATCAACAGGTTGGAATGTGTTTTAAATCATTAGTTCTTTGACCTTTGATCTGTCATCAGATTGCTTCAGCGGCAGCAGGAGGAGGCTGCAAACAGGCTGCTGGGCAGTGCTATAAATAGTTCAGTGTCAGGGAAAGTTTAAATATGAGGCCATTCTTGTAGTAGATGTCCAGTGCAGTGTTTGAAAAGATCTCTGCATTTTCACAAATTCTTCTGGAACAGAAACTGATGTGTGGATGTGATAACACACATGTGGGTAGAACGTGCTCCTTCCTGAGCATCATGAAATTATATGAGGTCACTTGAATCTGTGAATCACCAAGATCCAGGTGGAAATGGGAATCTGTTCTTTCAGGGAAGCTAACAGAGGTTAAAGTTTCTCCCATGCCAGGGAATGGAGTTCAGATGTGAATTCATGCATTCAGGTAGCTTGATGTGAAATCAAACTCAGTGAAGCTGTGAGACTAATTGCCATTTCTGCATTTACATATCTTAGCTGCTGTGTCTTGAAGACTGCTCTTCTTGCAGGGTTCTTCTGGCATTTAACTGCGGGTTCAGTTTCTTCCCATTCTGAGGTGGAACCTTACTTTTCTGTTGGGGTTAGAATACTATTAATGACAAGTGATTGATACCAATCTTAGTTTTGGGCTTGAGGTCTCTTCAGAGACCAAACATTTGACAGGAAATGAAATTAATTGCACTACTTGGCTGATACTGATGAATGCTGACAGATGCCATGTCAGATTTTAAAAAGCTACAGGATCCCTTTGGAAGTAGAGGAGCAGCAGGATGATTAACAGGTGCCTGATGAGCAGGGCAGAGCATCCTTACAAATATACAGAAAGTTTCTTGGCTTTGTGGTCAGTGCATCCTTCATTTGCTTGGCTTGGATGAGGTTTGGCTTTGTTCTATCCTTAAACTCCTGGTTTGCTTATTTAAAATCTTTTTAGAGAGATGTTTCCTCTAGATGGTTACAGTCAAGCCATCCGAGGCTAAACTTTGACATTTTTCCACTGATTGCCTTTTCTTCAAGGTTCACTTCCCACAGACCTGTAAATGACTTTGATCTCCACCTCGTGCTTAGTTTAATGTGAAAGGTGTTTTAAATGGTTGAGTGATTCCTGCCATTGTTTCCATCCTGGCGCACAAACCACTGATTTTTCAGTGGGGAAGCTGTCACATTGCTGCACCACAGACAGCTGCTGTTTGCTTGCTGTTGTGCTAGAAAGACTGAAACTGTGCAAGTCAGGTGCAGACAGGAACAGCTCCCAGCGCAGCATTATTTGTGTCTCCAGTGCTGGAGGACTGAAGGCAGGGTCATGGCATGGGAAGCTGATCACGTTAAAACTGAGCTCATCTGAGGCTCAGAATTCACTTTTGGTTTCAGCTGAGTGAATGCTTGCGTTGAATGCCCAGGGGCTGCAGTCAGGTGCCCCACTGAGGGCTGCCTGTGACACGGTGACAGCGGCACTCAGGGTGCTGCAGGCAGGGAGCTTGAAGTGGAGCATCAGGGATCTTCATGGGAAGAGAGAAAGGCCTGACTGGAGGCTAGAGGATGCTTCCCAAGGGGGATCTCAGACCAGTTTAGGAGAAGAAGGAAGAAATACAATCTAGTCTTTTGCTCAGGAAGTGTTTTAGCTGCTAAACCTTTCCTCTACCCAATGCCAAGCATCATAAAAGCAGATTTTAAGGTCACCTGTGTTTGTTCCATGTTCATGTACTTTGACTTCCCAGCAAGTTTCTTGTGTCAGTCTGCTGAAATGAGAAGAGATTCCAGAACCACTGGGAATGCTGGACATCAAATAGCTTCAATCAAAATGCATCTCTCATCAGTGTATGACAGAAAAAAATCTCCAGTGACAGGAGTGTGACAAATGGTCACTGGGATCTCTGTTAGAGCTTTTGCAAACTGCTGCATTTCTTACTGGTGCCTTGCAATCTCCCTGCCAGGGTAGTGCTGCAGCACAGCATCTGAGATTTACTGTTCCTGTGTGCTTTTCTGATGATGCTTGGATGTAGATTCATTCTTTAAATGAATAACATCAGCAAGAAGAGTGTTGGTAAGAGGAGTAAAAGGCAGAAGAAGACTTGGTTAATTTGAAATGCAGAAACTTTAAAAAGAACTTGGACCTTGCTTTCATCAATGTGGGATTTGTTAAACTCTTATGTGGAAGAAAAAAACCCGATTTTCTCTGTGTATTTTTTTGGATGTAGGTGATAAACTGAAACATTTCCAAATTCCTTTCTACCTTCAAACAAGAGATCCATTATGTCCTAAGAATAACTGTTGTATGACTATTTCCCTGCTTGAAAACAGCACCATTATTCCATGAAGCTGAAAAATACAAGAAGGAAATAAAATCCCAACAGGAAATTGAATTTGCACCTTATTTAATGCACAGTAACAAAGTAGATCATTAGAATTTTCTTAATGAATAGCATTCACTTCTGCAGACTGAGAGCCCAGATTCACAGACTCTCCTTGTGTGGTTTTTTTCCTTCAGTGCTGAAACAATTTTTACTCAACATCAACATGAAATTCAACTCTCGCTCACAGTAAGGCTATGGAGATCCTAAATAATGCTCAGTAGGATCAAATCCTACTTTTGTTCTCTTTGGAAAACTCTGATCTCTTCATTTTTGTCATCACCATTAAAACTTGGAAGTGACTCACCTAAGGAATGGTCCAGGTCCCTGGATCCACAGGCAGCTGGATTGCTCCTGACCACCCCAGATATTTCCATGACAGACCCTGGAGCTTTGGGAGCTCTCAGCAGCCCTGGCCATATCTCCAGCCTTTTTGTGCTCCAGGGATGCAAAATAGGAGCTCCAGAGAGTAGCTGAAGACAGAAAAAGCTGGTGGGTGGTGTTTTCCTTAGCGTGGGAGGTAGAACGGTATTCCAGCTTATTCCATTCACAAGAGAGGCAGGATGGTTTGTTTGGAATATGAAATTCTTTGATATACAGAGAGAAAAGCTGAGTTCTTCCAAGAGCTTTTGAAGACAATGGTTTCTTCTTTCATTTAAAGAAAAATGCTGGCTTTTTTTTGTCTCTATGCTTGTGGTACCTTAGGGAACAGAAATGCTCCCCAGAGTCTCCTGTTTCAGAAGGAGGGTTTTGGTTATGAAAAACAGAATTTCTCCCATCATACTGAGCAGGAAGGATCTTGGGGAAATGTTTTTCTTCTGTAGAACTATTTCTGTGTGATGGATATTTACAGAATACCTCTTGCTTTTTGCCTTCTCAAACACGATTTGTGCTCCACAAAGTAATTCTTTCATTTTTCCCATCAGTATAGGAAAAAAGTAGTTTCATCTTTACAGTTAACTGCCATCATTTAGGTATAATTTTTTCTTTGGTGACATGCTATGTGTGCCACAGCAGTTGCATAGATCACACCATCAGAATGAACTGTACATATGTTGAGTTCACAGCTGATTTCTCTTCCCTGCCTCTGCTGCTTGAGGCATGAACGGTGGTGGGCATATGGGCTTTCTTTTTAATAAAAGTCAATTGCAATTCCTCCCTTCTTTTTGTGGTTTTTCTGCAGCGACCATAAATATGTGTGCTAAGGCAGTATGTGTCAGCTTGAGGGGATACATTGTCAGAGCCAGGACTTCTGCACAGTTGCAAAAAGAAGAAAAAAGAGCTGTTCAAATCCCCTCCCTGTTACACACCACACTGTACATGGAGTGTGGTACAGCCTTGTTTGTCCTTTCTGATTTCATCTCTGACTCAAAGTGAAAGCAGCCGGCTGGAGTCGCATTTTTCCAGCCATGGCCGTTAACAGCCTGGGTGACCCTTGTTTTTCCCATGTAGCTTAAAGCTGTGATTAGTGATAGGGACACATGTGCCAAATTGACTGCAAAAATCCCTTGTTATGTGGGGTAGCCAGGGCTTGTTTCTAATTCCTGCAGATTGGTGTGTGCTTCCTGCTGTGTGTGTGCCAGGGACGAGGGATCTGCTGGGGGCTCCCATCGCGGGCGCCTCTGCTTGGGCCTGCATCCGTGGCTGGCCAGGGTGGGAGGATTCAACTCAGACATTCTGAGTTATTTGCAAAATGAGTTAGAGATTGGGTAGAAAGAAGACTTCATTAGGAAAAGGGCAGTAGAAAGAGATTCTTTTTGACAATAGCAATTGCTGTCTGTAAAAGACTTGTGAAATATTTAGCTCCCCGTTTTCGTGATAGGCTTGAATCCCTGGGGGTAGAGCCTGATAACTGTGTGTGCATGAACCCTTTCCTTCCAATTCCGTAGTAGTTTTTGCAAACAATGATCTGCCACCTCTTCGTGATGCTGAAGCTGGGTTTTCAGAAGAAGCTAGAACAGAGGTGGTATTCAGAGTTACTTTTGATCATCCCAGCTTATTAGAGCCTTGCCTAGGCAGGTAGAGGGGGCCACAGTGACCAAATAAGTTCTTCAAAAAGTGACTCTGGTAGAACTGGGGATCATAGCAAAGAGCCAGAGAGTTCATACATGCAGCTCCTGAGGCAGACCCAGCTGCACACTGAGCACCTTCAGCTTGAGGCTAAAAAATAGATATACTTGGATGTTAAAGCTACAAGGTAAATTGTAGGATTTAAATAATCACACAGACACGTGAGTACTCCATAGCACTTCATGAAGTTTAGCAGCTTCCAAAGCATCTTTTAAACATTAAAGCAGAATTCTCCATTTCTACATTATTTAATGGTAAGGATCTGCCCAAAGTAACTTAGAGAAGCAAACCTATTGTAAGTAGGTTTTCCACTGGACCTCCAGTGGAAAATTGTGGTGTAGAGGTTACCTGTACATTCTGCCTAACAAGATATTTTACTCTTAATTTGAAAATAATATTTTAAACAAAATGGAGATCAGTAGAAGAAAAAGAAGGACTGAAAATATTTGAATATTTGGGTGGTTTTTTTTTTTTCTGGATGTTTACCTAAAAAACAGCTTGGAACCTTTTGCAGCATTTTAACAGAGCCTTAACAGTAGTTCTTTGTAATTCTCCTCAGTCACTGATAATTGAGTTTTGGCTGCTTGTGGATTTAATGCCACCATGAAATGTAATTTGTTTGCACATGGAATATTATCACTGTCTATGCAGAAATGTGAAACTGGAAAAATGCTGGTCCTGATACTGCTTTCCTTCTAAGCTGCATTTTAGTTCTGTTTATTGTTGTTCTATTAATTGTTGTTACAGTAGCAGTCATTAGACCTCCAGAGCTGGGCAAGAGACAAAGAAAACTTGCAATTCCTGCCCCAAATGCCTTGCAATTTTAATTTTCAAGGCAGGTAATTAGTAAGATACTAGCCCATTATAACAGCACTGAGGATGAATGTTGGGTACAATATTGTGGTTAGGACTTGTGGCAGAAAGAGAAATTGAACCCTAATCTTTCTGTATTTCATATTTTATTTTTTCAAGGACTGTGTAACTGCAAGGACCTAGTGTACTGCTTATTTATTTTTCCTTAATACTCAGAATCTCTGATATTGAATATTTCTGATATTTGATCTGAAGATACTTGAATCTTATGAAGGGGGATGAGATGGCATTCCTTGGAGAGTTAGGTTAACATACTAGATTGCTGTGAAGAGTGGTTTCTCTTACTGAATTACACAGATACAGCAATATACAGAGGAGCAGGAGGAGTGCCAGAAACCAAAGTGCCTGGGAGGAGCTGGGTATAAATTATTGGTGATACAGGGGAACACTAAATAGGTAGTTTCGAGTTCTTTGTTCAACCTAAGCTAAAGGCACAGTGTGAAATTCAATCTCCCATGGCACTTTCTCTTCATGGGGTTTGGCTGTTAGAGGTAGGATTGCTTTCTATCTCTCTGTTGACCAGAAATGCCAATGCAGGACTCTGAATATTTCCTCAAAGCAAACCAGGCACCAGGTTGTGATGTGTTCTGGTTTGAGTGAATAGGCATTTTACAGTGGAAAAACTGCCAAGTCACAGAAATCCTTGACTGGCTCTTCACCCTTTTTACTGATACAATTGAGCAGCTAACATCCTTAGCAGTGATATTTTTCTAATCTGCGTGGTTTGTTTTTTGATTCCAGTGTGTGGCTGTGACCTGGCACAAGGAGGCTTTTTTATAAAGAATGGAGAATATCTGTGCACCTTGGACTACCAGCGCATGTACGGCACCCGCTGCAACGGCTGCGGGGAGTTCGTGGAAGGAGAAGTGGTGACAGCTCTGGGGAAAACCTACCATCCAAGCTGCTTTGCCTGCACTGTCTGCAAGTAAGTCATCCCTTCAAACAAAATGGCAGGAGCCCAGTTCAAGGAAAACACAAGGAAAGGTGTTGCCATCAGACGCAAGTCTCAAGACAGATTTCTCTTGCGAACGCATTTATTTTGTTATAGAAGATCTGCTGCGGATCTGACTTTAAAAGTCTTGAAAATGCCACTCATTTGTATGGGGGACATGGCTTTTTTTATGACATGTAGTTCCCTGTTCTCAGAAAGTTACTCTCATGTCTGAAAGAATTAAGTGTCAGTCTTACACACTGAGATAATGATGTGAGTTCGGGTGATCAGCCCAGCTTGGTGGGGGAAATGAAGTGCAGCAAAATTCTGGATGCTACATTTGAGCTCTGAGGACAGTCCAACGTAAGAGCATGTCCTATGGGACTATTGGGATTCCCCCTCTTCTCAAATACTCTTTCTTGTCCCCAGTAAGAGAACCACTCTTCAGTTTTGCAGCAAGTAATAAGGAGATAGCTAAGGCTCTGTGGATCAGAGAGAGGTGGCATTTTAAACTCCTATCTCTGATAAGTAGTTGAAGTACTTTGTCCTTTAGCCTGGTACATTTTTCAAGCCCTTTTTTATTAAAAGAATTCTGCTTGTTTTCTGTTTTTAAGCAGTGTGTGAATTTACTGCATTTTGGTAATCGTATAATGTATATGTTGCAGTTTTATTTCCCAGGGACAGTGTGAAACATGACATCAATTTTCTGTACATTGATTTGCATCAATCTTTTTATGTTGAATGAACAAAAGATGAGTCTCTGAAATAGATGAATGAAATTCAGTATTGCTGCTGATTTATTTTTGGCCCACTTAGAGATGGCAGTGGAAAGGAAACCACGCCTGTTAGATTTTGTTTTGTTGAAATCAGCAGTAGATTTGCTAAGCAGTTTTGGAGTGAGGTGGGGGTCTGCACTCAGCAGTTAACACTCCTTATTAAAGATTTGGAGTTACTAAATGTTGTTCATCCTCTGATTTAGGCACCAAATAAGAGTTAACAGCAATGTCAACTTCTGCCTAACACACATTCTTAACATTTATGAGTGACTAGCTCCACATTCCTTCACCAACCTCAAGAACAGTTCTGATTCTTTGAGTTCTCTTCTGTATCATTTGCTACCCACAACATCAAGCTGAGACCATCATAAATGTAGGTGTTGTGTCTTA
Organism: Molothrus ater; assembly: GCF_012460135.2. NCBI lineage: Eukaryota > Metazoa > Chordata > Aves > Passeriformes > Icteridae > Molothrus > Molothrus ater. Next base: position 28,079,619 of record NC_050485.2, on the reverse strand, counting down.
GCAGATTTCACTGTCTCTGCTATTCAGATAAAATATGTTTGATAATATTTTTAAAATTAAAATACAAGGCAAGTCTAACCTCTGCTCTGCTTGCATCCATGGATTGGATTCCTTCCAGTGCCTGGCTTTGCCAAGGCCACATTGCAGAAACTATTTGGCCTGAGTTTCTGTAAAATATTGATTGCGCTGGAGGAAGGCAGAAAAACTCAAGGCAGGGAGAACAGAGGAAAAATCTCTGGCATAACCTTTGCAAAAATACATTTTTCTCTTGAACTTTCCAGGCGTCCATTTCCACCAGGAGATCGGGTTACCTTTAATGGAAGGGACTGTCTGTGTCAGATGTGTGCTCAGCCGATGTCCTCCAGCCCCAGAGAGCTGTCTGCCTCCAGCAGTAAGTTGCCATCTCATTCCTGAGCCTCTCGCTTTTCCAGGCTCATCAACATTTGATTGGAACTAACATAATGCAGTCTTTTGGTGGTTTTATTTTTATTCGCATTTAGAAGAGTGAACTATGTTGAGAATTTCTGTGTTGGTTTTTTTTCTCTTCATTAAGTGCCTGTTACTACAGATGGGAAGAGACACTTAGACATTTCAATGTGAAAAAATGACTTTTCCCCAGTGACTGGATTTTTAAAAACATTTTCTTTAAATTTTGCTTTGACAGGCACCAGAAAAGTATCTAAGTGATAAATCCTGAGGTTTCAAAGTTGGTAGGGTCTATTTCTTTAATGTATGATGGTGCAAGTTTAAGTATTCAAAAGCGGATGAAGTCAGAGGAAATTAATTTTCTTCTGCTATTTAAGAATTCAATTAAATTGTCCTTTAAAAGGAGTATCTACAGGATTATGCTTCCAGTAGACTGATGCCACAATGATACTGTGATCAGAGCCTCAGGAAACCATTATAAAAGACACAGGAAGCAAATTAAAGGGAAAGATAGAGAATAAAGAAAGTTTGGGATGCAAGTTTAGCTGGCTTGCTGTTGGGTTTTAACACTTTTAAAAGGTAATTTGTAAATTACTGATATTAATCTCTGCCTCTGGTAGTTAATTTTTGTTAATCTTTGGGGGTTTCTTTCTCTGACTGCTGGATTGTACTCAGCACTCACCCAGTGTAGTTTTGTAAATCAAAATGGCTGCAGCTTTCCTTGTGACACCGGGTGGTTTTCCTTCAGGGAGAAACTGTGTATTTTCTCCTGGTACTTGGCTTTGAGATCCTGGGATTATAAAGTGCTGTGGAAAGACAAAGATGGATAATGTTTGTGCTCACTGGATGAGTCAAGTGAATCTCAGGATATCTGATTTGCCTGAGAACATGCAATCAAACCCTTAGACAAAGGGAAAATGAGAGACTTTTTTTGTTATTGTGCCTCTCTGTCTGGGAAGTAATGCTTTTCCACTATAATTGTAGATTTGCAACTGAAAATGCACAGGCCTAATCACTTAAGGAAGAATTTAGGAACCTGCAAAACGGCTTACAAGACTTAAAAGGCAACATAAAAATTTATGAGGCACTTCAGGCACCCAGAGAATCCTTCTGAGACAGAGGAATGATGTGAAAATTGATATTTAGGGGGCAAAATTGGCAAGGAACTGCAAGGCATAGGGACCTTGGACAGTACTGATATTCTTTCTGTAAGCATGCCAGAGCATAGAGGAAGCTGGATCTGGCTCTCCAGAGGTGGCACACCTGTCCAGCAGCGTGGCACTTGCCACATGCCTGACTCCAGGTGCCAGAATGCCCCTAGAAAATGTCAGGTTGGCCTTGTCTGATACTTGGCAAGCCAGGGAGCTGGATACTCACCTCCCCACAGCCATACTCTCTGCTGGGATTGCTTCTTGGCTCCCACACTTCCATAGGTAGCAAAGATTATAAAACAACATTTTGTGGGACTTGTGATGAGATTATTGGGGTTTTTAATCACAATTGTGTCCTGCTGACAAACTGGTTTGCCAGTTCACACAGCTAGAGAGCTCCTGCTCTCAGCAGCTTAGAGTGCACTACTTTGAAATCTGGAGACACCTGTCATGGTGCATCTTGTTCTTTTATAGACAAAGACTTGCAGAAATGTGTAGCATAGAGTTTCAGGTCGTTTCAGTGCAAAACTCTCCAAACAGACAAATAAAAATGAGAACAGCTTCTGTTATATGTTCAGAACTAATCAATTTTTAAAAATTCAATGAAGAATCCTCTGTCTTCAAGGATTTACCAGTTGCTGCTTTAGCTTTGTGCAAAAGTTGACTTAGATACAGAAAAATACCTTGCCAGCACAAAAAAGTTAATTTTAATTAGTGTAAAGTATTTCAGATTACTTCCAGGTTTCGCCTGCTGGCTAATACACACTTATTTTTTTTCAAAAGCTTTGCCATTTTTGAAAGGATTTTTTAAAACACAAGTTATTTTAGCAGAGTCTGTGATTCACACTATGCATCTATTTCATATCCTATACTTCTCTCAGCTTCCTGTGATTACGTTCAAGTAGATCACTAGAGGAGACTTTCCTTAAAACAAGGAAAGTTTGAGGGAATTCAGTAGATTGCAAATATATCAGGTTTGATTGCTTGGTGTAATGTGAAAGGAAGCCTTCTATCCTGGAATGTCTGCATTAATGCTGACATGGCATTTTCCAGTGTCTATTACTTCACACAAATGAAAACTTACTGACAGCTTTGCTTGGATGATTGCAAGGAAAATCAAATGTGTCTGAGTACAGGGGTTAACATCTTGAATAACATGAACCTGAATATTGTTACACTCTATTCTAGTGCATAGCAGTGAAAATCAGATGGGAAAATATGAAATAATTAATTTTCTTTTTTTTTTTAGTATTAGTTGGGTCTATAATATTTATTTACCTTATTTATATTAGTAAGATATTTCTTTCACTGCACATCTGTTACCTGAAATTATAGCTATTTTCTTGAAGAACCAATTCAGTGACTCTATTTTTATTCTAAATTTTTAAAATTCAAATGCAGTAGAGTAATCATAATTTATAATTTAATCAATCCTATTCCTTGGCTACTGCTAGAAATACACAGTGCACTAAGTTTGGGATCTTCATTCATTCAGCAGGAAATCCAATAACAAATACCTGTAAATCACTTTGCAGACAAATGAAATGAGTGGTGTTTGGTTTTGTTATTGCTTTATTTCATATGACAGCTTGATAAATGCCATGTGAACTATAAAGCAAAGTGACTGGGACAGATGTAGAGCAGCACAGAGACAGGACCAATAGATAACACTGACTAGAAGTGAGGTGTTGATGCCTTGGATAGTTCAGGGCTTTCAAGATTCTGTCAAAAGACATGAAAATTTTTTCTTTGGGGCCCAGTAAAGGAGTAATGCAATAACATATCCCAGTAATTGCTATTTATTTTTTAAGCAGTGCCCAGGTTTTCTGTTTGGTATCATGATTGCCTGATTTGTCCTGTCTTTAGTTCTTTGTACTCTCTGTTGTGTTCTGGCTGCATGGTAACACACTGTGTTTAAGGTCCACGTTGTCTCTCCAGAAAACCAGTTGTGCAGACACCTGTTATTTCTAAATTTTGGGCAAAACTGTAACTGTGCAGCTGCATAACATGCCTTCCTTTGGGGCATTTATCAGGGAATTCTCCCCAAGGCAGCTGGTAAATGAACTGATGCAGGCTTTGAAAATAAAAGTCTCCAGTTTAGTCAGACCTTAATTTTTAAAAAGTACCACAATGGCTTCTATTTTTTTCTGGAATGCACCTGAGGTGTTGTGAGAAGTCCAGCTGAGAGCAGAGCAGCTGTACAGAGACCCCCACCGCACTGGGGACAGGCACAGGAGGTGGTGCCAGCAGCTGTGGGGCTCGAGCCAGCACTCTTCTGGCCCAGGCATCATCTTTGGAATCCAGAAGAGACTATACATGTCTTTGAATGTAGTTTAGTCTCCCTTCCTCAAGCTGAGGTCTTTTTCCTTGGGAAATTCACTGTTCCCACAATAAAGCAATAAGAATGCTGTGTCATTTTCTATGAGGTTGAGCCCTTTCTCTGTTGGTTCATTATCTGGGTGCTGGTCTGGAAGCTTTAATTATTTCTGATTATCTGTTTGCTGGAAGGTTGGATCATTTTTGTGATGTACATGAACTTACTAAGAAATTGCATTTCAAGTGAAAAGTGTGTTTTCTGGGACAAACCTCCCCATCCAAAAGAAACTGAAGCATTCCAATCACCTAACAGGAGTTCTCATTTTGAAAAATTCATCTTTCAAAATGGTGACAAAGACTTTGACCATTGTTTCTTTTCAGTGAAATGGAAACTTGTGTCCTATAAATGCCAGTGGTGATATGTCACTGACAGATTTTATGAAAATCCTTTCGCTAGGATTTTTCTCCTGAGAAGCCTCAGAAAATAAATGTAAACAATAACGATGTGATGGCTGTGGAATGTGGTTTGGAGGTTGCTGACCAACAGGTGCATCTTTGATTGGTTCCACGTGAGTTGTTTTTACTTGATGACCAATCATGGTCCAGCTGTGTCGGACTCTTTGGTCAGTCACAAGATTTTATTATTCATTCCTTTCTAGCTTTGTGATGTCTCCTTTCTCTTTCTTTAGTCTAGTTTTAGTATATAATTTTCTTATAATATAATATAATAAAATAATAAATCAGCCTTCTGAAACATGGAGTCAAGATTCTCATCTCTTCCCTCATCCCGGGGACCCGCAAACACCACCACAGTGATACAGTTCAGAAAGGAGAAGAGGGAAGACATTTCAACTTCCCTTTCTTTGTAAGAGTCTCTCCTGTGAGTACAGAGCATTACAGTGCAGCCAAGAGGTGGACCAGAGTTTCCAAAGCGAGTGTTCCATGAATAATCCTGGTGCAGCTGTTCCCCGAGCAGCCGGCGTCCACGTGGAGATTTCACATCGTGTTTTGTGTCTTTGTCCTTGTCTGCTCTGCACATTATGTTCTGGCTCAAAGAATGTCAGCTCTTTGGGACAAATGCTTTCATGCCTATCAGTACAGAGTCTAACAGGGTTGGATTTGGCCTCACAAATGGGGATCTTTGCTCTATTGTGATATAAATAATAAGCTTAATGCCTAATGGACTTGTGGGAAAAAGGTGTCTTTGCTAATTATGCAGTAGCCTTATCTCTTTGAAAAAGATGCAGGCAGTAACGTTCCCAGTAAATAAATGAAACTTCCAACAAGCTTCTGGAAATACTGAAGTAAAGCAGAGCCAACATACCATACCTGCTGAAGGAGGAGGAGATGGGAAGGAAAAAATAGAAATCATCTTTTGCCTCACTGCCCAGAAAAGTGTCAGGAAAGTGAGCTTGTATTTGAGACAACAGAGCATCAAAATGGAGAAGCAATTTACTTTACAGCCCTCCTTTAAAGGCTCTTTAATTCTTAATGCAGTCCTATAGTCAGGGCATAACTGTCCTTTCATTAGATAAATATATAAGTGATTGCTGCCAGTGTTCAAAAGTAATGTCAGAGCTGATGTATAAGCATCACAGACTTCTCCATTAGAAATCAGCTAAAATGGATGCAAAATTCCTTTTAATCATACTTCTTTGGAAAGGTCTGCAGCTTGGATTTGTAACTGTTCAGCCACATTTGAGTAATTGTTTATTATTTTGTTATTTATAATTTTTTCCTGGAGCTCCTGAAAACTCCTTCAATTCCATAGAGAATTTAAAAGTGCAGGGGAAAGTTGGCTGACTGTTGCTAAGCAAGATATCTGCAGTGATTTTAAAAGGTGTTGAGCAACATCCAACACATGATTTTGAGCTTATTCTTAAGAAATACTCTCCAGTTTCACACTGTGTCAAAGCTACACAGGTACTTGGCACAGGTGGAGGTGGGCCTAGTGAGAGACACTGAGCTCACTTTGTCTTCAGGAACATTCACCCACAATATCCACAACTTCAGTGAGGGCCCTGGGGAACTTAGAGAGGCTCAACAGTTTTGGTTGTCAGCATGCATTTTTAAATTTTAATTTTTAAAATTTTGAGCCTTAAGCATTTATTATTTTTTATGTGCTGTAACACAAATTTTTTTTCGTTTTATTCTTGGCTTGTCTCTTTACATAAGCAGAAGCACTCCCATAACTCTGGGCATTCAAGCTACTGGAGATTCAGTTGAGGGTTTGGGGAACTTGACAGAAGAGGCACACATTGTCCCATATCTCTTTTTTTTTTTCTGTTTACCATAGAATAAAAGCATACTATGGACATCACTGTTGATTGATTTCAAACACTGATTTAAATCTTTGATTTTAATCATGGTTTGTTCAATAACCCAGGAAACCTTGATTAGACTGACTGATTGTAACCTTGGATTACATTTAGATTTTTAATTAGAAAATACTAATTGATAAACATGAGGGTACTTCATATCTGTACACATCTACTTAACCTAATATAGCTCTGCATAAAGTCATCATATTATTTAACATCTACATTTTTCCCTAACAACTATTTTTGCTAATGAGTTGTCAAACTCTATTTGAATTAAAGTTGAAATTTTATTTAGAATGCATAAAGTATCTGTGGATATTTTTTACTTTCAGAAATTTGCTAGATACATGAAGAATATAAATGAATTAAAATATATTTCAGTTTTGGAATTTATATTTTTCAAGAGTCTGTAGTTATGAAACTATTTACTTTGGATCTCCATGACCTTAAAAATTTTGAAAGTGGAACATCTTATATACCCCAATTTTGAATACGAAAAGGGAAGCAAGTTTATTCCGTATGTTTTCAGATCCTACTCCTAACTCCAATTTATTTAATACTTTAAAATTTAAATCAAATCCTTTTTCTTTAATATTACTATTTAATTCTCTATTTTTTTAGTCTGAATTTGATTGTAATAACCTTGCAGGGCAGCTTCATTTATGACTTAACCCACTTAAGCATATAGTGGGTCTAAAATTTTACCCCACCCCCCCCTTTTAAGAATAAAAGAAGCAAATCAACGTTCATGACATGATAAAAGTTCAAGAAATTATGCAAACTCAAGCAGAGTTCCTTTCTGGCAAAAGCCATTAGATTGTGCCTAAGAATATGCAATTCTTTAATGGCACTGGCCAATGTGTATGATTGTTTCAAGATGATTTATTCCTTTGAAGAATGCTTGCAGTCTTTGAAGCATTTTCATAATTTTAATTACTTTCTAGGATTAATTTTATTTCACTTTATGTCCTGACTCAGAAAAATGGGTGAATTACTCAAGTAGTCTCCATTTGCACAGCTATTTCCTAGTTTATAAGGACTGGTATTTTAATGCTGCTTGATAAATTGTGTTCAATCCTTCCCTGGAGGTATAGAAGCTTTGTTAGAAACTTGACCCCTGGGTGATAGAGATGCAGCAGCAACTGCATTTAAAATATAGTTGTGGCAGGGCAGGAAGTGTCTGATTTATGAGTTTTCTGTCAGAAAATTCCTTTTGAAAAGTAACTGTTCTTCAGGAAGGTGTTTGCAGTCCAGTTTCCCCATTTCTTTTGGATGCTTTTGTGTTGCAGTAAATTGGACAGTACTAAATATGTGTCAGTTCTTGCTTGCCTGTGTGTAACCCCATCTTGAACTTGGCAATCAAAACACATCCATGTCCTTGGGTTTTACTGGAGGAGTGCTACTCCAGAGCTAATCCCAAAGGAAGTTCTGGGGGAGGTGCAAGGAATTCCTCAGTAAATGGGTGTTGCATGAGCAGGGATCACTAGCTTGGAGAACACAACTAGAAGGGAGATCCCCAGGGACTGGAGTGTCTGGGAATTGTCATGTTCAGAAAGCCTGCCAGGTAGCAAGTCAGGAATCAGAGGTCACTTCAAAAGAATGTGAAAAGTGAATTAGCTGTTAGCCAAACCTTAGTTTGCCATATATTATCTGGGCATGAAAAGTTTCCTAAAGGTTGTCATAAGTTTCATTCCTTTTTTTGGGAAGTTTGCACCCTGTTGGAATTGCTTGTTTTCCAAGAGTAACAGTTGAAAATTGTCCAAAATAGTCTGCAACGTGCTGTCCATGAACTGGGTATTAAACAATGAAGCTCTGAGATAATGGTGCAGTTCCCTTGAGGTACTGTGAGTGGGAATTGTGACTTTGAATTCTGAGTACTGAAATGTGGTAAAAGAAATGATGGGATAAAAGACTGACCTCAGCTTATAAGTACCTGGTTCTGGTTTATCCTTTAGAGTACTTTTACAGGTGGGGCTCTGGGGGTGCTGGGATGGGAAGAAACCCCAAAATTTTATCTTTCTTTTATAGGACAATTAAAAACTCTTCTCTTTCATTGTGGATGTTTGCTCTTTCTTCCTCCTCCTGTTTCATCCACCCTCTTATTCTCAGTTCAGATACCTGTGTGAAAGATTGGGTTGAAGAGGGAACTGGGACTGGTTAACATGGTGATGCACTTTTTTCAGGGACAGTCTGCTGGAGTAATGTGTCAGAAGGTCATTTGGTTTGGTCTCCTTTGGGAATGAGGAGTAGAAAGATGTGGAAATGAGGAATTGCCTTTCTCTGTTAAACACTTAAATCAATACAGACCCAACTGGGGGTGGGGAAGAGCATTCAACCTTCTGAATCACTTCAAATTAAATCAGGTGATGAAACAGCAATTTGCAGTAATCACAGAATCATTTAGGTTGGAAAAGATCTCTGAGATCATTGAGTCCAGCTTACACCCCAATACCACTGTGCCAGCCAGACCATGACACTGAGTGACACATCCAGGCTTTGCTTAATCAGCTCCAGGGATGGCAACTCCAGCACCTCCCCAGGCAGTCCATTCCATTCCAGTGTCTAATCACACTTTCTCTGAGGAAATTCTTCCTAATGTCCAACATAAACCTACCCTGGTGCAATTTAGATCATGCATAAAGATATTAAACAGGACTGGGCCCCATCCTGGCCCCTGGGGGACAGCACTAGTGACTGGTCTAATGATACATCCAAGATGTACAACAATGTGTGCCTTAAGCAGACAAGTCAGTGTTGGGCACTCAGATGCTTCCAGGGACTTGTGCTGCAAGCAAAGAATGCCAGTTCATGCCATTGGGATTTCTTTGCCTATTTAATCAACTGAAATAGTTTTATTTTCTCTAACTACTTGTTTTGAAAATATCAGTTTTTCCCAACTTGCCATTTATAATAAACTGTCAAAGCTATACTGCACTTCCCATGGGAAATTTATTTCCCTCCATTGTATGAGCCCAGCCTCTTATTGTTAGATTTCAAGAGTACAAGGCTGCTTATGTGGGTTTGTTTTGCCTTCAGCAAAAGGGCAATAGTGAATTTGTTCTGACAAACATTTCCCATCCTTGCAGTGGCAAAGAGAAGGGGTTTGGCAGCAGATTTCCTGAGTTACATGCTCAGATTGAAATCCTGCACGTAAAATTCCCAATATTGTATGTCCTTCTTTGACTTCCAGAACTTAGCACAGCCTCAATGACCAAATGGTTATGCTTTAAACTTTGAAAATGTTTGTCATGCTGTGAACATGGTGAGTTTGTATTTTTAGCTTTGACAGAAATACCTTGAAGATCTGGAAAAGCCTGCATGATATCATCAACCCTTTCAATTTTAAAGCAAGGCTTTAGAAGGTGTTGCCTGCTCTGTTGTTAAAGGGTGACTGAGAAAAAACTGTGGTCTCCCCACCTCTATGAGAAATTATAATTGCACAACCTTCAAATTGCCACAGAAGAATTACTGGGATATAAGTTGTTTTTCAAGGTGACTAAGAGCTATTTATACTTAAGAGATTTCTTGACCTTGACTCCAGTGATCATATTTGCCTCTTTCATCACTTGTAAATCACTGGCTCTTTAGGTCCAGCTATGTTTGACAATGTATTTCTGTGTAAGTCCAATGAAAACTTATTGTTTAGGTATTAAAATAATAACAAAAATCCCCCCAATTCTTCCCTGCTTTTCCTGTTTCAGAACAGAAACCTGCTGGTGCTGTCTCTGTAAAGCTCACATATCAATGTTTGGTAAGGAGGGGAAATAGATACAGAGAGTGTAATAAGAGTACAAAATACCTGTGACCTGTGGGGGTTGTGGCAGCCTCAGACTTTATCTGTTAGGTATGTGATGGCCATCAGGAGTGAAATGAACTCCTTGGTGACTTATTTAAATCAGACTGCTATTAGCTTTGTTCACAGAGCTAACCCTGCATGGAGCAGAGCTGGTGTAATCATTCACATGACTTTGCATATCCCTCTTTATGAGGACAAAAGCACACAGAGATGGTTTCTCCTTCAAAAATCATATGGGATAGGCAGAGAATGTGGGATGAAGACATATTTGCTATTAAATTTGTAAAGCAGTCCATGTGGGAGTGAGTAAAGTGTGCTGAGGGTTAATCCCAGAGCTGCATCAGCTCTGAGCTCACCTGTGCACTATTGGCTGAGAGCAGGGGAGGGAGGCAAAGGCAGAAAATCCACTGCTTAATTTAGACAGTGACAAATGGCTTGCTGTGCAGGATGCTTCACTCCTGGATGTCTGGGGTGGTGCAGATGCTAAAAAGGGAAACACATTTTCTCATATCTTTACAAGCAAGGTGTCATGGGTGGCAGCTCAGCCTGACCTGTGTCTTTTAGTGGGGCTGCTAAAGGTGGTGGCAGAGTGGAGGTCTAAATCATACATTATATTATAGTGGTGTGCCCTGTCCCCCCACTTTCCCATGCTTTTGGGCTGGCTGACTCCACAGCACAGTTCTTTTGTCCAGGCATTTTGTTTGTACCCAGACATGTCAAATGTGACCTATATCTAAGTGCATATGGGAGCTGTACTGCTCTCTCTGCATTTTCACCAGCACACTGCACTGTCCGCCTCCTCCTCCGTTATCTTGGCACTGCTGAATGTGCCACGTGCAAGGAATGGCAGTAAGGAAGGATCCAGGTGATGTGGCAAAAAGAAAATGCAAGAAAGCTCAGATTCGAGGGGTGCAGTCTGTTGGAGCCAGGTGAAGCCAGAGAGCACCATGGGGGGAACCATTGTACACAAATTCAGGAAGGATTGTCAGGTTTTTCAGTCTGCTCTGGCATACGGTTGTGGACCTCTGTTCTTACCTCAAACCCCTTTTATTTGCAGCAGGTGCCAGTTATAGGTTAGACTGATACAGATTGTGCTTAATGTGATACTGAGATCCTGCCTGCAGACCCTGGTGACATTCAGCCAAGGGCTTAAATGTGCCTCATGCAGGCCTGAGATCATAATGGCTTTTATTTGTAGAATTTGGATGAACAAATGGTCTTTTCTTAGCCCAGCCCAGCCCTATTCACTTTCTATTTTAGGAGATAATGATAATTGCAAGCTTTCCATGTATATACCAACAGTTTTGTCAGAATTAAAATCAGATTTATTTAAAAGCCATTTCAGACTAATACAGCAGCATTGGGCTATTAGTTTACTTTGCTTCTAGACATTCAATATGTCTGTTGTATTAGCAGCATGGAAATGATAATTTCCTTTTGCAAAACACTTCAAGGAACCCAGAACGAGTGTAGATGTCACTGGTGTTATAGAATAATAAAAGGATGTTGCCCACCCCTGTATTAAACATGAGCACAATACTAAGTCTGGTGCTCAGACTTACTGTGATTTGGCTTACAAAGAAGCAATTAAACAGTCAGAGGTACTTCATGGATCCCTGCTTTCCCCAGGTATCTGGTTTTGGCATCAATAAAGATGCTGGGTTAGGTAGACCTTTTGTGTAAGGCAGTTTCTCTCTTCCCACTGCCTTGGAAATTAGGTGTTTTAAAAATCTCTTTATTGATTCAATTTCTGAGAAAATTCAATTTCATGAAAAATGTTTCCCGGACAAAAATGAAAACAGCATGGAAAATACAGCAGGTTTTTTGAGGGAAAATATCTCAGGGAATGCATCCCAGTGTGCCAGGCCCCAGGCTGGCTCTGGAGGAAGCCAGGAGTGCTGGGGGCTGAGAAATGGGCGCTGTTTTCAAACTGAGCTCAGCACCCACTGGGACTGAGGACAGGACCCCATTTGCTCTCACAGTCCAAGCCAGGTTGCATGGTTTCAGATTCAGCTGAAGGAAATGAGGGCTGGAAGGGTCCTCAAGGGGTGATGCAGTCTCCTCCCCAAACCAAGGTGAGATCAGTGTGCCAAAGCCTCGCTGACACGTGTTTGTGCCTTCCTCTGCCTGTGCTGGACATTGCAGAGCCTCCCTCCCTTGGTGACCTGTGCCAGCCTTTGCTGTCACCCCAGCCTGGCACGGAGCCTTCAGCTGTCATGGCAGAACAGAGGGATGCATTACATGGTGTCACTCCTTGTCATTTCATCATTTCAGCTTGTAACATATGTCCTCTAGAGCAAAGTCCTGGTATGAGGACATCTCAGGGCTGCTTTTCAAGTCCCAAGTCGTGTCAAAAGTGTGTGACTCACATTTTGTCATAAGGTACCACTGTGCTTAGTGCCCCTCCCCTCCTTTTTCAGGGGATTTGAGAAGAAGAAGAAGAAGAATGCTGATAGGAAGAGGGACATGCAGTGGTGGATTCCTGGATTGCAGGAATGTGCAGCATATATTTGGGGTTCTTTTGGCCCGTTATCCAAAGTCCTGCCCTTTAGTCAGAAGGGCTGACTCTGCTCCCATTATCATTGTGATAATAAACTTGGACTTGCCCTTCAGCAAGGCATGGTGTTGCCTGGGCTTAAACCCATCAGGAGATGAAGGTTTTTGGGCTGTGCCTGCTCAGTCAGCTTGAGTGTTGGAGCCAGGGTGATGTATCCCTGCTGCCTGGGCTTTACAGCTCACATTGCTCACTTCTGTTTGTCTCCATTTCTTTGGATTTGTTGTTGTTTCAGGCATTCACCAAAGGAGCACCAAGTCTGGGGATAGTAACACCTGGGAAATCTTTTGTTCCAGGCTGTCTCTGTGGCTTCCATGAGTGGCTCAGCTGATGGGCATTCCCTTTCCACTTCACTGGGCTTCCAGGCCCTCCCCTGCCCCAGTCCTTCTGTCCCCTGAGGCTGGGCACAGCAGCACAACCCTTGCAGTTCAGTGCTGCCTGCCACATCAGTCTCTTCAGATCCTACCATGTGCTGGGCTGCCCCTTAACAGGAAATCTTTTTGAGTATTTTATGTTTGAAGGGAGAGGAATGGAAGCTTGGGGCTGAGCTAGAGAGCTCTGATGTAACATGAGCCATTGTGGCACCCCTGGGACAGAGTGCTCCTGGCTTCTGCTTCCCTTTCTGCCATCAGGGTCCTCCAGGACTGATTGCAGTGAAAAGTGACCACCAGGAAAGTTCCAAAACTCCTGAGCCAGAGTCCTTTTGCCAATTAGAGACCAGGAGAGCTTCAGTTTCCCATAGCTGTGGGGGGACAGCAACACACCCTCCCTGCAGTGACAGGGCTGCCAGCCCTGCCCTGGGCTAGCCCTGCAGGCAGGTGTGTGCCAGGGCTGTGCCTGCAGGAGGGTGTGTGCCCTGGCTGTGCCTGCAGGCAGGTGTGTGCCAGGGCTGTGCCTGCAGGAGGGTGTGTGCCAGGGTGTGTGCCAGGGCTGGCCCTGCAGGCAGGTGTGTGCCAGGGCTGTCCAGGCAGGTGTGTGCCTTGGCTGTCTCTGCAGGAGGGTGTGTGCCAGGGCTGCCCCTGCAGGCAGGTGTGTGCCAGGGCTGTCCCTGCAGGAGGGTGTGTGCCAGGGCTGTCCAGGCAGGTGTGTGCCTTGGCTGTCTCTGCAGGAGGGTGTGTGCCAGGGCTGTCTCTGCAGGCAGGTGTGTGCCAGGGCTGTCCAGGCAGGTGTGTGCCTTGGCTGTCCAGGCAGGTGTGTGCCAGGGCTGTCCCTGCAGGCAGGTGTGTGCCAGGGCTGTCTCTGCAGGCAGGTGTGTGCCAGGGCTGTCCAGGCAGGTGTGTGCCCTGGCTGTCCCTGCAGGCAGGTGTGTGCCAGGGCTGTCCTTCAGCAAGGGGCGCCACTGTCCCTGCTCCCTGTGCCACACGCGGGGCTCTGCTGCCACCCAACGGGGACAGGAACAGTGCTGGCCCTGCTCTCTCAGCTCCGTGCAAGCTCTCAGGGTCTTGCTAAAGCAAAACCAGACCCTGGTTGCTGTAGAAGACAGGAACTTTCTGCAGTGAGGACTTTTTGGTAGCTTGTTCCTGACAGAATCTGGAGTTTGTACAGAGCTTTCCAGGTGGTCTTTGAGTCACAAACAGCATGAAAAACAGAATTACTTTCCCTCTTCTACTGAGAATGTCTGTAAGGAGAAAGACTGAGTCTTTGTGCAGGACCTGGGGAGGGTTTAAGGAAAGGAAGATGTGCCTTTGCACTGCTGTGCAGTTCATCCCTTTGGCTACCAATGCTGTGACAGGCAGGCAGTTAATTAAGGTTAATGAACCAAGCAGCTGACAACAAATGCATCTGTTTGCTTGTTTGCAGATTGTGCTGGCTGTGGAAGAGACATCAAAAATGGACAAGCATTGCTAGCCCTGGACAAGCAGTGGCACCTGGGGTGCTTTAAGTGCAAGGCCTGTGGGAAGGTGCTGACTGGGGAATACATCAGCAAGTGAGTAACCTCTGTCTGCTTCTCTGCTGAACTCCTGGCACACTTTTAGCTGCTAGCAGAGAAGACCTTGCAGCAAAATTCACATCTGGAAGTCCTGCTTTGACCACCTTTGCATAGACACCAAAGTGTTTGTTCCCAGAGAGAGCTGAGCTGGGAAAGTGAACTGCAAAGTGCAGCTGAAAGCTCATGTTTAATGATGCCAGTTTATATTTAATACCAGTCTGAAAGAGGTATCATTCCACATTCCCAGAGAGAATTAGGTGGATTGTTGCACATGTTTTCTGTAGTAGCCAGATAAACATTGTGTCATTTTGCTTCCCAACATGTGATTTTGAGGACAAAAAAATACTAATTTGTCCATTTCTTACCTTTTCTACATAATACAATAAATGTGATGGTGTGATTGACCTGACATTGTATTTCTCATCTCCATATAAGAAACCAATGAAGAGGGTTTTGAGTTGAAGAAGGTGTAGAGGAAGAGAATAGGGAAATGATAAAAAGAGCAGAAATGAAGATACAGATTATTTTTCCCCCTTCAAGCATATAGCAAAGAGAAAAAATAATGAAACAATGTACATTTCACAAACCTGTTATTTGGGTGTATATTTTATTTATAAGTAATTTCTGTAATTTCTCAAAAACAATCTGGTGCCTGAGTAATGCTCCTAGGCATTTCTAGTGTTTCCACTTTTACTGTATGTTCCTTGTTCACACAAAATACTACATTACCTTACACTTAAAAGTAACTGCTTATGGCCTTGCAGCCTACCAAAGACTTTTTTTTTTTTTTCTGAAGTGAACAAAAACTGTCTGCTTGTGCTAGACTGTGATTTCCTCTCAACCCCAGAGACAGCTACACTGATTCCCTGGAGCTGCACCACTGTAGGTGTAGAGAGTCTGCTCTGAAGAAGGAGGATTACTTCAGTAGTTTGTCCTGGATGCCTTCTCTGGATGGAAATTTAAGGAATAATTCTAAGAGGCATTAGTGAGAATGTTATTTTTGTTTCTTGTGCTACAAAGTGTTTCCCTTGAACTCTCCCCATTTACCTGGGTCTGTGTATAGGAGTTCCAAGCTGAAGACAAATGAAGAGAGTAAGTCATGCTGTAACCTGTTTAATAAGAAGTGGTTTGTAATTTGTGAATTTTCTTTTTCAGAGATGGTGCTCCTTACTGTGAAAAGGACTACCAAGTTCTTTTTGGAGTCAAGTGTGAAGCATGTCACCAGTTCATTACTGGGAAAGTCCTAGAGGTAGGTGTTCTGTGAACTAGAGTTTATGAAGAATTGAGCCACCCATTATGTCTTCACCTAACTGCAGAGAATACAAAAATTCTCATAGAAAGGCTTCCTGCTGATTCTAGAACAAAGTTGCTGATTTTCAGAATTATTTTCAGTGCTTTCGTTTTGCAGTCATCTGGAAAAGTGTGTGATATAGAATTAATTGCATTAGTTTCTATGGATCTGTGGTTTCTGTTTTTCTCTCTTCATAGTGATCTGCAAAGCACATTGCACTGCTTATTCTGTCAGATTTAATATATTTACAGAAATAATTTAAGTACTGGAATCACTTTTGGCAACTATAAGTTTGTCAGAACTTACCACATGAGATTTACACATGATTTGAATGATGCTGAGAAGATGAGAGGGAGAGATGTGCTGGAGAGGTAAATTATGTGTTCAGAAATGAAAAGGCAGAAACCATCTGAATAATCTCCTTTGCTGACTCTTATTTGGAGTCCTCAAGGTTCTCACTGAAACCACTCAAATATTTTTAGAGATGTCAGCACCACCCTCCATCTGTCATGGCTCTGTCAAGTCCCCTTTGAGCTGGAATCCTTGAACTATGCTTGGGTTCCTCTGTGCCATCACTGAATTGTTTAAGGGGCCAAAACACAGAGGATCTTCCTTGTCATTGAGATTTGAGAAACAAAACTTAACTCTTGTCCCTGTAGGAAACTGCTCAGTGGAAAGAACCTAAGCCTTGGGCTCAGATCAGGAGCTGGAGTGTATGTTTTTGAGCAAATAACTGAAAATATACCTGAAATTGTCACAAAAATAAAAGCAGCTGGAAGTTGCAAGTGACAAGTTGCAGGTTCCCTTCTTTGTGTCCCATCTATTACACATGTAAGACTGGGTCAGCCCTGTTGTAAGAAGTTTCAGGCTTGACATAAGATGGTATTGTGGTTTAGTTGTGGAGGTTTCTCTGGCTCAGCATCCAGAATATGAACCATGAGGGACTCAGAGCTCCTGTGGACACCCTGAGCATTTGGAAGGATGCACAGTTCTTTCATTAGCCACACTCTCAGCCTGCCTCCTTTGAAATGTGTGTCTGATTCCTTTGGAGACCTGCACAGATAATTACTGAGAGCAGCCTGGCTTTTCCCCTGAGTAGGAAGGCTGTGACTCTGGCTTTCTTCTTCTGGCCTGCCACCATCTGCTTATCTATTCCTGTCTACTGATGAGTTTTTGAAATTTACTATTGTGCATTGGAGACACTGCAGTTGCAATGCTGTGCAGGAGGCTCTGCAGGAGAGAAGTAATTGGATTTGTGAGATTGGAAAACATAAAATAATTCTAAAATTGTTTTAGGTGTACATGACAGTTGCTGTCACCTATAAGCAATGCAACCTGTTCAGATGAAAATGACAAAAGAGAGGGTTATTGGAGTCTGTGGAGGGCTGGGAAGAAATAAACTATTTCTGTCTGGAGCATTTTGTGAAGTTGCTGTGACTATAGCAAGGTTGCACTCATGTTACTCCTCCTAGCATCAATGAGGAAGAAACCTAACTGTTTAAGGGGTCATGAGCTGTATCCCATCAGAACTGCATAAACTGAGACTGAGGAAAGATTAGTTCAATTCACCTGGAACTTGGCTGTCCATCATAATTTAAGCTAACATTCATTCATAATTTACGCTAACATAACATTCATAACATTCATAATTTAAGCTACCATTCTGTATCCCAGAACCTTGGTGCTCATTTTGGCCCCAAGGTGAGTTTCTCACTTCATAGCTCTTATTCTTCTACGGCTATTTATTATCAGAAGATGAGACAGCATTTGCTGCAGAAAGGGAGCATGTCCAAACTTTTGCAAGAGTGTCCCTCTTCTCAGAGTCAAATTCTAATAGAAAGGATAAAGTTTTTTCTATTTAACCTGGCCCTTGCAGCATCAGATTTTTCTGATGAATTAGAAACAGACCTTTTGAATGATACTGTCAGTAATGGAAACATTAAGCATGCTAAGTTCTGGTTCAGTCTAGAAATTTTACTTGAATATTTGTGGCTCTCACTGGTTATCAGAGACACAACCCAAAATACTGCAGCAGAGGGCAGCAGTGGTTCTTAGCACATAACTGAGACCAAACTCCTTGATGGCCTGTAGAACTTTTGTTGCTCTGATTGCTGTCTGTAAGGTGTAGGCTGGCCAAGTCATAAGAAATTTTCACCAAAAAAATCAACATTGTGTAGGCAGGGAGGCCATTCAGACACTGGCTTTGCTGAATTGCAGTGTGTATTAGCAGCTTGGATAGTCCATGATTAAAGTTCTCCCAAGTATCATCTGGGAATGCACATTCAGGACAGATATTCAGACACTCTGTGTCTTTTTAAGTTTGGAAGATGCAGGTGAGCAGCTACTGTTGAACAATCAGAGCAGTTATCACAACTGTGGGCTTGCTTGGTGGCTCCTCCCCGTCAGACACGCACACTTCCAAAGGGGCAGCACTAAATACTGCCTCGAAATATGGCTCAAGGAACTAATAAGTCAAAAGCTAGCATGGGAAAATCATGTGTCAGCAACGTGTGTGTGTCCCCTTGGGCAGGAGAGGTCATGTAAAGGATGGGGTCAGGGCATGACACAAATCCTCTGCTAATGATGGAGAGGAGATCGGAAGCAGCCACAGGAGATAATTCACAGCACAGGAAGCCACAGCTCACGGAGGGCTGCAGGCCTGTTTGAGGCAGGACAATTAACAATCTCCTTATCCTGTACTTGAAATCACCCACAACCTTTCAGTTCACCTGAAGTTTTAATTTAGATGAAGCTTGAGATTCTCAGAGGAGGATTACTGTCTTCCCTCTTTGTTTTCTTTGGGAAATGTGGGTATTTTGGATGATTTATATCATATGGGTTGTCTCTTGTTCTGCTGTTTCCCCCTTGAGAAGGAAACCATAATTTTGGTATGAAGTAGCACCCTTACAGGAATTGTCTAGGTAGAGGTTATGTCTGCCCAGCCCAAATTATGCCTACTAACATGCAGTCAGAAAAAAACCCCAAAACGCTTCATATTTTGCATTTGTTAATAAAAATGATTGTAGCAAATGTCCTGTAGTAAACATAGTGATCAGTGTATTTCATTTGTCAATAAAAGAATTCATTATGTCAGAAGCAGAATCTGCTATCTCATCATCTTCATCCAAAGAAATTATTAGAAGTGGTTGAAGGGAATTATATGGTACATTTTGCACAAAAACTTCCCTCTAATGGATCAGAAATTATTAGCAGCAAGCCCTTTTGGTGCTGCTTTATTTTCTGCTTATTCCATCCAGGGCAGTCTGTAGAAATATTGAAGGGAGATGAAAGCGTGAAAGTTAGATTTGGGTTCACAGAGGCTGGTGCTGTCTATTTTACCTGTAAAAACCTATTTCACTTATTTATTCATTTTGAGAAGTTGAGATTCTTTGCAGCATTTCAGACTTGCAACTCCTCCTTGTTTTGTCCCTCAGTATGGCTTTAGCACCTCTGAGAAAGTCAGATTTTTCAGTCTCCTACAGTGAACAGCCAGCAAGACAGACAGCCACTCCTCCTCATGTGCACCTAAGAGTCTTCATCTCAGCAGCAGCTCTGCTGTGCCCCTCAACAGCACCCATCAGAAAAGCCAAGGTTTGGGTTCAGACTGAGATTCAAGGCCAGACTCCCTCCAGCCACTCTGTAGAGATGATCCCTTTGCTCAGTTAGGAAATGCATTAGGAGAAAGGCAGGACTTATTTTGCTAATATCCTCAAATCATGGAAGAATGCTCTTTTTTCTCTAGGTCATAGGTGTAGCAACTTTCAGTAGCCATGGAAATATGCAGGAAAAATACCATGTGCATTTAAGTCAGCTCAGATATTTGTGATGTATTATTTGGCACATTGCTTTCTGTGCCAAATACTCACAGATGATAGATGAGTGCATGCCAACACAATAAATGTGGTAAATGTCCAATATGAAATAGATATTGCAACTTTCTTGAGCATAATGAATACTTTAATGCTTCAGTGTTTCAGGAAATGTTGTCAAGGCAACAGAGATCAGTGCTCTTCCTTGGATTTCTCTAGCAGAAAGGAATCTTTAGTTATGAAAAATTACTCTTTTCCCATTAACTCTGGTAAAAACTGTTTTTAGCAGGCAGTAACAGCATAGGGAGAGTGAGGAGTTCTGCACAGACTTCCCACTGAGCAATGGTTTTCAGAGCTTCAGGGTTTGCCTCTTGAAAGATGCCTGTCTAATCCTAAACCTGAAAATTTCTGTGCAACTCCACAAATCTGAGTAAACTTGACCATGTATTTAGCCACTTGAAAGATGTCAACCTAAATGATTTTTGTCTAATGTGTTTTTCATACACAGCATAGCTGCTACTTCAGGGCTTAATTCAAAATATTAAATGTTAAATCATTGAGAAGCTTCCAGCTGACTTCAGAGAATGGTGGATCATCCATGTATTCCATCTTTGCTTATCTAAAATGTCTTACAGCACTTGTGAGCAGTATTCTCTTAGCTCTGCAAAAGAAGAGATGAGGGCAGAAAAAGGTGAATATTTTGCATGAAATTGTATGAAAAGACCGAGGATAAGACTGAGTTTTTACAATTTTCACCTTTTCCAGCTGTAACTGATAGGAGCAGGATTTGATCTCATGATCTAGAGATGTACATATCTGCTCTCAACTGCCTTAACCATCTTGCTACTCCACACATTTATTTTTATAATGCTTTTTGCTTAATATTAATTGGCAAAAAAAAAAAAATAAAAAAGCTATTGTGTGATTTCTCCTGGCTGTGCATAGCTCTAGTTCCTGCTCCAGGGGCTGCTGCCTGCCCTGGGTTTGCTTCCTGTGCACTGTTGAATCTTGCACCCCACCTTGTAAGCAGTGGCACTGTGCCATTTTCACAGATGGACCTGAAAAGAGTCCAGGACACCAGAAGGTTCCCTTGATTTCAGACTGCAAGGTCAGATCAAGTTCTAAATATGTTTGTGATAACTGTAATTTATGCTGAGCTGCTGCTGATTTTAAAGAGGAGTAGTCATTTAAGATGTGGTACTTAACATGAATAAAGTTTAGTACTTGTAAATACTGTTACTTAAATTGCCAGAGTTTTAAGATGTCTCATCTATGCTGTAACTAATTCTGAAAGGTGTCAATTCTGATACACCTGACTTCTGAAGTTGGAAGGAAATAATAATTATGCAAGAGGAAAACCAAACAAACTGTGAAAGCTGCTACATTTGTCTAAGAAAATTGTATCTGTGTTTAAGAGGCAAAGAATGTGACCCAGAAGAGCCTGTAAGTTTCTTCAGATGTTGTTTTCAGAGCTAGATTTAGAAACCTGTGCTGTGAGGGATTCATAGAAGTTTCCGCTGAATCTTTAGACTTGACTGAGTCTGTTCTAAATACTAAATAAATAAACAGATAAATACAGTCACAGAACAACCTTGCTGGTTCCCAGACAAACTGTAAATGGCATTTGAACAATGCCTGTCTATGCCTTTGAAGTGTTGCCTCCTGCAAACACTCACCCATGTCAGCAGCTCTGCTCATGTGAGTTTTAGCATTCAGATGCTTCAGCTGATTGACTTTCAGAGACACTCAGCAGAGTGCATGTTTAAGTCATCTATTCTAGGGAGACTTGGGCTCATAGCTCATGTGAAAACATCACCCTTCTCTGCAGAGATCCATGGACAAAGTTTGTCAGGTACTTCAGTACAGTCCTGTGTTCTTAAAACACTTTCTAGATTGAGGAGCCATGTAGAGAATCTCTTAAACTGGGATTTATTTCAATTCTATTCAGAAATGTTAAATGAAAAAGTAGCATATGGTCTTCTGCCAAATAAAGTATTTAGCAAGGCTGTTTTCATAACAATAATACATAACAACAATTTGTGGAGTTACACAGAAATAACAAATAAAAGGTAAACAAGTATCATAAAATATTTAATTTACTGGATTTTAATGATGCAACCTGTACTGGTAATACAGGTTGATGTGAAGTAAAAGTTCAAACACTTTCATAAATGAAGCAATTGATGAACCAAACAGAGACTGATGATAGGATGGATCCAAACAGGTTTGGTGGTATATTAAAGCTGTGGAAAAATAATATATCTGAAGAATGTACTACCATTCTGCTTTTATAGCATTAGATATCTTCTGCTTTAGGTGTCTTACAGGCTTGGGAGAGACTTTGCTCTCAACCAGTCACTGCTGTCATCTACAGACACCAAAAATAATCCAGGGGAAAAGGCCACAGAGTGTATGAGAGGCAACAGCAGAGTTCAGTGTGTGATTTGTTAGTTCTGTGATTTGCTTTGTTTGTGTTTAATTTTACTGCCTTTAGAATAAAGGAGAAAATGTGAGCGTTGCTTGAACATCCCAGGTAAATGCTGGCAAAAGCAGAAGCACATGCTGTGCTCATTTGCTCTCTTAGTCAGGTGTGTACAGCAGAGCCCAGGATCTTTTTGATTGTGGAAAATACCTGGGAGAGATCAGACAGGGTCAGATTGAAAACTCATCCAGTGTTCCTGGAGTGTGCCTGCAGCATGATCTCGCTCCAAAATGTGCAAACAGGATCAAGGCATACAGGTGCCAGTGGGAAGTGGCCCCAGCACTCGGGCTGCATCAGTCTGAATGGGGCTGGAATACAATCTCAGTGAAACTCCGTGTTTGTAACAGAACTAGAACAACACCCAGGAGGCTGCATAAATTCTGTATAAATTCTTCAGAAGCTGTGGAAGTAATATTTAATAACTTCCAGAGGAGGAGAGCGCCCAGTTCATGGTCAGCAGATGCCTCTCCCCAAGGGAAAAATGTGAATTGTGTGGCCACCAAACAGTGACACACAGGAGTGGTGAGGGAGGGTCCTGCCCCTGCCTGGCCCGCTGTCCTTTTCCTTTTCCTTTTCCTTTTCCTTTTCCTTTTCCTTTTCCTTTTCCTTTTCCTTTTCCTTTTCCTTTTCCTTTTCCTTTTCCTTTTCCTTTTTTTTCCCTTTTCCTTTTCCTTTTTTTCCTTTTCCTTTTTTCCCTTTTCCTTTTCCACCAGAGTGGGAAGGCCGAGCTGCAGCCCGGTGGGTTTGATGTGCAGGGATGTGATGTGCTGGCTTTGGTGGGTGTGTGTAGCAGCAGCAGGAGGAGGAGGAGGAGGAGGAGGAGGAGGAGGAGGAGGAGGAGGAGGAGTGCAGCTCCGGGCTGGGTGCAGCTCCAGGCTCAGCAGAACCAGGCACTGCTCTGCTCCTGCCTGAGCCCCAGCAGAGTGAGGAGGGAATGGAGCTGGACTGAAAAACCTCTCTGAGAAGGTAAACAAAGCCCTGGCTGTGAGAGCAGAGCTGAGCCGGGAAGGGCCATGGCCGTGCTGGGAGGGCAGGGGGGCAGCTTTGGGATGGGGCTGCAGGGCTTGCCAGGGGGATCAGAATGGGTACTTGCACTTCTGTCCCTGTGCAGCAGAAGGAATTTTGTTTTAAAGGTTTAGATAAGGAGAGGGCAGCTACACGTGTTTTTAAACTGCCAGGAAGAGAGGAGAATGGCACAGAGCTTGAGCTGTTTCTGACTGCAGCTGATAGCTGTGTATGGAACAATGCCATTCTCTGCCTTAAATAATTCTTGATAGAGTTTCTTGGCTCTTTCAATCACTTTGGAGATTTTTTTGTGCATAGAAATAAGATTAGCATTTGTTTCTAGTTTCCCTGTGTTTTTGCTGAGAAATGTGTTTTATCAGTTAATGTGGAACACTGATTTATTTTTTTCTTCATGTGGAGTTCGTTTGGATAAAAGCAGGGAAGTGAAAAATGTAATAGTAACTCAAAATACGGATAAATTATTCAAACAGGTTGCCTATGTAGCTGTGTAGCTACATAGATTTAACTTAATTTAGACTACCCTTCCCTGATGAAAAACAAATACTCTGCTGTAATACTGAGAACACCACACCAGGCATGAGATAAAAAAATCTAGAATAAATATACCTGCAGAAAAATTATATCAATTACTCGATGTAAAAATCTTTCTAACAGGATTTTAGTGGTTCCCCCCCATCAAAAGATTGAATTTGGCAGGAAGGGTATCTGTAGTTGGGAAGGACTTGATTTAGAAGTATCTGAAGTTGACAGAGCCCTAACAGAAGTTCAGTTGCCATGGCAGCATAATCACAAGGCATTAACTTCCCAGCAGTGGTTTGGAAACCATCCTTCAGTCAATTTGAACATCAATAGGAAGGGGAGGAATGTTAAGAGGATGTAAAGATGGTGAATAATAAGAGCAGGTTGTAACAAGTAATTTGAAAAAATAACCAATTAAAGCTTCCTTATTGCCACAAAGGGATTTGTGAAATCTCTCAGGTGCTTATAAAATTATGGCTTATCTTTATAAATTGTTTTTGTGAGTACAGTGTTGCTGATTAGGATCTATATATCCTGGCAAAGCATCTTTAGCATCTACCTTGTTGGTTTAGTTAAATATTCTCTGGTGTGTTTCTTGTACTAAATATTACTAAAAAACTTTAGCAGACTGATCACAATTCTTTAAAATTACATTTCAGTAGAGGCATTTATATGAGCACAAAGTTTCTTGCCACCACCAACAGCCTTTGTGACAAATAGCCACTGCTGCTATTCCAGTAACATGGAACAGACAAAATAAGTAGCTTTTTCATATCTAACACATTCTGCTTTTAGCAGAAGATCACCTTACCTGGCTGAATGTATTATTTGTGTTAGCTAACTGTATTAAGAGTTCAGTTGCTTGGTTGCACTGCAGAACACATCTTGTTTTTTGGGAGCAGACCCCTTTAGGGAAAACATAATGTTTTTCTTTTGTGGCCCCCATTGCTGCTTCTGCTCATCTTTTAAACCCTTGCATTGTGCTGGTCCTACCTGCCAAAATCACCCACAAGAGATAGAAAACTAATCATGATCCCTGCACCAAAGTGTTCAGACTGAAGCAGAGGTTCCTGCAGTGTCCCAGCCCCACTGGCAGCTGGGATGTGGTGCAGGGGAATGTGGCTGTGCCCTCTGCAGCAATGTGAAATTCCTTCAGTCACTTTTTTGTTTCTCCTGGACTGAGATCACAATCAGAAATGGATTAAGTGGT
Source organism: Molothrus ater (assembly GCF_012460135.2). Classification (NCBI taxonomy): domain Eukaryota; kingdom Metazoa; phylum Chordata; class Aves; order Passeriformes; family Icteridae; genus Molothrus; species Molothrus ater. The sequence continues at coordinate 28,054,788 of NC_050485.2, read as the reverse complement.
GAAATATTTTTTGCAGGATTCTGATGTTTCATTTATAATTCCTGATTTAAGCCTTCCTATCAGTGAGAAGTTTACAACTGACTTCTAGAATACTGGGGTAGAACTTATACCTATCTCCCATAAAAAATAATTGTTGGGAAGAATGCAGCAATAACGTGTTTGAAATCTGAGAAGTGGAGAAGAGCCTGTTGGAGCAAGTCTGTAGCTGTCACCTGTAGCTGGTAGGAGGCTCCATCCTGGTACTGTGCTCAGCACTCACTTCATGAGGACTCAGCCACCCCTCTCTTTTGTCTGCTTTGTCAGGGTGTTCTCCCCAAGGGGAAAAAACAGTTAAGGAAAAACAAATACTAACCCAAAAGATATGTTTGGAATCTCTCAGGACTTTGAAGTCCACAGCATTAAACACCTGTTTTTTATTGAGCAGGTGGTTTTACAGATGAAGAAATGGGAATATTTTATGGGTGATCAAATGTTTGAAATGACCACCTGAAGTACAAGATAGGTAGATGTTAATTATATGCTTATGCTATATTAGAAGATCATACAGGTTTAAAAGCTCTTTGGATAGATATCTGGGATGTGTGACTTTTATAAAAAGCCTTTTTCTTTTTAAGAGGGAAAATAGCACACATTAAGAGATGCATCTTTTCAACACCAGCAGTGCAGATACCCTGGCATTTAAACTGTCTGTGAAACTAGTTTGGGTTTTTTTGTGGTCTGCAGAGATCAAGGAAATAACTCTTATAAATCCTTTAAGTATAAGTTAAAATATTAAGAAATTGACTTTTACATGTAGGATTTGGAGAGAGAGATTTGTTATGCATAAAGATGGATTTGCTGTTGCTTAGAGTTCTGTAAAGCAGTTGCATCTTGGCTGGAAACTTTTTTCCTAGGAGTGAAGAGAGAGAAAACTGAGACAGTAAGAAACTTTAAGCAGATTTATCTCACCATCATGCTTGAACTACTGCTGTTGAGGCAAAATCATGGAGATGCTGTAGTCAGTGGAAGATCAAAAGGCAGCAAATGTTGTTAGATATCCCTTTCATCCCTACAGTAATATGTGGGAATAGTTTTTCTGTGGTAAATAGAAATCTTGATTTTTATATGAAGCTGAAGTAAACAAGATAGGGAATAAATTCCCTACTGTGTCTTGGCTCCAACATGCATACTCTGGATATTCCTGCCAGCAAGGATTCAAAAATGTACTTGTATAGTTTTGCAGCTGTAATTGGAAATCATGTATATCAGCAATTAGAAGACTGACAAATAGAAAAAAAAAGGACTTGTGCCAAAAAGAAAAGGCTCTGCTTGTAGCACAGTACATGTTGGTGGTCTGACATTTATTCAAAGTTATCCTTTTTGAAAAAGAGTCAACTATTTCTCTGCATTAACTATCCACTGGTTACCCTGATGTCCTTTCTTATTTCCATGTTAAATTTAGTGTAACATTGACACTTTGGCCAGAATTACAAAACAAGGATTCCTGAGAAATGTCTGGATGTAGTCAAATACAGGTTCATAACTGATATGAATGATTGTGGAGTGTCTGGGAAGAAAAATATTAGAAGTAAATTTGTCCTTTCCCTAGGTTGTCATCTGTTGTTTGTTGTACCTCTTGCTGTAAGAGGTAGTAGATAGCATTGCAGTTAATCAAGGATAAAACCCCATTCTTTAGACTTTTTAAAGCATTATCAGATCAGACTGGTTGCAATAGGATCAGTTTCCTACAAGAGCAGGCTGTAGTCACTAACAGAAAAAAATATTCCCTGCTAAATTCCCACACAAGATGTTTCCCTGTCAGAACAGTCCATCAGTCTCTGTGGTACAAACTGCCATAAATTGCATGTTGCTTTGTTTCTTACAGGCTACTTTTGTTTTATATTCTCTGGTTGTTTTCTGTGGATGTACTGAGTCTGACCTCATGCATTACTCCCCTTCTTTGGCCCTTGCAACTCTTGTTTCTCTGTTGTTTTTGGGACACTCCCTGTGAAGTGAATGCAGATACCAGAGTGGAGCCCAGGCTCTGCTGAATCACATGCCAAAGCTTGCATGGTTCCTGAATCAGCCTTCTGACAGAGAGCTGGAAAGGCAGTTCTGTGGGAGATGAACAAGAAAATTGGCTACAGGTACTTAGGTCTAGTGCTGTCCCAGGCTGGTTTTCTGAGAATTTTTCTCTGCCTGGCTCTGCTGGAAGCATTAATTTTGGTCCTGGGTGAGTTGCCTAAACTCCCAAGCTCTCGCTTTCTTCACCACTCAAAGGTGGTTTGAACTTGCCCATTGAACAGTTTAACATGAATGTTTCCTGGAGCTGTTGTCCCAGCCTTCCCCAGGGCACAGAGCCCTCCTGCCACAGTGCTGAGCTCTCAGGGTCAGCAGCAATTTTGGGGCTGATGCAGCTCACCCAGCCCCAGAACTTCCCCTGGCCTTGCCCTGGACCTGTCTCAGTGAGCCACAGGTCAGATCAGCCAAAGCTGCCTTCTGGCTCCAAGGGATTTTGCTGTTTAGCCAAGACAGGTCTCAGGTGAACTGATTTAACTCTCTTGGAAATTTTTCCAGTGTGACCTGTGCTCCCTAGGAGCTGCCTGATACATTTGCAAATCTTCTCTCTATGAAATGCCCATTGGAATGATTTTAAGGTCAGAAGCACTGCTAAAGTCATCTTGCTTGACCTTCTCTTTTCAAAATCAGAGCTTTTCCCTAGAAACCAAATGGAAGCTTATCCTTTGGGAAATTACCCAGTCATGAAAACTGAAGAACAGTTGCAAGGCCAAAAATTTTCCCTCATGCTGCTTAAATTACCTTTGCTTTTTAGAAACTTCACCTTGTTTTGAGGTTAAATTTGTCTAGTTCCAGCTTTTTGATGCCACAGTGTTTTCAGTGGGATTGAAAAGCTCCTGCTCTTTCCTGCTATTCCATCCTTTCTCTGCTCTTCATCACCTGTCATTGTGATCTGGTGCCCTCTGAAGCCTTTATCTGAGTACTGATTTGACTCTGAGTCCTTCAGGACCACAGCTGAAGGCTCACCTTGTGCTGATGGTTCTGCACTGAATTCCCTTCTGCAAATCCACGTGGACACACACACCAGTGCTATATAATTTTTTCTGCTTTTCCTTTATTCCCTTCTGCAAATCCATGTGGACACACCCACCAGTGCTATATAATTTTTTCTGCTTTTCCTTTATATTCTTTGTATGCATGTATAAATGATCAGAAGAGCAGGTCCTGTCAGGTACTCTGTGACAGCCTTTCCTGGGAGAGTTTAATGATGTTCCCCTACTCCTCTGTCACTCGCTGTTGCCCAAACCATGGCTCAGTCTCACAGGGCCTTGCCTTCTCCATCTGCAGATATTTTCCATCAGTCTGTTAGAACACACTTGGTTGGTTTAGATGGCTTAAACAAGCACTGCCTGTGAGTCACCAGCAGCTTTACCAGGGCAGGTTTTGTGCTCTTGCCTTGGCCAGTGGTACCTCATGCTGTGGGTTGAAGGAAGTGATCTCTGAGCTATTTGGCTCAGCAGAGCCTCCCCTGCTATCAGGGCCATCTGTCTCAGCAATGCCTTGCTACATTTTCCTTAAGCCTCTTTGAGTTCAAATTATTCAGGTCTTGAATAATTTGTAAATCTTGGTTCGTTAAAAACGCTGTTAAAAAATATCTTGCTCAATAAACAGTATCAAACAGGAAATTGGCATTGTCAAATACAGACCCTAAAGACACACATCCTGAATACACCTGCCTTTTTTATGTCATTTTTCATCATTTTTCATCTACAGCTAACAAGGGAATTTTGCCTGATCTGTTTTTGTTTTTTTCACATTGTACTGTAATAAAGATTTTTAATGTCTTTAAACATAGTGTCCCTGGTTATTTCTTTGCTAAATTTATCTTTCCAACTAGTTATATTTAATTTAATTACTTAGTCATTGCCTTGTTTTTTCTCTTCAGTTAATATTATCTCAGTTCTTATGATTTGCACCCACAGCAGAGCATCTTAAAAATTGTTTGGTTTTCCTTTTATGGTTACTTTAAGATCTAGGAATATGTATGTTCCTTCCAAATGCCACATGCATGTATAATTATCTATACATATCTAACACTGCTCTCTATTTCTGTTTGTCCATACATTCAATCAAATCATTTTTGGAGATACATGCTAATTTTTGAAAATGCTAAAAAGATTTTATATTAGGATGAGGTCCAATATTTGTTACCTGCTGTCGGGTGCAAAACTTTCTCATTTATGAAACAATAATAAATAATAAATGTTGAGTTTTTTTAAGATACAGAGGAGGTTTGTTACTGACTTTCTAGCTAAATTTCAGCAGGTTGGAGTCAGCTGTATTTCTACTGGCTGAGGAGGTTCTTTTAAGTTCAGGCTGCTTTCATTTGGGAGCTATTGTTGCAGCACTGCAAATGCAGCTGCAGTGGATGTGACCTGCACAACATCAGGCTCTGTTATTTGAGGAAGGGGTTGAGGGACCACCAATCACTTCATGTGCAGAGTTAAAAGGAGAAGCAGGGTGGTGTCTCCCTGCTCAGTTCCAAATTCCTGCTAACTCAGTGGCTCTCATCCCCTAATGGGAGAGAACTCGAGGAGGATTTGGGAAGCAGGAGATTCCCGGTGTTGTGGAAGGTTGGATATCGTGTGTATCCGGCCCAAAACCCATTCCCAGGGCTCCCTGCTGTCCCTTCACTTGTGCCACAGGGCTGGCACTCGGCACTGAACCAGGCCAGGGGCTCTGCTCTGCTCTCAGCAGCCTGGAGCAGAGGGGCTGGAATGGTTTCACACCGTGCTGCAGACACGGGACACTCGCTACAGCTCAGCACTCCTGCACTGCACTCCTGCAGTCAGCACAGGGGCTTTCTGCCTGCTGGAGTCAGAATTACAGCTATTCCAGCATTAGGCTGTTTGGAAAGGCCTTGGCACTATAGTTACTGTAAAGTAGCTTTGCTGGTTAATTCTAATTACAAACTGGTTAACTCCACTATGGTGGGGTTACTGTAAAGTAACTCTGCTGGTTAATTCTAATTACAAATCCAATATGAATGTGGTTGGAAGCAGGTCCTTCAGTTTCTGAAGTAACTTTTCATGTCAAAAATCATGCTGGACAAAATGAAGGCAAGATAAAGGAATATTTACTTACCTAATGCTTCGTGGAGCCTTAAGATTACAGGAGATATAGAAAGCCCACACCTGTACTTATAAACTGGAGCTGTTCCAGCATTGTTGAGAAATAGAGAAAAGATTTGTGTCAGATACTTGCTGCTGAGTAGTTCAGAAGTAAAAAATAATCTTTGCAATACATGGAGTTTAAAAGAAAATTAAATGGTGGGTGCTGGATTTTGCCTTCATATGCACCTAAAATAGAGGTAATGAAGGCAGTGAATTCACAGATTTGTATTATAGATACAAATTATTAGATACAAATGAAACTTAACAAAATATAAAATACAGTGCATATATTTCTTCTGGATTGCTTCTGATTGACTGCATATTCAGTTAGTGGGATTAGGTTTCTGGTGCATAAATCTGACATAAGATCCTAACAGAGGTGATGCTGCACTCCTGGCAGTAGGCAGTAAAGCTGTGTGTGCAGCTGCTTTGCTCCTTTGTACTGCTCACAAGGTTCTAGCCAGCCACTTTGGGCTCCTGTGGCTGCATTTCTTAGTTTAGTTGAATTCCCTTCTCTGTACTGACCTGCTGTTAACTGTGCAAGTAACATGAATTCTCAGCTTTGGTGCTGTGTGCAGCAATAGGTGGATTTGCCCTGTAAAGACAGAATGAGGAGCTCCATAAAGACCATAATTGACAGCTGAACATCTCACCTGTGTGTGCAGCTTGCTCAACTTTGGGTGTTGCAGGAAAGTGAGAACTCAAAGAAGACCTGACAGTGCAATCATAAGTAACTTCTAGGATCTTTCTAAACCAAGTGCAGGTGGTGTTCAGCTGCCACGAGAGCTGTTTCTTCATGCCAGTAGAGCAGTTTCACAGCTGGGGATTTAGCCTGAGTGATTACTCACATCTCTGCTATAAGGAAACCTGTATTCCATGCAGTGAATAATTGCACTGCTGTCAGCAGCAGCTGATGGGTGTGACACTATTGTGTGTGGATAGAATTAACATTAATAAGTTACAAAGTTTATTACGGTCCATCCATTAAGGAATGTACTAGCATGACATTGTCAGTCACTGTTGGAATGCTGGGAAGTATTTTTTGTATAAAATCAGCCACTGGGCATGAATTAACAGTGCAAGTGCTCATACCAGCAGGGCAGCTGGGGTTTTGTCTCCCCCAAGGCAGCCCAGCAATCAGTGGTGGGCTCAGAGGGTCTCCCATGTCTCTTCCATGCCTGTTGTCATTCAGGTTTACAGTCACAGCCTCACGCTCCATTTCCCACTTTCCCCCAGTCCTGTCTGTTGCAGCTCCCCCAGCTTGGGAACTGCCAGTGTGAGCTCTGCTTCCTGCTGCTCCATCCTCCTGCAGGTTGAACAGAGGCAGAGGCTCTGCTGAGAGCTGCTTCTATTGAGATGTTGTGACAGGAGTGTAAAAAACAGCTTTAGAAGGTGCAAATGTTAAAGATGCATATTAGACAAGGACTAATTAAAAAAAAATTATTACACTTTCCTTCCATTGGGAATAATAAAGAAACTTATGGTAGATTCTGAAATCCTTTGGAAGCAAAGAAACTGCACTTTTTTCTTTTTTTTTTTTTTTTTTTTTTTGAGCATAGATATTTGTAGTGACTTGCTCAACAGATAAGAGCCTGGGAAAAATGAGTGGACAGTTTGGGTCAGGATGTTATTAGAAGCAAATTTTGGTCTTCATGGTGTTTATGCTATTCCAGCCACTCGTGAGATCACAGAAGCCTGCAGAGAAGGAAACAATGGAATTTGATGTTACACTGAACATCAAACAGGGTTGAAGGTTCTGTGACCTCTGCAAGTAATTAAAATAAAGCTTCACTGGAAAATGGTAGGCTACTGCCACAGTTCCTGTTTTACAATTCATGACATTCCTTAAGGGATTCAAAAGATGAGTCTGAATTATTCTTTGTGCTGCTGCAAAGTCCTTAGGAGAGTTAAGAAATCAAGTCATTCTCCTCAGAGCCATAGCAGGAATAGATATTGGATAGGCTTGTCTCTCAAATGGGCCTATAAAAACTGTTCATAAAAACTAAAAAAAAAAGGAAAAGAGGGAAGTGCTTTTACTCTCAGACTCTCAGATACTCTTTCAACTACATAATAGTTTTGGTAGTATTTAAAGAGAAAAGTAAAGCTTTCTACATGTTTAATAGTTCTCTGTCAGTGACTACTGAGTTATCTCTGAAAGGAGAGTGCAGCTGTGCAAATGTAACACAACAAATATGCACTTAATTGTGTCCTTTGGCCAGCAGAACATGTCTGTTGGTAATTAGTTCTTCCTCTAGCAGACCCACTGGCATGTGAGCTCTCCTAGTGTGATTCTTGTTATTGTTCTCTCTGGCTCTTGTTCACTGTTGTTCTGGAAGGAAGGACAGAGCTGAAGGCATGAGTAATAGGAAATCTTAAGCTCTCACGTTCACCAAAGAGGAAAACATTTATTTAATCAGCCTAGAGCTTTACAAGCACTCAGAGAATAAAAGTCAGTCTTGTGGGAAGTGGGGGCAGAGGGGTTGGACTCAGAAAATACAATCCTTGGCTTTTGAAGTGCTGTTAGCCCAGGGTTAATGCTCAGGGCAGGGCCTTTCTCAGCTGGATTTTTGGGACAGGTTGTGTCAGCCTGTCTGCAGGTGTATTTGCAGCTCCTGGGTTGGAATAATTCTTGCAATACCCACCACTGCCTTCCCTGACAGCTAGGAGTGACTGTACATTTTTGTCTTCAGGAGGTCCCCAAACAAGCAAAGTTTATCAAGTGAAAGTAAACGAGCACTGTGCTTGTTGGGGCATCAGCAGGGTGACAGTGTAGTACAGGAGCTCACAGAATGGTGTTCAACTGGTGCTTCAAGGTCCTCCCAAGCCTTTAGTTTACCTTTTAGACTGGTAGAGATGCCTCAGCTGGGTGCCCACAGTGTGTAACCCAGTGCCTCTGTTCTGCCACCTCTATCACTCAGGACAGCTGAGAGAGCCTTTAACCCTCTCTCACCTTGACTGAAGAATGTTTGGGGCAAATGTGCACTTCATCAGTGTTTCCTGGTCCTGCCAGGAGGATTGAGGTGCAAATCTTTTCAAGCACAGCACAGCAGCACAAGATCCCAGAAAGCTGCACACTGAACACACTGAATGAGGGTTTAGTAGCCCTATTAGGGCAAAATCAGATGTCTAGAAAGTGTGAATATTTCATTGACTTGTAGATGCAAAAGTCTGTCCTAATACATTATAAATGACTGATTTTTAGCCTCCATTTCCCCAGATGATCACAGCAAGTCAGGCATAGCAAGATGAGTCCTGAATTAGTTGAGATTCAGAATGTTCTCCAGCAAATACCTGCTGTAGGAAGGATCCCACTCATGAGCTGTAGAAACATTACAGAGGCAGAAGACTCAAGAAACTGTTTTGGAAGTGTTTAACAACAACTGCAGCTGCTCTGGTATGTCACTGCCCAAAAACCTCTCCAGTGCAGGGTGTGTTCTCACTTGGACTTGCAGGGTTGTGTTATCTGGGGCGTGGTGTTCATTCATCATCACTCACACCAGGGTAAAATTTAGCCAGTTGTTTCAGTCTCAGGGAAAGACCTGATAAACTCGAAATTGATCCCTCTGGATGTTGGGAAGAGGCAGGTGTACATGGTTTGAACTTTATTCCCTAGACAGTAGCTTATCAGAAGTTTTCCCAGGAAAACAAAACTTCAGAGAGGCCACAGGTCTACACACAATAACGTGATGAATTCTGGATTTCTTTATCTTAAAAATTCCAGTCTTGAATGAAACCAGTGGAAAACCTCAGAGGTTAAATAATTGCTAGGGAGAGTCAGAGATGAAGAAGGCAGCCAGTAATGAAAATGATAGAGAATAAGCATTAACTGTGTTTCCTCTCTCCGTTCAATATTAGCTTTGTTGCTGGAAGTCAAACATCATTTCTATGTTTTCTCCCTCATTAGCTTTTCTTCCTTGAATAAGCAGATTTTGTAGTGACTTCTCATTTTCCCTTTTAATAGAGACCCTGATTTGCCTGATAGCTCTAAGCATACTATTCTAGTATGCTTTACTAAGAATACCTAAATCCCATTACTCCCTGGTGGATTTTGTCCCTGAAGTGCAAGAATCAACAGTAAATGCAGGCTCTGATTAAGAGAAGTGCAGACTTTTTGCAGCTGAACAGTGAAATGTATAACTAAACAGCACACTGAGTCCTCTTCTCTGGCCTTGTATTGTTGAAGTTCCTGTATGGGAGTTATTAAAATTGAATGGTGCAACTTTAGCTGTAAAAGAGCTGGGTGGTAGAGCTGTTTTTCTGCTAGCTGTCAGGTACTTTAATCCATGTACTTCATCATCTAATATATATATATATATATAAACCCTGTGTAATGAATGTCATATGTGAACCAAAAATATGTTGTTAATCTTCTCAATAGACAAAATGAAAGGTTGGGTTTAGTAATGTTAATGGTCTTAAGTACAATGAGGTAAGAGATGGTTTTGATGGCATTTTACAAGTCAGCTATGGAGTAAACAGTTATTTTGTGCAAATAGCATCTCAGTGGATGAAGAATATTTGTGATAAAGCACTTGGGGTTAATTTGTTTGGAAAGCAGATACAAATTCAAAGACTTTTAGAATTCTTTACTTGTCACTGTGAAGGGTCACTTTCTAGCCTTAATAATTTTTCTATTTAAAAGCCTGATGTGGACATTTTGTGCTTAGTTTATGATGTGAGGAAGCTAATGTATTGATTGCTTTGATCTCCTGAAGAGAAGAAATCTCATTAATATTTATGCCTTGATTTTTCCTGTCCTTATAGGCCTGAAATCTGATCAGCTTTGCCTATTAATGGTATCAATGTATTTAAGAGACTGAATGACTCAGTGGATTTGGATTTGGGTAACAGGATCTAGGGTATTTAGGACCTTTACAGCAGGAGTTCAAATTCACTCAGGCTCTCTGTGCTGGTGCAGCTTCTGAACTCGGGGATCTGGGAATTAAATTAATGGTCCCAGAAGTGGCTCTAGAAAGCTCTTTTTTTACTAATACCCATGGCAGCAGTGTAGGGAAGAAGGCCAGGGAATGAATTGCCATTAATTGGCAAAATAAGGAGGCAGCAGGTTCACACAAACGAACTGCAGTGCGACATTCACTGCCTTGGACTGTTAGATGATTTAAAAAGATGTCTGTCAAATCATGGAGAACAGGTACCTTATGATGTAGCTCCTAGCCAGGAGGACACTGATTACTCTAATGGGAAGGTGAGGAGAGGAAGGGCTGTTCTGTGCTGCCTTTTCTCTTACAGACTTTTCCCCAAGGAGCCACTGCTGGCCTCTGCTGAGGACAGGGCAGACCTCAGGGCTGAAGCCACGTTGCACAGCTCACATTCTCAGTGCTATTGTCACATCATGAGGGCAGGGTTGTAGCAAAACAGGTGAACTAGAAGAAAAAGGGCAATGGTCAGCCAGAAAATGATGAGTGCTCAGAGAGCAATGCAATGCATTTGTCCCTCATATTCCCTTTTTGTTTTTGTTTAGGCAGGTGACAAGCATTATCATCCAAGCTGTGCACGATGCAGCAGATGCAATCAAATGTTCACAGAAGGAGAAGAAATGTATCTGCAAGGTAAGGATGTCTCCATTCCAAAAGAAGAAAATCAGACATTGTGATTTTTCTGTCACAGACCTCAGGAATTTATAAACTATCCCCATGTAGTCATCCTGTCCTCAATAGTGTTCTCATCTTTTTTCACTTGATACCCTTCTGCTCTATTAGGTGGCCATAACTGTGACTTTGCAGGGGCTCTGCACCCTTGCTGAGGCAGCCTGTGCTTGCTAAAAAATGAAATTTATTAGGCTGCCTCTGAATTTGACATCTCATGGATAGTTTAACCCCAGAATGGTGGATGAGATACCAGACAAAGTGAAGGGATTTCCCCTGATTTCTGCTGATCGGTTTCTGTGCTATTCTGGACCACACTCCAAACTGTAAAAGGCAAGGGAAAATCTTCCAGAAGCTGCAGTGAATTTCCTTTGAACCATGTAGACCCCATTCCTCATGCACATTGACAAGAGTCTCTTCTCCAGTTCTTAATTATATTTTCTTCCCTTGCCTACTTCCCCTTTATCTGGTCACATCTCTCTTTTTATTTCCATGTACTTTATATTTTATATCTTCCTATAGCCACCTCTTTCTTGTCTGTTTATTTTCATCTCCCCTTTCTTGTTAAAAGTCTTGCAGTCCCAGTTATTGCCAAGCTTGGTTTCTTCATGATCATTTCACATAAAAAAGAATATTCTCTTTTCTTTGATTGAAGAGTATCCTTGATCTGAATCCCACCTGCTCTCTGAGAGGGTGGTGGTATACTCACTATTAAGTTATTTTTATTGCTTGCTGTAGTATTGCTATTGGTAGATGGATGTATAATATCTATTTACGTAAGCCAGAAATAAAAGTGAAAAAGGCAGATACATGTTGGGATTTTATATATTGCACTTAGGTTAGAAAACTTGATGTACTTGAAAGGAATGTGGAAGAACAGTGAAAGAAATATAAAGTGTTGTCACAGCCATTTCTTGAAATCCTGAGAAGTTCTTACTGGAGGAGTTCCAAAATAGGATAATATTGTTGAGACATTCCTTTGAAGCTAACTTTATTTTGTAGTTTGTCCTTCCTTGCAGTCCCTCTCTCTCATCTCTCCCTGACCTCATACCTCAGTCATCTTATTCCAGCTGTGCCCAGAGCAGGATGTGAAATGGTGAAGCTGCTCTGCTTGGCAGCAGCAAGGAGAGGCTGGAAGAGGGCTGGGTGGGAGGTGCTGCTTTCTGATGGCAAATTGGAAAAACTAACTTGAAAGCAGCTCTTACAGCATCTGGCAAATCTTAGTTTCCTCACATGACGGTGTGGTAAAGTACAGGCAGAGTTCAAAATGAGCATCAGGTCATCCTTTGCTGTCATTAATTAATAACAAGCACCTCCATTAATTAATAACTGCCACTTGCACCAGTCTAGCAGAGAGTGGGACTTTGGGTTAATTGAGCAGGCTTTGGTGCAAATTTCAGGTCAAAATAAGACAGAAGGTATCACTTTTACTTAAACTAGGCTGGAGTTTGTCCTGGACAAGTTCAGGTGGTAGGAAAGGGGAGAGGAGAGAAACCTGGCAGCAGCTTGATCTGCTGTTCTCTTCTTAGTGTACCTCTCTTTCTGTGGTTATGAATCAATGCTCCTGGTGCTCAGGGGAGGAGCACCTCAAAGTGCATTGCTTTATTGTTCACAGGATGTTTTCTGCTAAATACTGTAATTGCTGAGTGTGCTGCAGACTGTGCTGCCAAAGCTTTCCTTGCTGAATTCAGCCTGCTTGGAAGTGTGAGGACCTAAAAGCCTTTCCTGTGCAAAGCTCTCAGCTGAAATGCATATCCTGACTCCATCCAAATCACTGCCCCCAGGGTGCAGAATAACAGCATTCCAAGCATTTCTCTGAAACAGAAATACAACACCACAACAATAAAGCGAGAACAAAAATCACGTTGTTGATAAAATACACAAAAATAGGTGGCTTCCATCTCACTTCTAACTGTCCTCTCCCTAAAATAGGAAAGCACTGTCTTGGTATTGCTTTGTATAATAGAGAAGCCTGGCAGGATCGTGGTAGGAACTTGTATGAGAAATGTTGGGAAACTGGCAAGAGGAGAACATGGACAAACAAGCTCTCTGTCCTGGGGCTTTCTGTGTTAAGGATGATTGGAATAATGCTGGCAGAAACACTCTGGGCTTGGCACTGCTCCAACACATGAGAATGAAAAAGAAGCAGCACCAGAAACTGTCTCTTTCCCATTCACTTCCTAGAAATACATTCTTTATGGGCTGCCCCACAAGGCTGAGCTAGGATTGCCCTTTACTTAGAGGGATGCTGATGTTGAAATAATGGTATGTGCAAAGTTTAAAGCTGAATAAATGAGTATGCTAGTTGGCATTTGCCAGGTAAGAAAACAAACATATGTTAAGAATGGAAATAATCACAATTTGCTGAACTGTTTCCAGCAGTAAAAGAGGGGAGTGATGCAGCTTGGGAATTTGCACCCTTGCAAGCATTTCAAAACAGTTTGGTTAAATAGTATCTACAAAATGTAGGTTGCTCAGAGTTCAAGATCACAAAAAAGATGTACATTTAACTTCTTAAGCCTGCACTCACTGATTTGGATTTTTAATTGTCACATCTTTCAAATCTCTTAACATTTCATGGAACAAAACCCACAACCCTTAGCTAGGTTTCACCATGAAAATGACATCCAGTATCCATTCCTGTATTTCTTGTTCACTTTCAGCATTCTCACAGGGTGTCCCTAAACCATGCCAGTTTGTTATAAATACTGCCCATAATGCAGTGACAGCTTTCTCATTGGTGGTAGGGAAAGTTTAACAGAAAAGAATCTCAGAATTGTTAAGGATGGGAAGACTCCTAAGATCAACTCCTGCCATTAATCTGACAGTGAGGTACAGAGGAATAGGGATCACTTTTCTCAGACCCACACAGGAAGGAAGCTCAGAGCTGGATTTGAGACTTGAACTAAAATCTGAGTCTTAGTTCATCCTTGAGCATTAGGTGTCATATTCAGAGGAGTATTACTCAGATCACTTCTTTTAACATGAACTTACAGCCTTATAACCTGAACTCTCCTCCTCCTCCTGCCTGGACAGGGCACAGCTCCCTCCTGATCCTGCAGGCTCTGCAGGGTCCTGGCTCTGAGGCTGCTGTTTGTTTACAGAGAAGGCTCTCGGTGCACTTCTCCCTGGTGTCTGATGGTTTCCCTCTGCCAAAGGCACAGTTTCTTCTTCCTCAGCTTAGACTCACAGCCAGACACCTCAGACCTTGCTCCAGAGTCACAGCATTCTCTCCTCTCCTGGTGATGATTGTGCTGTGCACTGCTGGGCAGTGAAATGATCCCTGCTGCTCTTTACTTCTGCACCAAGCCATGTAAGGGCTTGTTAGAAGAAAGTTTCCAGGGGCCCTGACCCATCCTTCTCCTGTCCTCTGAGGGTGGGGTTTCCTCTGGCAGCTTTTGAGCTAATAGTCACCAGCAGGAGACCTGGGCTTGGCTCTGTTTGGTTTCTCTGTGGGCAGAGGGAAGAGGTGATGTTCCCCCCTGCAGACAGTCAGGGCTCTGGTTTGGCTTTGTGGTGACTGGAATGAAGGATGAATCTGGTTGCAGCTGCAGACAGTGTTAAAAATCAGTGTTAGTCTCTGCTCTGTTTCATCTTGGCCAATGCCTTCAGCAGCTTTCCAGCAGTGACCACAGCTTCCACTCTGTTTCAGAGGACAGCTGAAATGGGATGGAAATGCTTCTTGCCCCTGACATCACTCAGTCCTTGAGGACAGCAGGATATTCCTACTTTACAACATAAGAAAGAATCTCATATTTTGAAAAACAAACAGCAGAGGACTTGACATTTTTAGTAGGATATAAGCTGGAATATGCTGTGTGGAAGCACCAGTGCCACACAGCAGAGCACAGGGTAGGAGTGCTGTGTGTGCCAATGGCAGGTACAGGTGTGCTGGGATCCAGGGACAGGCTCTCGTGTGCAGCTGTGCACCACCTGTCATCCTGGCCTCTCACCCACTGCCCTGGCTATTGCACTCTTAATTTTTTAATTTTGCTATTCCTTTTGCATCTTGCATGAGGGAAGATGTGATTGAGTAGTACTTTACAGTAACTGAGTATGACACCTATTTCTCAGTGGACTTACAATCAGTAATTCCTTTTTAAATGCAGGGCAGTACATAAGGGGAGAACAGATCAGGTAACTGTGGCCCAGTTCCTCCAACCTGCCAGAGGAATCCTCTCTCTTTCAGTTCCTCCAGCTGGTGCTTGCTGACTCTGTTGCTGCTTGAGGCTGCTTGAGTTTTAATTAAGAATGTGTGCAAAGTGCTTTGACAGCCTCAGGACAAAGCTGCTGTAGGTACACCAAGGATTTGAATTTTTTTTTTGTTTCCCTTGTATTTCTCATGAGCTAGACTTTAATGTGAATTTCTCTCATAGTTCATACAGATTCAGCATCTGATGCAATGAAGAGATTCTCTTTAATAACTGGCTTGCAATGAGCAGAAGTCAGCTGCTTTGCTCTGAGTAAAGATGTGTTTGTCCTCCCTCAGGTTCCACTGTCTGGCATCCCGACTGTAAGCAATCCACTAAGTCTGAGGAGAAGCTCCGGGTAAGCTGAATTCATGGCTCACTGACACACCATGCCTTTTGCACACACAATAATTGAATGTCGTTTTTAAAAGAGTGACTTTTTCCATGTTTTTTTCGCATAGCTGTCACAACTCTGGCAGAATATACAGTGGAGGCACTTCAGAGGTATTGCTCTGATTTTTAGGCTTACCACCTTCACATACCTGTCTCAGTGCACTGCCTTAAAGATAGTGTCATTTACTGACATACAGACGTGGCCAAGTATCTAAGACACTTCATTTCATATCTCAATTGTTGTGAGAGAGACTACTAAGGAGAAGATATGAACAGGGCAAATGCTATCATATATTTTAGTGGTTTTGCACATCTGTGTAATTGCTCTATAGTTCTCCCCTGTTCTGCGTGGTTATTTGCAGCATTTAGACAAGATGAACTCTTCTTTCTTTGCCATCCAAGCAGGCCTCAACCTAAAGTGATCCTGATTTGAATGCCAAAAAGAGCCACAGTTACCCTTGGAGTTACATCAGCATATGCAGACAAACTTTCTGGGTCAAATCCTCGGTGACAATAATGCTGCACTGATAAATGCTGGAGCCTGGCTTTTTGCATGAACCAGGCAATTCTGAGCCCTTATTCACTGGTTTGTCCTCTGGACAATTTTCTGGTTTTGATGTCTCAGTTGGTTCCTTGAATTTTGCTCATTTTCCAGGATATGAATATTAGAGACTGTATATTAATAAATTGTCTTTCAGTTAAGGAAACTAAGAGGTACTGGTATGAAGATACCTGTGACATCGTGTGGGTTGTATTCTGTGTGGGTCTCATTCACAGGAAGCCACATCCTTTAGCATTTATTCCAGTACACTGGTCTGTAAAACATCCCTCACAGAGAATTTATTATGGTCATAGGTAATGTGCAGGTGAATTGCTGTTGAGCAGAGTTTATGTTAGTGTGGGCAAAAACATAACTGGCCCTAGATGGGCATGTGGTCTAGAATGGCCAAACCTCAGGGCAGGAACCATCCAGAATTCACACATTGCTCTGTCCTGACTTCTTGTAAGAGAATGGAAAATGATGCCAGACTGGATTTTCTTCCTCATTGAACAGTTTGAATGTAAGACAGTATTTTGGCCATGCTTAAGTGTCAGAATGCTTTTGCCTTGTAGTTCTTGGTTGCAGTACAATACCTCCCTTTCACTTGGACCCAGGAGTTTTATCAAAGCACTCCTGACCACACTGTGGCCCTTATTAGCCTTCTCCAGCTGACCTCATAAATCAGTTTGCTGGTTTCCATTCCCCATGGAAATGGCTGTGGTCCTCTTCAAGTATTTTCCTTTTTGTCAGTATTCTTCCCCCTCAGCTAATTTTAATTGAAGTGAGGGAAGTAAATGGATTCACTCACCTGCAAGGCATTGCCTGAGTCCTTGCAGGAAGAGGATGTGGAGCTAAAGAAGGCAAATTGAGGGAGCATCTGAGCAGTGTGACAGCAGAGCTGTCCTGCAGCACCATGCTCCTGGAGGAGACCTCCTATGCAGAGGTTTAATAGGTCCTTAAAAGGCATTGATGAATGCACCATACTGAAGCTGGCTGAGATGCACCATTTTTAGTTTCTATGGTACATCACAGATTGTCTGCTCTGGTGCAAAGTCAGAACCTTATTCTAATATCAGCTGGAGTTCACTTTGATGACTTTGACACGTGCTTCATCCTGTTGACCCAAATGAAGGCAGTAGCAAACAGGTAGGTACAGAAACAAACAAAACTGGGAGTACTATGTGCTATTTGAGCATGTGAGCACTGAACTGGGATATGTACTTTGATTGAATTTTAGTTTTTTATTCAGGGTCAGGCCTAGATTTTCTGGTGGTTCTGCAAAAAGCCAGTGCCATTGCCTATTTGCTTGCTGGGTTTCCTTTCCCTGTAGAACAAAACAAAACAAAAACCCTTTTATCACTGAAGTAACTTCAGAAGTTTTCAGCAAGTTCTGTTTTCTCTCAGTAACTGAATTGTGACATAAACTAACCAGCATTTGAGCTGGTGAAGATCTGAGAGGGAGTTCATAAAAGCAATGGTTGCTTTAGATCTTTTCCCCACAGATATTTGTGGAAGTTTGCAAAGACAAAACAAGCAGAAAACAAAGCAACCATATGCATGTTACAAAAATATATAGTTTGGTGTTTATTTACAACTGTCTGGCTGTTATGATTCTGCAGCAGTCAGTAAGTAACAGAAACTATAACACAAGCAGATGATAAAAACTTGATTAAAAAAAAGAGCTTAACCACTGAACTGGGGAAACTGCTTTCCTTTTCACTCATTTTTCCCTTTTGTGTTCCATGACAGCATTCCTCATCTGAGTTCTTTTATCCAAAGAGTCTGGTTCTGCGCAGGCCACGCTCTGCAGAGGTTTGCTGTTGTGTTTTCATAGTGTTGATAATGATCTTCTTTACTGAGAAGATTCCTCATTACTGTCATTTGCTGCGCTTGCTACTACTCCTGCCACACAGCTTTCCTGCTATCACTTGCCACCATGGGCACTGACGCTGTATTTTGCATCACTTGTTTCAGTGTTGCTTGTTAATTCTCACATTTTTTTTATTTTGTTTAATGAAATGCTTACAATTAACTTTTTTTATTTTAGATTCAGATGAGCTTTTGGGGTCTGTAGTATTGGTCTTCCAGTATTTCCAAAAGTTTTCCTTCTGAAGCAAAAAATTAGAGTGTAAATATGAAGCAAGTGAAAATGGTGAAAAATATCTGACTTTAAAGCAATGGTTAAAAAGAAATAGTTTTCCATGAATGATGACTTATGTTTTTAGGGAAGAAAAGCCATCAGTTAGGCTGCTTCCTTTTTTTATATTGACCAACTACCCATGAATAGTTGAGAAAATGCTTACAAAACCCCAGGATTGGATATATTCTGTGTGCTGCCTGAGAGCATTTCTCTCTGAGTTGTCACATCTGAGTTGCAAGGTCCTCTCTGTCCTCCTGATTCTGGAGTAGCTGTCTACTTTCAGATTTTACTGAGTTTGCTTTGCACCTACAAACACCATCCAATTCCATTTCTTCTCCCTCAGGACAGTGTTTATTTGTTGGCTGTGTCTGCTGTGGGGTGTGTGGCTGTGTGGTGCAGGTGCACCTGAGGTAGTTTTCAGCTGGTGATGGAGTCAGAGTGCACTGGTGCAGAGCTGGTGCAGGCTGGCAGCAGGCAGAGTCCATGCCCCTGGATTTCCTTGGCGTTGGTTTGTGCACCTCTCACATCTCTCATGGCAGAGTAGATGTAGTTGGACAGTGGAATTCAGTTCTGTGAGTCAGTGGGGGTTAATGCAAACCCTCTACACTTTGTCCTGCACAGTGGTTTAGTTACCTAACTACTACTGAACACCTCTCCCTATTAGCTACAGATCTGTGTATCAAGAAGATGCAGCATAAAGATGTGTTATCAGTGCTCCTAAGGAGGGCAGTGTCTCTTCGGTCCTAACCTTCATGGAATAAAATCTTGGAGTCTGAGAACAGCAAACTGTGGGACCATTTCACTCATCTTTTAGGCCAGTGTAGTGACTTTTTGCATTTGGCTTAGTGCACACAATTCTGAGTTTCCAGTGTTGAACTCCAGGAGCCTCAGGATTAAAAATCCAAATCCTATTCAATGTATTAGAAAAATATGGAAGGCAAAATAGGAGCAGCCCATGTTAAAATACAGGTGTGTTTTCCTTCTTGCTTTGTAGACTGTGTAGGATACAAATAACTTAGGATGAGAATCAGATGAATATCCTCTTGTGTAAATTTGGTCAGTATTAAATTCTGTTTAGATTTACATGGTGATTCTACAAAATGTAACTCAAGGCAGATTTTGGCTTCGAGTCTTTTTCTACAGAGTAGACACAAAGGTATTGTCACTGCCGTTGTTATAATAAGTGGGCCAAAGGCTTGAATCTACATAAAGATTTTATTTAGAAAATGGTAGGGTGAAATCCACTGAATTCTCTGAAAGCTTGTGTTGAATTCAGTATGTTTTGGACTTCCAACTTTATTTTCTTGTTCTTCCCACTTACTCTTGATGAAGTCTGAGTTTGCATGAGTAGTATTGTAGAAGTTTTTTTGGTACCAACGTACCCTTCAGTGATTACATGCTGAAAATTCATTCTCCCTTCTGGCCTTTATGTCCAGAAAGGAAAGAAAAATTAGTCATAACCTATTAACATCTGTGTCGGTGTGAGTTTGAACTAAACCTGTTCACTAGTTTTGTCTTGATGCATATTTAGTGTAGAGAAATAAGGAATGCATGCATTTGAAGGAAACTCCTCTAAGGAGAAGGGTACAGTTAAACCAGCAGAGAGGCACAAAGAATGCTGTCATTGAAGGACTTTGTTGGTCTTGCACAGCCATTGAAAATTACAGAAATCCATAGGAAATACATATTTTATGAGCCCTGGTTCCAAATCCTAATCAACTGTAAAACCTTGCAATTGATAGAACAGGTAGTCAGTGTAAAAAGTGTTGTACTGAGAAAGTCAAATCCCTTACTTTTGCTAAGTCTGCTCAGGACAAGAAATTCCATCCAAATCTTCTATTTATTTAAAATATGCTTTACTTAAAGTAGTTTCTGAGGTTTAGAGAATTTGCTTAAGCTGTAATGTTAAATGTTATTAAGTGAAAACATATTCATTCTTCTGCAGCTATTATCACCGCCTTGCATAATGAACTCTATCAAAAAATTAAGGCAGGTACTGTAAATGGTGACGATGCCTTTGTAAAAGCATAGTGCATCCATTTGGCCAGATGTTCTTGGGATCAGTTTTGATCTGGTTGCCTGCACCTGTAAGTCTTTACAGAGCATGATGCTGAACATCTGTACTTGAGAATGCCAGAGCCACCACATTGTAGCAGCACCTGGATGATGTGAATGGCTCTAGTGGGGATTTTTTTTTTTAAGAAGTTATTTATTTAGATGATGTACTGTGCATGATGACATAGCAAACAGGGGTAAATGCAGATGAACATCTTAAGCTTTGTAGTCTAATACTGAAATATCAAGTTAATCAGTTTGGGGCATCTGCATGGGTGACCTGATAATTGAGCACTCAATTCACGGTGAACCTTAGAGGATGAGCATGGCAGTTGGTATTCTCTCTATCAGTCTGCAAATGAAACTGGTAAGGAACTTTTGTGTTGAAGGTAAATGCATGGAATGAAGAACAAAAACAAAAATAAGAAGTCTCTGATAAAGTGGGAAATACTGAGAAATTTTGCAAATACATTAGATGCTTTGTGATCTGTTTTTTCTTTTGGCTCCTTTAATGACATGCATGAATTTTTCTTGACTTAATTTTTAAAATTTTTTTTTCATATACTTCATAGACTTTCTGTATTTGGTACAGACATCCTATATTGATATATTTACTACTGTTACGTCCATTTGTGTGGAAGAGGAAAGGAAAAAAAAGATGACTCTCCTACTCTCAGAAAATGTGGAGAAGCCATGTATCACCAGAAAAGAAAAAGAAGATTAGCTCTTCAAAGAAATTTCCTTTCAGTTTCTCTACACAAAGGTGGCTTTATAAAAGGCTGTATTTGAATCCTTCAAGGAAAAGAACAATCATATAAAAATGTTTCATATCTCTTTGTAGAAGAAGTAAGGCAGCTTAACTTGTTTTGTTGCTGGGAGTGTAGAACAAGTGTCATAGGACTATTGTGGTGGAAGTAAATACCTCTAAATTATTGCATTCACATTAAAGATTGTGTCCTTTTTCTTCCCCTGTTTTCTTTGAATTACGTGTGAAAGAGATGCACTCGTGTTATCTCCAAATCTCCATCGTTAAAGGTTACATCAGGGCCAGCCCTATTCCTGTTTTAGCTGAGCTCTGATCAGCTCCCCTCCAGGATGGAATTTACACCCCAGAGCAGTTACATCAATAGAGAACTTGACCTCCAGAGTGTCTCTTGCCACCCGTGTAAGACACAGAGTCACAATGGTGTTACATGGGGTCAGGGATCAAAGTGTAACATTCAGTCTAACAAAAGCCACATCAGGTCACAGATTTTCCAACAGGAGCTTTTATGGGCCTCTTAGGAGAGGGGCCAACCATAGCAACTAAAAGTGTGCCAGAGGAGCAGCTTATATCAAGGAATCTTTGGTGTACGTTTGTTAAAGCAAGCAGCATAATTGTTTTTAAGCGCAATGCAATTGTCTTTAGGGGGAAGTGCAAAGCTGTGAAGGATTCAAGACCATATGGGAAGAAGCAGGGTAGGAAAGAGCCATCTGTGATGGAAACAGCCTGTGTAACTCAAAATAAGAAATAGGGCAAAGTGAGGCAGGAGAGGTGAGAGTAGAGGTACGAGTCCTTTTTCATGCACTGTCTTCAAGGGTATGTTTAGAAATAAGCAAGGAACAAGTCTGGAAGCTGCTGGAGGAGCTCAGAGTTGCAGATCTGCTTGGATTCAGCTCCTCAGGACAGGAGCAGAGTGTGCTCAGGCCGTGGCTGGCAGCAGGGTGTCCTGATCAGGCAGTGGGGAGCTTTGCAATAGGCAGAAGGTAAAATTGATGTACACAGAAAGAATCACAGAAAATAGAAAACTGGTTTAAAGGGTGTCATTCCTGGCTCATGGCCTCGTTAATGGGATGGTGAAGAGGAACTTGGAACAGAAACACAGTGAGGAAATGAAGAACAGGTGCTACAACTTGCCAGTCCATCTGACAATTCCTCTTGTACTCCAGGGTTAAGAGCACCTAAGAAATTTATTATCAGGATATGGCTGGATCTGTTTAAAGTGTCTAACTTTATTTAGTAAATTCACTGAAGTGATAAATGCAAGAGAATTTCCCTTAAACAAAAAGGTTTTTAGCAGTGACACTAAGAGATGGAACTAAGGAGCTGGAGTGAGGACTGAGAATTTCTTGGTTTTGAGGCAATTATAAAAGATCCAAAGGGCCTGCCAAATGGGAATAAGCCATAACTGCCTCTAACACTTGTTTTCCTACAATAGGGAAAACTGAGCAGACAAAACTCTCAAAGTATGTCTGCCAAAAGCCAAAGGTAACAGAGACACCCCTAAAAGTACCTCAAGTACTTAATACTGTTCCCTATGTTGTAATGAAAACAATTGTTTTCCATAGTAACTGCAGCAACATGTTACATGTGTTCCACTCAGAGTGAAATGGAAGAATGGAAGGGGGAATAAAGTGTTTCTCAACAGCAACCAGATTTTCCAGCTCAATTCTTGTAACATTTCCATGAAACAAGTGCTTGTTGTTGGGTTTATTGGTTTGGGAGGAGCTTAAGGGTAGATGAGAAAATTCTGTTCCCTTTTGAGATGTAGGAATTTTCAGCCTCAGAGAGAAAAGAAAAGAAACATGTAAAGGTCCAGCTGAGAAAGTGTTCTCAAACATGCTCTGGAGAGGATTTGTGACTTTGTCGGTCCACAGATACATCTGCTCTCTGTTTGATCTGAATCTTAGGTTTTTTGGTGGAACATATTCAAAGCCTTTTGTTTCTCTAACTCTCCCAGAATGTGGTGACTTAATTTTCAGAAGTGAAGTCAGAGAAAGCCTGCTGTATAATCCATGACTAGTCTTCAGCACTTTATATACATATGGTTCCAATAGCTTCTCTGGCTTTGAAATTAAAAGTAGAAAGTCTCTGGGGTCAGTTGAACGTTCCTTCAGGAAATGTATGCTGAGAGGTAAGATAGATCCAGTAGCCTTTTTGTGTTCATCCAATATTTCTTATGAAACAATGAGCAGGCTGTCAAGCCTTGTTTCTCCTCAGGTGTGCCTGAAGGTCCCTTAGTCCAGAGGGCCTAATATCACAAGCTGATGAGATAAGGACTGTTTTCCCAAGCTGATGAGATAAGGACTGTTTTCCAGGATTTAATTTTAAGTGACTTTAAGGTATCCCACTGCACTGGTGTCATCAGAGTCTTGTGCTGACACAAAGTTTTGTGATGGGATTTGGTTCTTCGCAGTCAGTTAGGGAGCAAAAATTGTTGATGGTTTCTCAGTTTTAGTTGGGATGTGGTTGACTTGACTACCTTTGTGTAAGTGCTGTGTGCCAAGTTTAGGAGTAATCATCACAGTAACCAGGGAGACTTTTGATCAAATAGAATACTTTGCAAATGCATCAGGTTTTCAGGATCCCCGCAGGTCATCAGTTGTTTTCTCTCCTCTCACAGAACTTCCCCCAGGGCATCAGTATCTGTTTAGTCCTGAAAAAGTGTTGGAAAATCTACTAAATATAGCAACACTGGCTCTGTAGGGATGAGAGTGTTCCCATGAGTTTCAGTTTGCAGGACATTGTCTTTAAACATCATGACTTTTGCAGTATGGGGAATCATGACACTGCAACCAACATTTGACTTCCTTGCTGCATCTTGGTTGTGCTGCAGATGTAGGGAACAGCTCCAAGCAAAGGACTTCAGGTCCTTTTACTTAGGAAGGCTGAATTCAGTTCTGCTGATGTCATTCCTAATGGAAGTCCAGGGATTGAACAGCTGGAAAGAGGTTACATGTGTGCTCTGCCCCTCACAACAGTTTTGTCTGCTGGACTGCTGATCCCTGCAGTGGTTTGTGAACTAACCTGTTGCTAAAATGACCAGCAGGACTGTCCTGGATGGTTCTTTGTATGGCTCCTACAGTGTCTCTGCAGGTGTTGTTTGATTTTGTTCATTATTGTTGTCAGTCTAGTCTTTTACACTGTATGATTTAGAAAACCTCTTCCCCTCTCACACCACTCCTTCCCCTACCCAAAAAAAAAATAAAACCAAACCCCACTTGCCTCACAAGATTGTGGAATTTGCCAGAATGCTTGCATTTGTGTTGACATTTTTCTTACATTCGGTTATTTTCAAGATATATGCAGATTTCTTCACTCAAAGTTGCCAACATTAATGGCTTCAGATTGCTCTCAAAAGTTCCCTTTTGTTTTTCAGCCTACAAGAACATCATCAGAAAGCATTTATTCCAGACCAGGTTCCAGTATACCTGGCTCTCCAGGCCACACTATCTATGTAAGTATTCCTGCTGACGAATAAGCTGCTGAGCCTTTGCTTGCACATGAGCTACTCATGCTGAAATAAATCACTTTTATACTGATGCTTTATTTTAGTGCTTAAATTGTTAAAACCTTCACCATGTAGCCTTTATAGCTGCAGGGTTTCAAGAGCAGGGTAGGCCTTTTCCAGGTCACATTTCTCTTGGAAAGGTACAGTAAATCTTTGGATGTCACTTTGTGGTGTGAAGAGGGATAGAGGGCAGAGGGGTCATTTGACTTTGTAAGGATTTTGTGAGGAGATCTGTGCACTTTGATACACAATTTTTGAGAGGTCTGCTCTCTGCACCCGGGAAATATGGGGAGCAGGGTCAGCTACACTGAAAGAAACCAATCTGATCCAACACCTTCCAGGTCAGAAATCAGATTTTTCAGTTGTGAAAGGAAAGGTGGTTTTAATTTAGGAAAAAAAATGCTATTAAGCAGAATGCTAAATCACTGATTTTATCAATAACCTTGAGATTATAAAGATGAAAATGTAGGGTAAAATCCAGAAATTAGGCAGTTACATTTATAATAATGCAGAAAACAAGGTCCAAAATTAAAAATCTCACGTCCTGAGTTAAACTCTAGTTCTATGCATTTCAACAACCACAAAAATAAGCTGATATATGAAAAGTGTTTACACTGCATATATCAAAAGACAAAGCATGTCCTGGAGAACTGCCATTATGTGGGTAATATCAACTTCATAATCTGTTGCTTATGAAAATAAATTGTTGCTCAAAATCACTGTCTGTGGAGCAACATGGCAGCCTAGATCAAGGTCTACAAAAATATCTGTAATAATTTATATTGGATTAAGAGTATCCAGACATATTTGCACCTCATTAACAAACTGGTAAAAAAATTACAGAAATAACATATATTGATATACCTAAATATTTTAAGGATTAAAATGGTTTAAGGTATTTTTTAATATCTGGTAATTAAAAGCTAAACAGATTTGAGTCTGTTTGTAGAGAGTAAATGTCCCAAATATTTTAAACCTTGCTTCTCTAGCAAGAAAGGTTTTGTTTCTAGTTTAAGGCATTGCTTAAGAACCACCAAGACCAGTGGTTGTTAAAGAGCTTGTGAAATGCATATTAATCTGAAATTACTAGGTGCTAGGACTGAGAAAGAGCAGAAGTGAATGTGAGTTTCCTCATGCAGTCTACTATGAATAAAGTATCTTTTAGAAGTGTTGAAAAACAATTTGAATATATTTCAGTTTTAGTCATAAATATATTTCTCTAAGGTAGATAAAAATGATGATTTATTTAAAGTCTTTCTGTAAGTAAAGGAATATATTAGTTATCTAAACTAAATGTAAGGCCTCTT
The DNA here is from genome assembly GCF_012460135.2 of Molothrus ater. Taxonomy (NCBI): domain Eukaryota; kingdom Metazoa; phylum Chordata; class Aves; order Passeriformes; family Icteridae; genus Molothrus; species Molothrus ater. Next base: position 28,029,114 of record NC_050485.2, on the reverse strand, counting down.
TCTGTCTCCCTGTAGTGGGTGCAGCTGACTTGGGAATTTATTTCCTAGTTCTGCTTTTTTAACTAGTCAAGATCTCCTTGCAGTCTTAGTGGGAAAAAAAAATAGTCCATGCCTGCACTATGTAGTTGGTAAGGAGTGGATGCTTTAGTCAGAAGCTTGGGCATAGGATGAGTGATGAATGCAATGTAATTATTTTATCTGGTAGTTTGGATACCCAGTCCTGACAGTCCTCCTTGTCTTTTTATTTCCTTCCAATAAGTTCTGTTTCCTCTTGTGTGCACAGTTATAAATTGAGTATCTGTCTGTGGTCTTCAGCATGAAATCCTTTTGTAATCTCTGTAATCTGCAAACTAAATTGATGTTATCACCCATTTTGCATATGGGAAAACAAGAGCAGAAAGGTGAAAATACTTGCCTGAGGCCACAAAATGAGTCATTGGCAGAGCTGAAGTTTCCAGCTCACTAATGGGGATAAAAAAACTTTTGTAACTAGATCTATATATGCCATGTTCTTTCTTCCCTAAGAGAAGAGAAAACACTGTGAGCTGCTGCAGAGGAGGCCTGCTGGAGAAGAACAAGAAGCATTCACTCCAGATGTAGGGTGCCAAAAAGGGGTTTCCATAGCAACAGTGTGACAACAAATACACAAAATCATGAATTGTGTAAAACAGAAATTGCCAGTGTATTTGTGTAAGTTAATTTATCTTCTGTCTTTGACCTTTAGGCAAAAGTAGACAATGAAATCCTTGATTACAAGGATTTAGCAGCCATTCCCAAAGTCAAGGCCATTTATGACATTGAACGTCCAGACCTAATTACTTATGAGCCATTCTACACCTCCGCCTACGAGGACAGACAGGAGAGACAGAGTCTTGGAGAGGTAATGACCCATTACCAGCACCTCATTCTGCTGTGCACTGCATCCAGAGCCTGCTTTGCTTCCCATGGGCACTGCTGGAGGTGGCTGCTGCTGCTCACACTGCTTTGTGTCTGTCTCATCTGGGGTACGGGGAGCGCTCACGGTGCTGCCTCACGTGTGGGGCTGCAGGGTTAGACACACCTACATCAGCACGGGGCAGCTCTGCACGCTGTCCCTGTGTGCCTCCTCATGACTCCCATGGGTATCTAATCTTTGGGAATGGCAAGGCACGTGGGGCAAAAGCCAGTGTGCTGTTGTGCCTCCTCATGACTCCCATGGGTATCTAATCTTTGGGAATGGCAAGGCACGTGGGGCAAAAGCCAGTGTGCTGTTGTGCCTCCTCATGACTCCCATGGATATCTAATCTTTGGGAATGGCAAGGCACGTGGGGCAAAAGCCAGTGTGCTGTTGTGCTGTGGAGCACCAATATTCACAGGAGGATAGGAGGAATACCGTGATATTCTATGGACTAGGAGCAGCAGGATACTTATCTCACAGAAATATATATCACCAGAGCACTTTGTCAGACATACTGGATAAAATTGTGTCAGGATGAAGTGCTCTTCCACCTGGGAAAGCAGGTTAATTGTGTTATACAAATACCTTCTTCACATTTTGACCTGCTGACATTTATTAAGGGTTCTTGTATCACACAGCAATAAGAAAAAGCTATGTCATTTATTTTCTAAACTTGTATGGGAAGGTGTCTTTCAGATTGGTGGTCCCCAGTTTTCTCAGGTGAATTTCCATAGCTGCAAATACTATTTACATTATTCCAGTGCAGTCTGTGGAGCAGGCTTCGTGATGTAATACCATCCGTCTGTGAATCAGACTTCCTGAACGCAAATCTAAATGGACGTGGAAATGGATTTACTGCTGCAATCTCAGTGACCTTACTGACTGTAACTGAATTGAGTATGAAGATAAGTTGAAGAAAGAATTACAGTAAATCGTTCAGGCAGCAGTGGTCTGTAGATCACCAGCTCAGTGTGACTAATGATCTGTTTTCTTATCAGTGTTCTGCCCACCAGCAGGTCAGAACTACATCAGTTTTTCTCCTTTGTTCTTAAATGTTTTATAGAGCTAGTTTTTCAAATCATGAATTGGAAATTCAGCTCAGGAATGAAATAAGAGATTAACAGGTCAGAACATTACAGAATTTCTCCCCTCCAATTTATGTTGGTAGTGAATTCAGCTGGCATCTGGTTCAAAACCACAGTGAGACGCATTGGTGACCTCTGACCAGTTCCAACAGGCCTGACCCGTTCCACAAAACCTGCTACAAACACGTCTCTTGTTAGTCACATGGGGGGGATGAATCTCACCAGAGAAGGGGAACTGCATGTTAATCCTTAAAGGGGAGCTTCTTACTGACAAAGCAGTATGTTGGAAGCTGATAAAGCACTATGGTGTAAGTTGTCTGCTTTTATGCTTGTTCTGAGAATAAGCAAAAGCCTTTGGGGTTTTCTTACACCATATTTTCACCAGCATTAAATTCAGTTAATTTCTAGTGAGTACAGAAATTTGTTCTGGAAACAAAAGGGGCTCTCACCTTCTTTTCAGAAGACCTTGGGTCTTCACCCAATGCCGCTGCTGACTTCTGTCACCTTGGGCAAGTTACCTCACCTCTTTGTATCTGTTTCTCATCCCTTCCCTTGCCCTAATGAGAACACAAGCCCATTGGGGTGGAGTGATCCCTTACCCTGTGTTTGTGTTGTGGTAATCGAGTGACAGCAGTCTTGGTACAACGTATATCAGTCCCCATCATCTTTAAAAAGCAAAGAAGGCGACATGTTTCAGTTGTGCAGTGATTTATCCTGCATTCTCTTTGCAGAGGGTGTGGATGTGGTGGTGTTTAATAAAAGGGGACCCTCTCTTTATGCATGAAGAACTAGAAATGCCCCTCACTGTGATGGTGTTTGTGGGTCCCCAGGACGAGGGGAGAGATGAGAATCTTGACTACATGTTTCAGAAGGCTGATTTATTATTTTATTATATATATTATATTAAAAGAAAATGATACATTAGAACTATACTAAAGAAAGAGAAAGGAGACATCAGAAAGCTAGAAAGAAATTACTTTTGTGACTGACCAGAGTCCCAACGCAGCTGGACCTGTGCTTGGCCATTAATTAAAAACAATCAACATGAGACCAGTCAAAGATGCACCTGCCACATTCCACAGCTGCAGATAATCATTGTTTACATTGCGTTTCTGAGGCCTCTCAGCTTCTCAGGAGAAAAATCCTAGCAAAGGATTTTTCAGAAAATATGTCTGTGACACCTCACCATGATTTAAAAAGGAAAAAAAAAAATCAGCAGTCTCAGAAACGAGAGATTTTTGGCTGTACAAGGGAAGATGCACAGAGATGGACACAAACCGTAATTCTAGGGAATAGGCTGCCAGCAAACGATAGATTTTGGGCACAGAAAGCGAGAAAACAGCGTGGCAGTGAGCAGGGCCGGCTGGGGCTGTGCTCCTGGGGCAGGGCAGAGCAGGGAAGGGCAGGGAAAGGCCGGGCCGGGCCGGGCGGGTTCCCGGCCTCCCTCACTCCCTCACTCCCTCATCCCGCGCTGTCCCGGCGCCCTCTCGCGGGGAACGCGGGCTGGCTCCGCCTGTCATGGCCCTCGGAAACACAAACCAGATCGGAAATTAATTGTTTCATTAAATTAATTAATTAAAGTTCCCAGAAACTGCCAGGTATTCAGGTTCTTCGGGACCTGTCACTCCTGCCTTGCAAGCAGCAGCCTGGTGAGCACTGAGGCTGTTGTCAGCTCCCGCTTTTGTTGGGTATATATTGAGAAGCAGCACTTTATGTCCTTTATTTCAAGTATTCTGTTTGTTGAAAGCACTAAATGCTCTGAAAAACCTTTCACTAAACAAGCAGACATGAAATGAAAAAAAGGATTTTTTCTAACATGATAGATGCTTCCAAATGGAGCAGGAATCCCACCTGTAGTTCAGTTAAAAGAGAGCTATAAATAGATCAGTGTGACATGCAGAATGACACCTGTAAAAGTTAGCAGAAATTTCCCAGACGACAAAATGACTCGTGAGGCTGCAGGTATTAGAGGAGACTCTGAGATCACAAAGGAATAGAGAATTGAGACTGTTGCCGTAGAAAATTTTATATAAGTTTGGTCAGAACAAGTCCTATTTCTCTTCCCCTTCTCTTTCCCCTTCTTCCTTTTCTGGAGCCATCACTGTATTTCCACTGGCCTGCTGTTCTGGGATGGAGCTGCTTTTCTCACTCACCTGTACAGTGTGTTTCAAACTGATCATAGTGTGGCCTTCTGTCATAGGCCAGGTTTTGAAAGACCTGGAGAAACAAACATTCCTTGGCAGCCTCCAAGTTTGAGATCTGACAGTTCACCTGTGCGTGATGAAACAGCAACTTGGTTGCAGAGTGAGCTTCCATTTCCCAAAAAGCCATGAGACAATGTCAGCTAGTGATGGAGTAAAAATACATGAAAGGAAAAATATCTGTATTCAGCATGCTACTTTCTGGGCTGCCTTCCCAGTCTTAGATTCCTGTGACTACTTTTTACTGTAGCCATTACCTCAGCATCCAGGTAACCCTAGCAGATGATAGAAATTCATTTATTTAGAGTAACACATGAATTGCTAGCAGAAAAATGTGAGAATGCACCTCACAACATGTGCTTTTTTCATTCATATTGAAAGTTTTAGGTTATCTCTTAAGTTTTTGTAGAGGATGTTTTTCCAAAGCAAGGAGGAAGGTGGAGCAAAGTTTTTACAGCTGCTGCTGTTAGATGATAGGAATTAGGAAAATATGAATATAAAATATTTTTAAGACTTTGATGGAAAGTAGCAAAAACAGTTTCTAACAGCTTTATGGAAATTTGCTGAAAATGAGATGTCCTGTATCCAATAACAAACGTTGCTCCTTTGTTTGGATACTTAGCATTCCCAGTGTCACTAGCTCCATGAAAGTGAATGGTCTCTCAATCCAAAGTTTATGGATATCTACCAGCTGGATATTTATTACCAGAAACTCTGCATACATTTTACACTACTGCTGTTGTACATTAGTGTAGTAGTTGGACCAGAATCAGCTGTTTTGCTTCTGAGATATTATCTTAATAGCTATATCACTCTATAATTGTGGTCTTATTTAAAAGCATAATCTCTTGCCCAGTTTACTATGACAAATAATATTGAAGTTTTGTGCACAAAGGAAATAATTAAATCCTGATCTCCCGGCTTCACATTGCCTGGTGGTTGAAGAGCACATAACTGGTAATTACACATAGCCTTTATTCTTGTTTGTACCAGCAGCATATGCATAATCATATGTTTCTTCTAAAGGCATTTCTTGCCTCAGTTTCCCTGTGTGTTACAGAAACTTTTCATAATATTGTGCATATTTCTGCCCACTGGCCTTTGTGCAGTTCTTTCAATACACATGCTTGTAATTCCTGTCTGTTCTCCTTACGTAACCATGGAGCAACACAGAGATTCAAAGGAGGTCATATCAAAGAAATGTTGATGACAACTACGTGCTCCTTTGAATGGGTATGAAATGTAAGGCCTTGGGGAGAAGCGCATTTTTGCCAGAGTGTGTGTGTTGGAGGGAAAACATGCTTCATCCTAAAAGATATTCTGAGTTTTTATTTTCCATGCAAAGCTCTGAGTTAAGTTTATTTATTTTTGATTTCCATTTTAAAGATTTCTTCATGACAGGCATGGTTGTTAAATTAATAACTCTTTCTGATTTTGATCTTTACAGCTATGTTTTAATTACCACAATGATTAGATGGCTAAGATGATCTTGCATGGTACTTGGCTGAATTAATCACGCCTAAAAAGATTCTCCCAGAAACATTAAACGTCAATGATTTATGGACCAGTCCCTGAGCCATGTGGAAAAAGCAGGTTCCAGTGCTGGAAGGGTCTCAATAATTTCTGCATTGCCACTTTACACTGTCATATGTCAGAGTACCTGCAGCAATGTTTAGATTACCCTTTTCTGGCCCATCATATGCAATGATGTTTCATAACCTTATTTTTTATGTCTTTGCAGTCTCCAAGGACTTTATCACCCACCCCTTCTGCAGAAGTAAGTTTGGTGGAACCTTTGGGGGCAGTGTCCTTCTGTGATTAGAATTATTCCCTCGAGCCAGTGCAGGTGTTTGGTTTGTTGTCAGTCAGATCCGTCTGTGTTTGCCACACAGGCGTGTTTTCTCAATGTTGAAACTTAACAAAATTATTTCTAAGAAGGAAACATGAAGCTCTTATTGTACAAGAAGTGGAGCTGCCGCTCCTCCCACTAAAGCAGAGCCCTTTGTCCAGCAGGTGTCACTTCTGGTGCATTCCTGCTCCTCGTGGCACAGGCAGATTCAGGTCTTGAGAGCTGCAGGATTTACAGCAGATAAAATGCTGCTCTAAGCATCCAAATAACAACCCATGTTTGCTGCTGAAACATTTGCAGTTTTTTCTTGAAGAAAACATAGCTATGGTCTGGTTTGGTTTTGCTTTGTCAGAGGAGTTAGTTTGAACATCATAATAATTTGGAAGAGTTGGGAAGTCGTTTGTCAGGATACAATCGATGCCCTTGCAGAATCATTATCATTGCATTATCCTGTTGCTTATTTGCAACATCAAAGTTGTACTTACCGCTACTAGTTAAAAATGAAGGGACAGCAAAATTTCTTGTAAATCTTCATGCATTAATCAGTCCTTTCCTTTTTGTCCTGGTTTAGTTTGCTTCATGGAGGAGTGGGTGGTTGAGGATGTCATTTGTTTTGAGGGGTTTTTTTGTTTGTTTGTTTCTTTTATTGGCTTTTGTACCCCCAGGAAACCAAGTAAACTGAATTTTGCTGTACAAGATGTCATGTTTTCAGATGCATGGGGAATCTGATTTAGATATAAATACCTGCTGATACAGCTGGTGACACATGGTCACTTTAGCCACAGAGAGCTCTCTGCTGCAGCTATTGAATTCTTGCTGGTCTCAAAGCTCCATTAGCTTGCTGATGGCCAGCTGATGTGTCTTGTGCAGGACACTGCAGGACACACATGCTCTGGATGCAGTTTCCCTTGTAGAGTCGGGGAATGTGGGCAAATCTAGGATTGTTACAGAGCTTAATAGAAATCACAAGTGGAGTTGGAACCTTCCACGACTGAATTCTGACTATAAAAATGGGTTGGAGCAGATCCTTGGAGAGCAGTGCTAATGGAGTAGGTTGAAAGCTTAAGGGATGTTGCTATTTCAGTCGCTTCTGCTGATGCCTTCAGATCCACAGAACTTAAGTGCTGCTGAAAATGTGTTCTGTGCATTTCCATTTACCAGTGGCTGCCTCTGTCCTGCAGGGCTACCAGGACGTTCGGGACCGCATGATTCACAGGTCTACCAGCCAGGGCTCCATTAACTCTCCCGTGTACAGCCGCCACAGCTACACCCCCACCATGTCACGTTCCCCCCAGCACTTCCACAGACCTGGTAAGGCCAACTGCATTGCAGATCCATGCAAAAATATGGTTTCTTTATTATGCCACTCAGTGGTGCAGTGAAGCACTTCTTTCTCTTAGAAGTGGAAGTTTCAAATTGAAAAATTGTTGTGTATTTGAATGTCTCGTTTTCTACCTGTTTTTTTGTTCTGGATTGACATAGTCTTTTGCACTAGGCTGACTGTTTCTTGCATCATAAATATGCATCTTCTAGTTTTGTTTCCAATCAATTCTTTTAAAAATATTTGTATGTTTCTGAAAGCAAGCAAAAATTTGCAGCAGTGAATGGCAAAGTTCATTCTGGAGTTTGGGAAAAGTATCACGTATTGGAAACAAAAATTATGGCTTGACTGCACAGAAGTTAGTAATTTAGGTTTATTCCCTTGTAAAAAATTCCTTTAAAGCTTGGTGCAGCCATAGAATCTCATATTCAGAAGCAAAACACCCATATGTTCCAAATTGCTTGTCATTTTATAAGACATGGACTCAGAAAGTATCTTTTTAATTAAAGCTGTAGGCAATTGCCTGGGAACACTTGAAAACATACTTTATTTTCTGGTTTAGCAGTGCAGTAAAGAAAATGTACGGGTCATTCAGGTTCCCAGTGCCTTCAAAATTACTGGTTGTGTATCTAAAAGCAAGATATGAAAATGAACTATTCATCCACACCCAAAATGCATAAAAATGTATGGCTAAATGCTACTCATTGAAGACTTTTCAAGACTGATTTTATTGTGTATGGTAATGAATTAAATCTTTGTGATCTGTTTTTAAATTAATTTATACAATTGCATGGTTTCATCTTCCTTGGTGATTACAGCTGAACAGTTGGGATGCCAAAAGCCCATATGCAATAGGAGCTGCATTTTTAAAATTAAAGATTGATAATAGAGCCACCACTGTGGAACTTGAATGCTGTAGCCATTTCCTAGTGGGGGTGGGCTGAAAGCAGCCAATTGTATCTGTCAGTGAATGCCTTATTTAAGGGACCCAAGGGAGGTGGGACAGAAGCAAATTGTGTCTGATACTTAGTGCTGACAACATGACTGTGTTTTAAGATGACGTTACAACTGAAACTGAAAGAGACTTGAAAATGTGAAAAAGCTGCAAACTTCTGTCCCTTGGTTCTCCATGTCTGAGGGGATTTTTCCATTTTTATCTGTTGTCTCAGGGATAGGAACAAATCCAGGTCCTATTCCAGACTTGACTGTGATTGAGTTTTACTGTCTGTGTTCAGTCAAAGGCCTTCCCCAGAAGCAATCTCTGTTTATGTAACTCTTGTGATGGGCAGATGGGCTCAAGCCAGACTTGTGATCCAATGTAGAATCTTCCAAAGTCCACAGCCTGAAGGATTTTCCGGAGAGATATTTGTTCAAACTTATCTATGTTCAGATGATCTCATCTTGGGCTCACCTGTTACTGATCCTCATATGACACAGAAGTAATTCTGTATATTTTGTCATTTGATGTTTCCTACGCTGTTTTGGGGTAATTGGTAAAGCTACTTGAATAATTTTCCTACAGTAATTATTTATTGAATAATAGCACAAACATGTATGTTTTTTTCCTCCTAATAGCAATTCTTTTCACCATGTTATTTTGCAAGAATAATTTCTCTCTGAATACACCCAGTGGCCCCAGATCACTTCTCTTTTGCTCCCAGCTAGCCCTTGAGAGAGAAGTGAACTGCTGTACTGACGTTGTCAGGATAAGGTTCTTCAAAAATCAAGTGCTACAAGTTCTGAAAAAGTTTGCAGCCTTTTCCTCCCCTGGTGCCCTAGCTGATGTTGGCAGCATTTCTGGAATGTCTTAAAACAATAGAAAACAGCTTGCATGCCTTTTGACTGACATTTTTTGGTCAGGGACTTTTCAAACCAGCTGTTTTCTTAACTAATTGAGCGTCAACGTTTGTGATGTTTGCATGCTGGTAGCAGGCTACTTTCTGGTAACAAGGCATTGCTCAGAAGCTCATTAAGCCAATGATGTTATGCTAAATTAGCCATGCAGTTCAAACCTAAGCCTCTCTTCTAACACTTCCTGTAATTTTGTTCTTAACATTTACGGGCCCTTTGGTGCATCTTTAACCGTTCTGTTGTTTTCTTTTCTCCTTCCTTCTTTCCAGAATCCTAATTGTTCAATGCCTTTTTTTTTTCCTGCTTCCTTCGAAGCCTCCTTCCCTGCCTGTCTCTTATTGCTTTTCTTTGTCTCCGTTCTGTCCTGCCCCTGCCTCCCCGTGGCCGCAGAGCTGCTGGCTCTGGGCGCGCGGCGCGTGGCACCCCCGCGCTGCAGCGGCCCCGCGCTCCACGACTCCCGCCCCAACTCCCCATTCCGACACCACTTCATCCCCCATGCCAAAGGTAAGGAGCCAGGCCTCTCTCCAGGGAGTACCCTCCAGGCTGGAGACCTGTTGGCGCTCTGGCAGAGCTGTGAAGGCGTGGCTCTGGGAGGTTGCCTATGGCTGTGTAGCTGAGCATGCCTCGAAATGTGCTGCTGCACTCAGAACTGCGTTTAGAATAGACATAATGTCCTTTTTTTGGAGGAAATATGTCATTTCTAAGGGCCCTAGTTGAAGAGTCACCAAGCTTTTACCTGGTAGAAATACACAGAAAAACATTGTCATTTATTACTTAGAACCTCTATGTGCCGGATTTAGCTTCTTTCTAAAGCAGTACACAACAATCCCTTCAGCAGTTAGTTTATCAAATTTAATTATTACTGCCCCATTCTTAAAACATGCAGTGAAAATTTGATTAGTTAGTTTATCAAATTTAATTATTACTGCCCCATTCTTAAAACATGCAGTGAAAATTTGATTACAGCATTGCCTGAATGAGAGCAAGGTGATCAAAACTATGAAGAAGGGAAAGAAAAGAGATTATATAAAGATCAATGGCAAAATGGAACTTAATCATTGTTATTCACCTTGGCAATAATTAGGGCCCAACACAGTAAAATTGAAATCTCTAGACCTCTCCTCAACTAGTGCAAATCAGCAGGCTCTGCTGAAGACAGTAGCACCGCAAGGATTTACATTATTTGAAGATCTGGTCTTTTTTTCAATCTTTTACTTTCCATGGTTTGATTTGGAGGAGGATTCTTCTTTCACTGTGTCCCTTCAAGGGACTCATTTAGTTCAGTGATCTTTTAGTTTTGTTTCTTGCTTTTTGTGAATGGGGTTTTACTCTGAGTTCTATTGGAGCACTTGGCTGGGCCATCTCTTCTGTTTGGGGGGAGAAGGTCATAGCTTATATCACCTACAAGAGCTCAGAAAGACAAAGCTGAGTAAATTGAACATAGATTCCAATCTGGCACCATTGATTAATATAGATATTCATAAACTGAAGATAATCAAAAGCAGTTGCAAGAAAGTTGTTGCCATGAAGTTTCAAGAAATGCTAATAGATCTCAACATCATAGCTCTTTAAGCATTCAGATCACCATCACTAATTTTACTCTTGCCTTTTTTAAGATGATTTTTGATAATCTCCACTGTCCACTTTTCTACTATGTCTCTGTTTTAAAAAAAAATCTCACTTAAAAAGATTGGGACCCTTAAAAATAGCTATACTGCTCATTTCAGCATGCAGTTAATTCATAGGCCTTGCAATTTCAACATTTCTTTGCTGTAAATCCAAATTAATGCTCACACTCTTTCAGGTGGCATTTTCATTCTTTTTCTGTTGAGAAAATAGCTTCTTCAACAGATAAATGGGAAGAACTATTGGAAATCCATGCTTATTGTTGTCAGATTGCAAAGAATCACCTTGGCATGTAGGTCAGGTATCTTTCTCAGTTATTGTTAGAGAAGTGGGATTGCAAGTGCTGCAGGCAGAGGCAGGGAGTATGGTTTTTGTCAGGTATGTCCTGAAAGATGTTGTAGGAATCCTCAATTTTCAGAAGGCCTGGACAGCATTTATGTGTCATAACTCAGCCAAGCTGCTGAAAGCTCAAATTCATATCACTGTGACAGAAGAGGCACCATGTGATCTTTTTAGTGGCTCAGCCTTTCTCACTTGTACTTTTAGCAAGAAGGTGACCTTGATGTTGGTTTGTAAGATTTCACAAAACAAAAACTTTTGGGGTTTTTTCCCTTTAGGAGTCAGAAAATACAGGTCATGTCTCAACTGCTTTGGTAAAGGGGCATGATTTCCCAGCAGCATAATGATAACTGAAGTGTCATATGACACATTACACCTGTGTTATTCTGTATATTCAGGCCAGAAAAGAAGGCAGTTAGACCAGTTTCAGTGTGTTTTCATACAATATAAGGCTTAAAGAAGCATAATGATTAAACCTCATAAGCACAGCCAAAAGTAAAGAAATTGGAGGAGTGAAAGGGGCTAAACACGCCTTAGAGTGAGAGTTTGTTGATATAACATATATGTTGAAAAAGCTAGAAGAGTGTGTAATATTCATCAGCTTAGACTTCATTTAATCTAATTTGGACTCTCCATTGAATTTGGTCTTGTCTCAATAAAGCACTGTCTTTGCTATGAAAGAATCAAAACAAGTCCATGAATGAAAGAAACCCTGACCCTTCTGAAATCAGGGACAAAACCCTCATTGAGAGCCAGGATTTCATCTTGCATGCCTAGAATTTTTCAGAGGCATTCAAGAATATTGCAAAGCCCCCATAAGATTTCCATGTAAAAGGGTTCCAAAGTAATGTGTATTCCTTTGCTCACAGACCTTCCCATGAGGAATCTACACACCTTCATAGAGAATTTGGACCTTGGTTTTCACAGGTTCCCTCTTTCCTTCCCTGAGGCAGGTCTCTGAAATCAAATGCTTTCTGTACCTGGTGACTGTTTCCAGGGTTTTGTGGATGCAGGTGAAAGTTCTGTTCTGGAAGACAGTTGAGTATTGGCTTTTCAATGATTTTCAGTTTCATGTGTGAAATAAAGGCTACACATCTGGACAAGAAGATGTATGATAGCTTGACAAAACCTGAACAGGAGTAAGGGTTTCAGGTACTTTTGAGCTTGTTTTTCTCTGTCTGCTCAGAAGTAGAGCAACTAAACTGGAACCTGACAGAAGGCTCAGTGTTGGTTACAAGTTGACAGAAGGCTCAGTGTTGGTTGCATATGGGTTTTTTGGCCTGATTCTGTGAGCTGAGCTTGTGAATCCCACAGCGAGCCCAGTGGTGAGCACTTCAGAAGGCAGCAGGGACCTGCATTACACTGGGCTGTGTGTGGGCAAGGAGTTCTATTCCTGGCTGTTAGGGCAGCTTGCCTAACAAATTCAGCTGTAGAAAACAACTACCTGATGGAGCAAAGAGAATGAAAGTGAAAAAAGCCTCTGAATTTCCCTTTTGCTGTGCTTTAGTGATTGATTTTTACATTAAGCTTGTTCCATTATCTCTTAACATCCCCCCACCTACACACAGACGTATTCAACTTCGTGACAAGAGTGTGAGAATTAGCTCTTTCTCCAGTGTTGGTGAGCTGGAGTGCTCTTGTTGCTTTGGGAGTTAAGAGTAGTTACAGCTTATCTGCAACAGTGAGAGCCATTTCTGTTCAGGCAAAGAACCCAGATTTAATGGGTTTTTATGTGAAGCTGCTAGCAGGCTGCCCATGAGGCCCTGGGAGACAGGTACAAGCAGCCAGGAGCTCTGCTTTCCTCTGTGCACGTGCACATTCTGCAGATGTTGGCACTGCTTCCATAAATTGTGGGTGCTTTTGCAGCTGCATCCCAAGCACTTAAGCCTCGTTAGGAGAGTGGGATCCTCAGGGATGGCCTAATGGGAATCTAAGTGGATGTACCATTCCTTCTTCAACAGATTGGAGGCAATGAGGCTTCCATCCTAGGAAGTGTGAAGGGGAGTTATTTCTTACTACTAGCAGGAGTCATTAGGTACCCCAGGAAATAGAAGCCAACAGAGGCATCTGTAAAGCATCACGTGCAGGGTGATACGGCAGTAACTGCCTGCCTGGTGCTGGGTGCATTGTACAACGTGTCCAGTCCTCTCTGAACAAATTATCTGTGTCCCTGATGCAAGACCAGCCAGCATACATTTATGGGTGTGAGCACACTTCATTGTGTCTAGAGGTGGAGAGGGGCCTAAGAAGGGTTTCCTCCCTGTATTTGTAGTGTTGGTGATAGAAGCTTGCAAATTGAACATGCACACATTTAGTCTACCAGTTCCCAATGGGTAAAATGTATTTGTGACTCCTCTGTTGAGACAAGTCCACAGGTCAATAAATCCCTTTTGGTTTTTTTCTTCCATTGAGTATAATTGCCAAAGGAAGCAAAACATCAGAGTGTCATGTTCTCTATAAAGAACTAACTGTATCTCAAGACATATTAATATTGATGGGTTTTTTTTCCTTATAAAACAATGATTTTGCTGAAAAGTAACTCATAATTTCTCAGTAGAATCAAGAGACATAAGTAAAATCAAGTGAGGTGTTTCACCATCACAATATCTCAAAGGGTGGAGAAGTAGAACACAATATTGGAATTGCTAAATAAAGGGCCATAGATTGAGATAAACAATAATGTTTAACTAATCATTCATGCTGCTTTTCAGAGGTAGCAAACCTAATCCTTTCTGTTACCTGGCCAGAAGCCCAGCATCGCTGCACCCAGAATAGAAAACCACCATCAACACATCTGATTGAGAGCATCATGTCATTTAGGGCTGAAATGTCAAAGTGCTAAATACAGAATTTTTCACATGCATTCTTCTGGACAAATTTTGTATAGCCAAGCCCCCTGAACTGTGCATGTAATTTTTAAAACATTAATATACAGTGGGTTAACTTGTATACTGGCTGAAGCCTCTGGGACACATTTCAGCAAGGTTTTAAAAAGAGTATTTTTTTTTCTCCTTTAGTGACTTTTAGATTGGTAGATGACTGTTCAAGTAAAAGAGAATTTCTTGTGTAAATTGTAAAGAAAACTTCTTTTTTCCTTCTCCCACACCTATTTCCCCACCCCAAATAGATAAATAGTCTGCTGAGTCTAAGGTTTTTGGTCCTCTAACAGGACATAGGAAACAGGCTTGAATTATTTTTTTCATATGTTTTATAACTCTTCTGTATTTGTTATCATTCCCTCCTCCGCCCTCCATTTTTTTTCCTGCTTTCCTAATCAACATTTATAGGGTTTTTTAAGCCCTTGTGCATACTTTAAAAATGGAAGGGATTTGATGTTCCCCTACTTTTCACTGCTGGGGTCACTCCTACCCATGTGAAATAAGCACCTGTGTGGATGGTTTTTCTTTGTGTGAGTTTGCTCTAGTTTGAAGAACAGCACAATAAAAGAGGCAGCTGCATTCTTTCAAGGTACACACACACAGAGATACGAATGGATATCTGGCTGTTAAGTGTTGATACTTGGAATCCACCATCGTGGTTGTGCAGCAGCCCTCACTCCCTGCCAAGGCACAGAAACTTTCAGGGCTGTTGGGTTGCTGTGGTGCATTGCCAGGAGGCAAAGGGATAATTCCAGTAAGAGTAATCCTACAAATGGAACAAACTGGGTGTGCAAACTAGAGCTAAGGTTTTTAGGTACTAGATTCAGCTTTGCTAAATCAGCAGTGGTGAAGTATTGTCATCAGAACCAATTTGGCATTGATAGAGTTTTGGTGCGGTACGAACGAGGTGTGTGCAGCCACCAGATGGGCTGCACTGCTTTACAAATTGTTTTGCCATATCAGAATTTTCCTAAACCGATGAAAGAGTGTTTGTGGAACAGTTATACCTTTTGATATGGGCCAAGTGACCTAACAGCTATTTTCTGTTTCTGGTTTCTGTACACTTTTGGTTTAGTGAACTGTAGTAACTGCCAGCATCTGCTTCTATCTGCTTTGGGTTTGCAAATCAACTACTCTGCTCCGTGTTTGCGCCTTTTAATTCTAAATATCAATCTCTGTACTAAAAAATCATTGCTAAGTAACCTTCCATTCTTCTTTTCTGACCTGCCCATCTAATCACCAGCTACGGGCGCACAGCTCCTGCCTGCATGCCGTCAGAATGAGTCTGAGCTGCTCAAACCTCAACTCCAGCCTGAACATGAATTTTTGTCTCTGCAGGAATATCAGGGGGGGAAAAAAATTCACCAGGGCTACTACCAGCTCTCCTTATTGTTTGTATTTATACTTTTGGTTCGACTTCTTTTCTCCCTGGAGGTTTTGATTCCACTGGTTTTGTTTGGGTTTGATTGGGCTTGCCTTTTTTTGGTTTTTTTTGGTTTTTTTTATTATTGCTCTCCCTCTTCTCATTTTGTTTTCTCCATTCTTTCATTGGAGGCAATGAGCCGTCCAGCGGTCGGAACTCCCCTGTCCCCTATCGGCCTGACAGTCGCCCTCTCACTCCAACTTACGCTCAGGCCCCTAAACATTTCCATGTTCCAGGTAGGAGCTGGCACTGTGTGTGTCTCGCTGTCCTGTCACAGTGTAGAATGTAGCCTTTGTAACTCCTGTCTTGTCTCCATCCTTTCACACCGTTTACCATGGGTTGCACCCTCAGCATTTGGAACTGCTTCTGGGCTTGCTGAGAGGAGTAGTGCCTTAAGGAACGTAGGGGTTTATTGTGATTTTTGGGATTTTTACCTATTCTCTTGGTCAGGTGTTTCACTCTTAGAATGCTTCATTTTCAGGGTTGTTTGATGGCCTGTGAGCTGTATATGAACTACGTAGGGCTTGGTTTTTCTCCCATTTGCATCAGCTGAGCACCAGCATAGCTCTAATTTTAGAGGAGTTGGTTTTGATTCACGTGCAGAAAAGAGGTGGCCAGTGAGCCATTACATATATTGTTCATTCAGATTGTTGTGGCTTGTTTCAGTCTTGAGCACAGCAATTCTAGTTTAGTGTCCCTTTCTTTTTAAAGCAGGTGAGGTTGTTTCTTGTTCTGCACAATGGCTTGGTGTCCTCATAGAGACCTGCAGATCCACAAGGATATGTGTGCCTTAGGATGTCCTTTCTATAGAGAGCAGTCTCTGTTTTGAAGTGAGCTCCACAGTTGTTCCAGCCCCTGAGGAGACCATGTGTCTTGGATTTTGATGGGATGAGCTGTGTGTCCCTAGGGTTTGGACATGCATCTGGCTGCTTCAGCGCTGGCTGAAAGCCTTGTTCTACGCAGTTACTTTCAGATTCCCTTCAGCCTGGTGTTCCTCCTCGCTGCCAGAGGTTACTGCCCTTCCTCCTCTCCTCAAATCTGGCAGATAACCAGTTTGTGCACCCCCCTTTCAGTCAGGGTGACCTGGCTTGGCTGAGGTCGGCTCTTTTAACCGCTTAAGCTCACCTGGCTCTCGGTGCCTCACTAAACTCAAGCCTAATTGCATGAATAGCTCTGAGAAGTGACCTGGAGCATGGTGTGGGAGCTCTCCTCGCCAGCTGGGGCCCTGCAGCCACGGAAGGAGCTGTGCTCCCATCCTCCCTGCAGCTCTCTGGGGTCCGTGTGTGCAGAAGGACTGCATGACTGCCCTTGAAATGTTCCTACCTGTTTGCTGCTCAAGTGGCCATAACAGATCCCACACAGGAATGAAGTACCACAGCCTTTCTGTGCAATGAGTTTGCCTGTTTATTTAAGGATGTAGGGTTCTGCAGAGTAAGATTTGCCTCTGTTTCAATAGATTTTTAAGTTTAACTTTCCTTAACACCAAAGACAAAGTTGTCTCCTGTAACACTTTAATTGGATCTGTGATACAGCACATGTGTTTCTGAAATTCCTTTTCATCTTTCACTCTAATGTAACTGAAAACTTTTTTCAGGCAGCATAAAGTAGCAAAATGGGTTTCTGACGTTAATTTTCTAGATCCCTGTAGTTCAATTTGCTCTTCTAATAGGATTTTGGCACATTTTTGCACTGTAGTGCTGATTTTGGATTAGCTTTTATATTTGTAGCTGTGCTGAATACATGAAATGTTGGCTGGGGTGGGAAGGTAGTTTAGAACAAAATGGTTCCTGTCTTAGATTATTTGGAAAAATATGGTATCATTTAGACATGCTGTAGATTTTACTGCTTAAGAGTTCTGGGAAATGTTTTTATTCTGATTTACATAGATAATATGCAATATGGTGGGCCTTATATAAAAAATTACAGAAAAAAGAAAGAAAATCTTTCCTTATAGTTTGAGAATTAGTAGCATAACAGTGAACATTGCATAAAGAATTGCTTTGACTCACTGAAGTGTGGCTGTTGTTGCCTGTTCAAAACAGTGTCCTAGGTGGCTATTTTGTTCTCTGGATTTTGAAGTGAATTGTAGGCTCACTGCATTCTCCTCTGTTCAATCCAGCCAGTCAGTTGGAAAGAAAATTGAGCTGTTCTGACCGAAGCACAATTTTCCACAGAAGTTATTTGGGGTAGTTTTCCCCAAATGGCTTGTATCCTCACCATTGAAATGTCTTGCCTGCTTACATTTCTTCTCTTTTCTCCCACTCTAAAATTGATGGTTCATGAGTTGATGCATCCACATGTTACAGAATCAGCTCCAAAGGACTTCATACCACGTGTCTTTGACTTTTCACTTGTTCTTATGTTTTCTTTTCTTTAAATAATCTGGTCTTGTATAATACTAGAAATAGTTTTCTGGCTTTTTCTTGTGCCACATCCTTGATTGGGTCTATCTATTGCTTCAATGGTTATCTTTATCTACAACTGAAGTACTTTTCACATTCCCTTTTTTCTGTTTTTTAATATCACAGATCAAGGTGTCAACATTTACAGGAAACCGCCCATCTACAAACAACACGGTAAATGACCTTTCCCTTTTTATTTCAAAACTGTGGAGTGTCAGCTGAATTTAAATGTGTGCAGTTAGTGAAAAGCATTCCGTTTTTGCTTTGCAAGCATAAAAATTTAGTAGTCCAAGCTTGAAATGGCTGTAATTGCATGTCCTGGAAAGTGATTATGTTCTAAAGCCTGTTGTTTCATTTGGATTATATGGTTAATATTGCCGTGTGGATATTAATGGCAAAATTGCTATTAGCTGAGATTTTGCTGTTTGCATTATGATACTTTGCAGCATTTCTCTTCTTTAAGCTTTTATTTTAAGAGTACAGGTACTGGTCATGTTAAAATGAATTAACAGCAGACTGATCTCTGACAGGGACTTCACAAAATATCCTTATTTTAAACAGATACAGTACAATAATTTATTTCAGCAGCAAAGATGGAGATGTTATAATCAGACTGGAATTCCAAATGTACCTTTAATGTGGCTTTAAATAAGAATCTTTAATTAGTGAAGATATTATAGGTGACTTATCAGTGACAGGGCTAATTTGACTCTCAGCCGTGTGATGCAGCTCAGGTAGTTTGCTGTACTTGTTTTTCCAGGTGTTTGGGTTCTGAGTTGGACAGCAGCGTTAGTGCTCTGAGATTTCTGGTGTTGGTGTTGTCATAGGGAGTCTGAAATGACAATGATGGCAGAAGCCCACAGCCTTGCCTGTCAAGACTTTAGTCCTACAGGGGAAGGCTGCATTATAAAGGAGTGTGTTCACTCTTATAAGGAACATTACAAAGGAATCATCATAAAGGAGTGTGTTCACTCTTCCCTCCTGCTGTGAACAGACAGCTGTGCATAGGAGATGGTTTTTATTTACGTCAGTGAAAGATGACTCCATTATTTGTAGACTCTGAATTTTCATCCCTTTGCAGATGTTTTATCCAGTGAAATGTATTTAGGGTTAAGTAGCAAATCAGCAGCACTGCAGGGCTTAGATGAATAGCTGAGAGCCAGTGAGTTGGGGTGAGCAGGAAAGCCCACAAGTCCATTCTGTAGTCAGGAGTGAGCACTGCAGATTACACTGCTCTGCTATCACATCAGGGTCTTCCCCTCTTTCTTCTTAAGTTTCAAACCGTATGCTCATTTTGAAAAAAAAGTCTTAACATTGTTTCTATTTATTTTTATGGTTTTAATGTATCTCCTCACCTCCCATTAACATGTGAATGTTTAACCACTGACATCACCAATTCTAATACGTAAGTACTGTTTGAAGTCATGCTTTTGTAAACTCTGACCAGCTCCCTCATGCCTGCAGTTATGCTTAGAGTTTTCCAATCATCAACTGCTCAGAATTCCCAATGATACCTAACACTGATGTTGTTTAACTACCTGGAAGGTGTTGGATGAGCAACACAGTACATCCCTTTGTTAAAAAATATCTTTCTGTTAAAAAAAAAAGGAAAGAAAATTCTGGAACTGTTGCTACTGATACAATAGCCTCATATAAGCAAAGGTGATTTGAGCTAACACATTTTCCAGCTCAGAGTTAGTTAAGGTTGGGTTTAATGTAGAGTGATTCCTATTAGATGTTTTGGTTTTTTATTTATTTTTTAATGTCAAGAAGAGAAAGCCATAATGCACATCCTCACATGCTTTTACAAGGCTTTGGCTTAAAATAGAATTAAAGTGGAAGCCCCACTACCAAGCTGTTTTGTTGGTGAGGTTCATTGCTTTGCAAGTGCCTTGCCCTGCCAAGTTGATCTTAATGGAATTTAGTATTTATTAATAAGTTCCTATCTGCTTTTACTACTACTGCATGCTCTAAGCAAGGGTATGCAGCACAAAAAAATTCCTCCTAGTTAAACATATTTGTTTCAGGTTTCTTTTCTTCTTTGTTTTGCAGCTTTTCACAGATGAAATAATTAGCATCAGTAGTGTTAGGATTTGTACTGTTACTCTGATCTATTAGTTTGCTTCCCGTAGAGGGAAAACTTACTAGTACATAAATCTGAGTTCATCTTCATAAATAATCAGCCCTCCTTAGGAGATATTGGCAAATACTGCTAGGCTGCATTTTCTCACTCTTGCATAATCATTCTTACACCGTGAAACACTAGTAAAATCCAAAGCTGATTTGGGGTTATCTTTGGGGTGGGGCTGTGGGAGGAGAGGAAGCTTTGATTCCAATCTATTGGCAAGCAATAGGCATTGCTTGCTTCAAACTGCAGTTGGAAAAGCAAAACATGAAAAAGTTTGCTTTTGAAAACTAACGTCTTGTAAAGTATAACATTTTGCCAAAATAAGGCTGACTTTGTGCTGCTCCAGATGATTACATAGCCTAAGTTCCCTGATTGCCATCTAGATGCAGCTGCCTTGGCAGCACAGAGCAAGTCCTCCGAGGATATCATCAAGTCCTCCAAGTTCCCAGCAGCTCATGCACCAGCACCCAACGAGATACCAAAGATTGAGACTGACCACTGGCCAGGCCCTCCCTCCCTGGCTGCCATAGGTATGGAAACACAAACCATTCATTTCTGCAGCTCCAAAGGTACTGCTGACCCGGGCACACGGACAGTGCAGCTGCAAAAAGGTGGAGGAAAGGTGGTGTCCACCTGATGCTCACCACAAAGTGTAGTTCTGGTGAGACCACTGAGTGTCTGAGTCTGAAAATGTTGAATTGCACTGAGTAGAAGAGGCTTTGCTAAAGGACTCTGGGATTGATCACACTGATATTAACCCACAAGCAAATTTTTTGAACTCTAGTGGAGTAACTTAAAAAGTGTGGTGTGTCACACAATCCTAACTTCTCTCAGCTATTCCATTTAATCTTTTAAGCCTAAGCTAATAGCAAAAGTTCCACAGAAAACATGATTGTTTCCAACCACATGACTTATTTCATGGCAAGAAGCAATAACTGAATTGGAACAATTAACAGACTAAATAATTCCTGATTTTCAGAGTTACTGTTTCTACAGACTTTATATTTTATATTTTTCTTTTGTGTTGTAGCACTACATATATCTTATTTTCTTTTCTTTAATCCATATGCATCATCAATTTAAATTTTTTTCTTTGTATTTTTTCCCTCTGTTGGGTTTTTATTGACCCCTGTAGCATAAAATAAGCCATCTAGCCTAGATTCATTCCTGAAGTTATGTCTGAAGCACTGAGGTGTTGCTTGATTCAGGTCTCTGTGAGGGAATGTATGGCTTTCTTAACAGTGGGATCTTCACAGGAGTTTTTAGAGGGAAGACACAGGGTGGGAGAGCTCAGAGACCAATTTAAGGGGGCTGCACATGCAGCAGCAGCTTTTTGAAAGCGTCCTTTAGTTGGGATTGCACCTTGACAAACATGCAGAGTCCCTGAGTCACAGGAATAACAACAACATACTTGAAGCTCTGTCATCTACATACTTGAAATGTCTACATACTTTAAACACTGAGTTTGTCTAGCACAGGGTTGGTAAATAACTGTATCAGATAAAAGCCCTGTGCAGAAAATAAATGGAACTGCTGTCTAAATGCTTGCAGCAATAAGCACATCCTATGTATTCATAGGATTGTCCTGGCATCCAGACTGGATTATTTCTTAAGAATATTCAAGAAAATAAAAATTGTTCAATAAAAACTAAGGAATTAAAATGTAGAACACCTGTGCCTTAATTTATTTTAGCTCTATCCAATGAATCAAATTAATTTACTTCATTTTAGACTAAAACCAGTGCCTTGTTTATTTCAAATACTAGTGTTCATTTAGGAGACTAATGTAGTTTCATTTTCCATTTGAAATGTTAATTTAGATTTGCTTCTCTGAGTCTAGATAAAAGAGTAAATGTAAACCAGACTTTAGGTTTTCAGCTGTGATCAGTTGCTGCTGTTATTAAACCCATGTTTCCAGAACCAGCAATGTGAGCTGCTTTCTCTATTAGGGTCAGTCATGACTTTTGTATCCAGGACCATTGCTTGGCTTGGAACTTGTGCATAGTTTAAGTTCTTGTTTAGTTTATAACAAGACTGATAACCACTGGGCAGGCTACCCAAGTGAGTTTTATTAAGAAGGAATTTTGAAAAAGTCTTTTGACTTTGCGAGGAAATACTGCTTTGTTTATTCAGCAAATCAAACTGACCAGTTCTGAACTAGCATTGAAATCTTGGAGCTGCAGTTGAACTGATGCACAAAGCTCTCTCTGTGCTGTGGTTTTGTGGAAGCAGGAGCTGACATGAGACGCAGATCAAGTGGAAGGGAGGAAGATGATGAGGAGCTGCAGAGACGCCGGCAGCTGCAGGAGGAGCAGCTCATGAAGGTGGTTATAAGCTTGTCCTCATGCTGTTTCTGAGCACCATCCAAAAAGTGTCCCTTTGCTTTCTGTAAGCAAATCCTACCACTGTCTTGGCCAGCTTTATTTTATTGATATGTTTTTTTTAATTGCCATTTGTAGCTCAACTCTGGTCTGGGGCAGTTAATATTGAAGGAAGAGATGGAAAAGGAGAGTCGCGGTAGGTCAGCCCTTTCTGCCAGTCGTTACGATTCTCCAGGTAATTCATGGAGGCAATAAAGCTAATCATGAACAATGGGTATAAACAACACAGAATGCACACACCAAGTAAAATACACATATCAAGTATTGTCCCAGAAGAGAGACAGCTGGGAAAGCTGCTTGATACGTGTTTCTGTGGTGATCTGCCCTGAAAGAGTGGCCCGATTCATCACCTTGTTTTGTGAGGGGAGAAATGTCGTGCTTGTTTTTTTAATTAGAAGAAATATGAGGCTGAGGAATTTTCAGGCAATTTTGAGGAGAGAGCTGCTTTAATATAGATATGGAGTAGGGAGAAGTGTTCGGTGACTGTGACATCACACACATGCTAATAGGATGGGTTATTAAGTTACAGCATTTTGCTTACACTGGTGGTTCCTATCCCTGTTTATTCTCTTCTGCCAGGGAAAGATATTCAGCAATATTGGCCAGTGGGGACTGCATATTCCAAACACAGCCAGTGTTTTGACCTGGGCTGACATTTTAATTGGGTGTATTTTGTTCCAAAGCAAAAGCACAAAAGCTAACTTAGATTAGTGACTTAGGTTCTTTGCCTTGTTGCACATTTTGATGTATGGCTGTGGCCTTCTCACATCTCCAGAGAAGGGTTTGGGGGTTTTATTTCAATCTCTTTATTCACCAGCCATTGTAACACAAAAGACATTGTAATACTTTGAGCCAAGAAGAGACAAGATGAGTCTCTCTGGAGTCATCCACTGGAGCAGTTGCCAAGCAAACTAAGATTTCCTTGTGTTCCCTGTTTTATAAGAGTGTTGCCTTGATGGCCTTGGAGAGGATTCCTGTGGCTCTCACTCACTGTCTTTAATTTTTATGGGGCCAGAGGCAACCTGCTCAACTCAAAGCTTATGATTTTTTTATTAACCTTAGCACAGGTTGGAGAACTCCTTTATTTGAGATATGTCCATCCCTCTTTGCAGGGATAATCAGTGCCATCGTCAGTTCAGTTTTGGAATCGGGAGATGCCAAAGCAGATGCCGTGGGTGATCCATGAGCATTATTTTCAATCCAGGGGGGACCGCCTTGATTTTGAGCCTGGGAAAATTAGTGTCCCTTATTAATGGCCTGCCACCATGGCATGATAAAGCTGTTTGTAACTTACAGAATGTGTGGAAGTTTGTGTTGAGTTTGGGACTGAGTTTCTTAAAGTCAATGTGTCTCAGTTGTGTGTATGCTTGGCTCTTTTAACTGTGTATTTTGTACTAGGTGATTCCTCAAATGCTAGTTTTAGTGATTCCTCAAGTGCTCTAGTTTTTTAGTTTCCGTGGGATTTTTCCAGTAAAATATTTTCCCTTCCTCATTCAACAGCACATGCTTCAGCCTCCAAAACCTCTTCTCTCCCTGGGTATGGAAAAAATGGACTTCACAGGGTAAGAAGATGGTGATTTTGACATGTGAAAGGTGGCTTTAATTATCCGTGGTATTTATTTCCATATCAATTGTATTGGATTTTCAGTTTGATAAATGTTCCTTATAAAATCACTTGAAGTCAGACCAAACCTATTTTCCCCTCCCACAAACTACTTTGTTAAAAAGGCAAGAAAGCAAAGGAAGAAATGTTGGAAAATTGAGGGGGAAATAAAAAAAATAAAGCAACTTCTTTGTCCCCATGTACCAACCTTCTTGTAAAGTCTTGAAGTGTGAATTTATGTTCTGTCCCTCTTTTCCTGTTACAGCCGGTCTCCACAGATTTTGGTCAGTACAACAGTTATGGGGATGTGAGTGGTGCTGTTAGAGGTAAGGATGAGGAGCCTTTCACAGTCTATTAGTAATAAATGTAAAAATGTGAGGTTGTTTGATCATTTCTGCTGTTTTATATGAAGGCTGTGGATGTGATTACTTTGTATTTGCTCAGTACATTTTAATTTTCTCTGGCAAACTCAATTAACTCAAAGTACTTCAAATACCTGTTAAAAATGTTGGGTTTATTTTGCTAAATCTGTTATGTGGAGCTGATCCTTGTTCATACTTTAGCATTGGATCAAATGGAAGGCAAATAATGTGTGCATTATCAGGAATATGAACTGAGTTCTGTGAATTTTGTGGTTTTTTTTCTCTGAAAATCACCATCAACTGTGCAGTCTGGAACAATGTCCCACAGTGAAGAAAGGGAGATAATGCCCTCTAATCCCCCTTGCTGCTCATGATCTTCTTTATGACTTTGAGCTGGATGTGGTACCAGTCAGTGCCAAAAAAAAATTGACAATATTATTCATGAAAGTTACAAAACTTGGAGAGTTAATGAAAAGAACTGCAATACTTGGAGTGTTCAGCTCTACAAAGTCCAAAATTAGAAATGTTGCTGGCTTCAGAGAATCAGATGGGATTTCGGAAAAATCAGATATAACAAAAAACAGAGAAGGCTTCTCTGGTAGATTGTGACTGATTCCTGTCTTTCCACACTCTAAAGCTGATGAGATTTCTCTTTTGCTTTTCAGATTTCCAGGTAGAGTACGGGTTTTCATCAATCAACTGACAGCAGAACCTAAAGCAGCTCCTTGTTCAACTCTGAATTTCTGCTACAGGGAAGGGTTTCTTAAGACAATAGCTTTGATTTTCCTGCATGTTTAAGCATAATCACCAATGTAGATCCTTATCAACAAAAAACAGGCACAGCCTCGGATTCCTCCTTGTCACCTCCCCAGAGCTGAGCTGAGACAGCTCACACCTGTTCTGTGACTTGCTCTGTAAAATCCACTCTGTTCCTGTATGAGTTATCTGTAAAAGCCTTCTCTGGACATGTGAGGGTGGATTTATTTCCAGCCTCTCTAGTACTGACCCCAGAGACACGTAGAAAGTCTCTTCCAGAGGGAATTTTCTCTCATACCAGGAGCTTTGAACTCCTCAGTTTTACCCTGGGATTTGCTCTCCAGACAAGATGGCTGATCAGTAGTTTTCTACAGTGCTGCCATCCCAGATGAGCCAGAAAGGAGTGTGCTTGCAAATACAAACCTTTTTACTTCAATTACTGCCTGCAAGGTTTTTTTCAGAATGGTTTGAGTCTGCCTGGCTCCTCAGCACAATCACAATATGAAATGGCAATTTAAGAAATTGTTTAATTACTTGGATAATTTTGTTAATGGCATATCAAAATCATGATGATTGGAAAGAGAATAAGATTATGGGAGGGGAGCAGAGCTGTCCGTGTATTGTGCTCCAAATGTTATTTCCTTAGATTTAGTACCTGTGTCAAAACAGCACCTTTTTACCCCATCCCTGTTTGTGTTCATAGTAAAAAATACCCATTGTAGAGACAAAAAAAAAGAAGGAAATCCCTCAGCTGATACAGTAAATTACAAGTAGGAAAGCCCAGAGGTGTAAGAGTGCTTTCTGTGCAGTTGGGTGGGATCTGAATTACTGCTAGGGAAGAACTAGAGAAGAATTTCACCTAGTCACTGGGGTGGGAGAGGGATCACCACTCTCTTGGGGTTCCCAGGTCCCCTGGAACGTGGTGCAGGTCAGCTCAGTGGGGCTGTCACCAGCCTGAGCAGGGACAGGAGCTGTGGTGCTGAGGGGACTGAAGGATCCCCCTGCCCACCTCACTGGAGTAGTGAACAGCAGCCATGGCAATGATTGAAATAATAAGACCAAGAATTAAGACTTAAAGGAAGTCTCAGGGCAAATTCACCTTTGTCTTCACCACTTCTTGAGTGCCTTTACCCTCTGTGTGTGTAACCTCTGTGTCTGCTGTGTGCCTGTATCTGATGCAGTCCCTCCCGGATGGTCATGTCCCTGGAATGAGAATGGACAGAGGAGTATCTATGCCTAACATGTTGGAGCCAAAGGCAAGTGCAGATGTTACTCACTTTCCTTCAAGACTTTGAAGGTTTTACTGTGAAATGCAGATAAAATATGGGAAATGTCTTAGTTCCCTTGTTTTCTTTTACCTCGCCTCAGCCCCTGGTCCTTATGTGCCAAACCCATCCCTTTGTTCTGGACTGTGTTCTGCAGGGTTAGTGCTCAGGCAGGCTGAGGGCAGGCCTGTGTGATCCCTGGGGTAAGGAAGCTTTTCTAGGGACACAGTGACAGATGTGGAAGGTGCTCCATATAGCTGGTTCTCTGCCAGGCTTTCACCAGCCAAAGCACCAGGCCAAACTCAGATCTGTCCATTTGGAAAAGTGCTGCAGAATATTGTGGCTCACAACACACAGTTGAGGCTGTCTTAATTTCAAAGATTATGGGAAATCTTTGAGTGGAAGTAAGATACCTACATGTCTGTCTGGATCTGTTCCTCAGCTCTCAGCACTGCTAACCTGAGACCTGTCCACAGTGTTGAATTCCCTATATGAGAAACTCTTCAGGAGATTTATTGGAAAAAAGAGACAGTGTCTGCTGACTATAATTTGAGACACAAATTAAAATGCTTTTACAGCTATGTCTAGAGATGCCTGAGTTAAAAATGAATATATTATATTGAGGGAATTCAACCTGGGCTGTGTTTTAAATCTTATCACTTTATTGCTGGTGAACCTTCCATGAAATCATGATTTTGCCAAAGTTACAAGGATCAGAATTTCTGCAGTTAAGTGAGGAGCTCACTTTGCAAACCAGATTACTTCTTGTGCTTCCGAGTCACCTCCAGGCCAACTGTACAAGGCAATAACCCTGGCTGTATAAGCTGAGACCCCAGTGCACTGTGCAGTTACAAGTGGTTTTATATATTATATAAATAAGACTGTGGGGACTCCTAAGATAATGCTTTTTATTCCAAATAATTTCTCTTTTAGTGCAATAGAAATTCTTACAGTCATCACTGCTGTTGATGTACCCAGTGATTTGGGATGCTATTTTGGGTGACAAATTCTGTCAGTATTATTAATGACTAAATTTAATGATTATTTATTAATGGTTATTTTAATTTAAAAAATTATGGGAAATTGCCTGAGATAATAGATCACTTCCTGTTGCTATTTATAAAGGTGATGCCAAATACTCAGGATGTGTGAATTGGCACTGTGTTTATTCATGTCAGTTGTCCAATACTAACTTACACCTGCCAAAATAAAAGAAGCCAATTCAGAGTCAGCATGAAACATATGAAAAGTAAAGATTAATAATCCTAAGAACAACCAGATATTACCGAATGGTTCTCCAGAAAGGACAGAATTTGTGCATCTTGCCAGCCCAGACTGAGACATGCCTTGTTGTGAATATTTAAACATAAAATGTATTTATGACCATAGATCTTGACTTAAACTCTGCCTGTTTAAATATGAAAAGTTACATTTTAGTTTCCTATAATGCTGTTTATAGTAGCCATTTCCAGTACCAAACATAAAAAATGTAACTCCAAGTATAGACCTAATTGTACAATTGTGACAATGTCAGAATCTCGTAAGAATCATATCTCACAATTGGTATGTAAGCACACATTATTTAAATTATTATTACTTACAATAAAATCAGTGGTGTGTTCATTGATGCCTGAATTTATGTTATTTATTATGTTTTTGAAAAGTTCATTGGGATAATTGTTAAAAATGGAATGAACTTAATTGCTGAGTACTGCACAAAAGTTGATTGAGTCAAACTTCTTCAGATGTTGAAATAATGTAATTAATAGCATTTAATAATAGCTCAGCTCTCTCCAGGAGAGTGTTGGTGGTCTAACTCATATTCCCAGTGGGCAACTAAGACTCATAAATGACAGTAAAGGCTGAGCCAGTTGCCACTGAAGTTTCCAGAAAAACTTCATTGACTCGAGTAGGGGTTGGATGAGGGGTCTGGGAATGCTGCTTTCCTACAGAGAAATGCAGTGGGAAGGGCTCTAGAGATGCTCTGGCAGACAGAACATGAGCTCTCTAAGTCATTCCAGGCATGGAAGTGTCTATCCAAGGGAAAAAAAAAATAGAACTGAGTTTTATTTGCCAGGGATGATTCCAGAAACTGATTTTAATATTTTCTGAAATCCTTTCCAGGCAGTGCTGTTGCTATTAGTTGTTTGAATTCTTTAACTAACTAAAAAGGCAAGGAAAACCATGTGATAAATTCTACTGAATGCAGTGGCCCCCACTAATTGATATTCTGCTTATTCAGAGATGATGCTGTTTTTATGCACTTCCATGTTTTTAAAACCCACCCACTGTCAGTCCTTGGGGCTGTCCACACTCTGGCAACCATTAGAGTTAGACCAATGAGTGACAAATGCAATAACTTGAATAAATTTATATGTTGATGGATAAGGAAATACATTGCCTAGAAAGAACTCGGCCTGACCAAAGCCAGCTGATGTATTATATACAGCATAAAAATTTTGGCTTTACAATATGAGGTAGTTCAATGCTAAACAAGTTCTAGATTTGTTCAGATCAGCTTGTTTTCCATACAACTTTAGGAAAAAAAGGATAAGAAAAAAAAAAAAAAAAAACAAACCACCAAACTGATATTTGATTTGCAAAAGAAAACAAATATTTGTGTGTTTATGAAAATGACACACGTTTTGTTCTGTCTGCTTTAGACTATAAGTATAAATATCTCTTTTCCCCCTTTTTATACGTTGTTAACAGATTTTTCCATATGAAATACTCATGGTGACCAACAGAGGGCGAAATAAAATACTAAAAGATGTAGACAGAACCAGGCTGGAGGTAAGAGAAGCAAGTTCCTAAATGCTCTTTCCTGCTAAAGTTGTTTGTTGTTTGTGAAAGCTGAAACACTGAAATGTGGGTCCTGAGAAATGTGGGAAGATTTCTCAGCACTAATCAGGGAAAGAGGGATCAGACACTGGGAGGAAGCAGGTGCATCTCCTGAAACAATCCCCCACATCTCTGTCTCCCTGCTCATAGACTGAGCTTCTCACAATCCCCTTCTGTTTTCAGGCCTTTCATTATATACTTGTGGATTTGCTAAAAGCCCAAAATTGCACAAGTTTCATAAGATCCAGACTGGAATGGAGCAACAGTTTGTTCTTGGACCCTCTCTTAGCTAAGAGTCAGTGTCAGCCATCCTTGAGGACCAAAAGTCTAAGTTCCTCTAACTCATCATGAGTCCTGTGACTTAGTTAGAAGACTGGCTGATATCCAAAAATGCAGGGATTTAAATCTCTGCCAACAAATAAATATAGTTTACAGCTTTGTGGCTTAGGAAGACTTAAGCAGCCCAGTGGAATGCTGGGGATGCTTAAGTCCTTAATCTTCTATGGAGATGAAAGGAAGGAGCCACAAGAATCTGGGTAATTTGGGTAACAATTTGGGTTTATTCCCATTTTTATTATTAGAATTCAGTGCTGTGTTAGATCAGTGCTACAGGGAGACACTTTCCCCATCCAGTGCACTGTAAAGTGGCTGAACAAGAAGTGATCTGTGCACAGGACAGCACCAAAAAGTGTTTCATTAGCAGCAGAGAAGTGTGCTGAACAGTTAGCCTGGCCAGACATCTTCCTTCTCAGAACTTGGAGCACATCAAGCTGCACCCTCTGCAGAGCAGTACTAAAAACCCAATGTCTGTTGGGATTTCCAAAAGCAGAGCTGACTTGCTAAAGCCTGGGACAGGGGTGTGCAGGAGCTGGTCCTGTTCTCTGGTCTGTCACTGCCTGTTGGATGGCTTCAGACCAACAATTTCTCTGTCTCTTGCTTATTCAGCAAATGAAATACTCCCTGATTTATTCCTTGGGCACCCAAGTTCATGAAGACTTGGATATGTGTATGGCCAAAGCATTATTTTTCCAGCAGTGGCTCTTATGCAGCGACATAAAATTCCTGAGGTGCTCCAACCTCCTGTTGTGACTCTTTGGCTTTGACTGACCATTGCCTTTTCTCCTTTTTTTATTCCCTCCTGTTTTTTATTTTTTGAAGCGTCACTTAGCACCTGAAGTTTTTCAAGAAATATTTGGCATGACGATACAGGAGTTTGACAAGTTACCTCTCTGGAGACGCAACGACATGAAGAAAAAAGCAAAACTCTTTTAATCTCCCTTTAAACAAACCCACCACAAATGATGCATAGAATATTGTATCACACAGTCCAAACTGTTTGGAAGCAACTACTTATCCACCAAAAAGGGAAAATCAACATAGTGGCACCTCTGCAAGTTGAACAAGATCAACAATTGCCCTCCTGGAATTCAGGGAGAAAATATCTGGGCTCAGAAACAGCAATGATAGTTTTCAGAGGTGTCAACCTGTTACCTGATATTGTACAAGATAGAAAATTGTTCTGTTCTTCTCCCTCAATGATATTCCCTTTACTTCTCTCCACAATACGATGGACTTTATTGCTAGAGCCAGGAAGTGCCCTTAGGATGCCTTGTAGACTAAAGTAGTTGTAACCACTCCAAGAACTGGAAGAGAATATATACATATATAAATATATATATATATATATGTATGCGTGTTTGCCTGTGTGCACACATGTATTTATATCTCTCCATCTATCTCTGTGTGTGTATATGTGTGTATATATGGAGAGGGACATAGGTAGGTCTGTAGTGAAGGAGAAGCCCCTTGTAACTTATCCCATATGGTCACATCAAGTCTTTCACCCAACAGTTTCTTACTTGGCACTCTTTTGACATGGTGTCTTCTTCGTGTAACACAACCTGTGGTGGTGGGCACTCTGCTCACCTGCAGGACACACCACTTGGATTTCTGGGAAATGGACTCCTTGTAAATATTTGCTAGGATATAAGAAGTGAATTGCTGTGTGTGTGTTGTCAGTCTT
Source organism: Molothrus ater (assembly GCF_012460135.2). Taxonomy (NCBI): domain Eukaryota; kingdom Metazoa; phylum Chordata; class Aves; order Passeriformes; family Icteridae; genus Molothrus; species Molothrus ater. The sequence continues at coordinate 27,997,842 of NC_050485.2, read as the reverse complement.
CCCTCTTCCACACTTTCTGCTTGAATTAATAAGGCTGGAGCTTAACCAGTCCTTTGAATAATTTAAGATCACTTCAGTAATGGGAATGATGGAGAAGAGTCAGTTTTCTTGTAATTTACTCCAGGAGGTGGGTGCATGGGGGTGGGAGTGGCAGAGTGAAAAAATGCTATTTTAAGTGTGCCCTGGTTTGCATCCAGAGATTTCAGGACTAACTCCCTGCTAGTAATTACTAGTGCAGCTCCTCAGGCTGCAGTGGAGTTGTAGGATTTTACAACGGCAGGGAGAATGGTTCTCTGCAAGCTAACATGCAAATTCATCCCTCTTAGGGAGGAAATGTTTATGAATTGAAAGGTACCATCGAGGTGCCAAGCTCTGCCAATAGAGGCTTTTTGATTAAACTGCAGTAGCTGTTGTCAATATGGCACAGTGCATGGGGCCAAGCACTCATTTTAGTTAATGTAGGTTTTCACTTGTGCTTGGAAAAGAGGGCACAGACTTTTTTTTTTTTTTCCTGTCTTGAAGCATCAAAGCTCCAGCCTTGGTTATTTTTATTTCCCTTTGTGCCTGACTTGGTTTTTGAAGACAGAGTAATCATGCAAGACAGTTTCTGAGCTGCATTGAACTCCTTATTGCTTTCAGTCTTCTTCCAATATGCTGCAGCTTGAAAAACTGCCTGTATATACCTTAACTGCTTCTGGGCAAGTCCTATGCAGAGGAGGACACGAGCACCAAAGTAAATGAATGGATGCAGTGTGGCTGCTTTTTCTCTTCCTTGGTGCTTTACTGCCAATGCATAACTGCACTAATGAGCTCATCTCCTGACAGGAGAGGGTCATTTAGGTTCTGTGTCTGTCAAAGACTATCAAGGTTTCCTTTTTAATGCAGAAACTTCAGGCACTGGAGACATCAGAACCTTTGTATTTTCTGTTCTATGAGACATTGGTGTTAAAATCTGGAAGTCAGGAAGAGGAAACAGTCCCATATAGTTCTGAGATTCAGTATCACTGTGTTGAGTTCTCTGTATCACCAAATGACATTTCACCATGAGCTGTGCAGGACAGCCCAAACCCTGCCTCATCTTTGCTGGTTAGGAAGTCCTGTTGTGACAGATCACTGTGGTTCCTTTGATAAAATCTGAGATAAAGATTCAGTAGGGGAGAGACAGAGACCAGGGCTCAGCACCTGCTCCATGTCCCTGAGGGAATGTGGGGCTGTGGGACAGTGCCACCAAGGGTCTGCCACCATCCCCAGGGAGCAGAATTCCCTGGGGACACTGTGACACACACACTTGTGAGTGAGCTCTCTGAGTGGCACCGAGCTTGCAGCAGGGATCAGGGTAACATATTTCACCTCATTTTTCAGAACACAGATCTGAAAGGTTTTTAGAGGAGCTCTGAGAAGTAAATGGGAGTGCCAGGGGCTCAAAATGCATCTTTGAGTGACTGCTGAAAGCAAATCCATACAGTGAAAGGACAGCAGTGTTTTACACTTACAGACTTTGTGAATGCTGGGGTCTCAGAAATTCAGTGTTTGGTCACCTGCAAGGTGTGTCTTAACCTTGAGACAAACATTTGAGTTTAAATGCATTTAAATTATTTAAATTCTCCACATTTTGTCATCCCACATCCTACAGACACTCGAACTATGAGGCATTACAGGTCTTTTAGTTCAAGTCACCCTGACCATACCCCTTCTAGACCTGAGGAGTTGTTCTCTCAAGGATGTGAGCTGCCAGTCTGCATTTTTCTGTCTCCATCTCTAGGTTACTACTGAACTTCTCACAGCACATATGAACACACTACCCAGTCATTTCAGAAATGACTAAGCCAGGTTGTTTTCTTACCTCTCCCTCCTATGCAAAAAAAAAAAAAAAAAAAAAAAAAAAAAAAAAAAGAAAAAAAAAAGGAAAAAACAAAAAGAACTTAACCTCTTAGCCTGTGAAGAATGGCATGGTAATTTGGATCTGCCTCATCAACTGAGAATTTAAAACTGCAGCTTAAGCTTGGGAAGGAATGAAGAGTAGCCAGTGTAGATGTTGCAGAAACAACTCATCTCTGCCTGGATTTTTGGGCCACTGCTGGCTCCCATCTCACTGGTGTGGAGCAGTCAGTCAATTCACAGCCCTCTGCACTAGACTTACTACTGCTTTACTCTTGACTGAGAACATGAAGGGTTTTCTGAGCTTCAGTTTCATGCCTGCAGTTAATTCTCAACCACCTACATGTAGACACACCCAAGAGATCATCTGTCCACAAAACCCACGCTGCAGCCACCCATGGGGGAGGGAGGATTTCTGCAGTGGGCTCTTTGTGATTGTCACTGCAATATTTTCTGTTCTTTCATCTGGTCTTCCCACCTAATGAAAACAAAATGTAGCCCCAGGGAGAAATTTCTCTGTAAGCAATTAATCATTCTCCTGGTATCCATTGAGTAGCAGTTCTTAGTAATTCCTCTCTTTGATATTCCCTTGGGACATGTCAGGAGTTGGACTAGATGATTTTTAAAGGTCCCTTCCAACCCAAATCATTCTGTGATTCTGTGAATATGCCTTAACACATGCTTTTGTTCTTCTATCTCCTGCAAAGCATTTGAGCTTCTGATAAAGTCCCATCCCATCAATGCTGTCAACACAATGTCATTACCAAGAGGACTAAAAACTAGTTGCTTTTGTCTTCTTCTTTTTTCTCCTTTTCTGCTTTAGGAGTGATGTAAGAGCAAGGCCCAGTCAAACATTGCAGAATAACCCCACGTGTGCACCTGGGGTTAAGTCCACATGGGATTATGTACAGGTGCAGATCCTTGAGCACAGGTGCACTTGTGGCACACACCCTCCCCATTTGCAGCTCATTCAGTTGGGTTGTGGTGTGCTGTGGAAGGTCAGGCTGGGAGGATTCAGTAGCTTTGTGTGGGCTAAGACATCTCTGTGGCTCCAGTAGTGCTTTTACTTCTGTCAAGTCAGGTGTCACCTCTCCTCACAAAGTCCTACAGCCCTAAATCTGTGGGCCAGGCCCTGAATGCTTGTGCCCTTTTCCTGTTGCAGTTGGGAAATGCTTTCTCAGCCCTGTAGCTCAGATGTCCTGCTGTTCAAGAGAGTTCAGCAGCACCTCTTCTGTCAGAGTTAGGTACACTGAAGTTAGACACCTTTTGAAGTGAATCCCTTTCCACAATGCCCATGTCTCCTGGCAGGGTGATGTCAATGGACAGAGAAGGGTTAAGGTCTGGGAAGGAGGAGGGTTGGCATAATCTTGATTTCTGCAGGGCCTGCCAGGGTGATGCTTGGCAGGATTAGAGGAGAACACTGGCATGAGCCTGTAGTACCTGTTTCAGACTGTGGGGAAGTAAAGTTTGGAGTTCACAGCATGTGAGCACCCACACTGAAATTAATGGTATGAAGCTATTAGAACAAACAACAGAACATTAGGTCTCAAATGGTAAAAATATGAACATCCCCTAAACTCCTCAGGGAATGATTTATCTTGGCTCCTCCTGACTTAGGAGGAGATGCTGGCATATTTGGCTTGTAGGGCAGACAAATGAAAACCACCCTTTCTCTCACTCCATGATTCATTGCTTTCCTCTGGAATGTGTTTGTGAAGGAGGATGTCCACATCCTGAATGTTACCTACAGCACTGAGGAACACCAGTCAGTGGTAATGACAATGCAATAAAACACTTGCCGGAAACAAGAATTAAACTAATCTGTCCAAAATGCCACTCATCTTCCCATGCCAGAGGGATGCTTAGGGCTTGTCTCCACTGCCCCCTTCCCCATTCAGTTCTCCCCAGGTCACAGTCTGGTTTGTGCCCTGTCAAACTTTGTGGCCCTGTCAACACACCCACTGGAGTCCAGCATAGACTTCAGGGTAGATGCTTAGCAAGGGCTGGTCTTGACAATATGTGGTACATTTTTACCCCATTGCTGCAAAATGAAGAGCTGGAGAGAGCTCCTGAGCACTGTGACAGTAGCACAATGCACCTTTTTCCCTTAGTGTAGAACACTCCTATCACTGTGGGCTGCAGCATTGCTCTGGCTGGTGAGTTTTGCCTTGTGATTTCTCCCACACACCTTTTTTGTGCTTAATAAAATAAGAAACAACAACAAAAAAAATCCATCACAATGCAAAGATACTGAGTTTTCAGTCAGACAACTCTGCTGGCAGGAGCTGTGTGATGCCCACATTTGGCAGAAGTGTTATTAATTTTAATGTAAGCATCAGTGCAGGAAGTGGGAATGTAATTGGCCATTAATGTTGTTTGCCTGTATGCAAAATAAATTATTTGTTGCCCAAAGGGCTTCTAACAGGAAAATAGATTTCTGCTAATGAGTTGCTCAGAAATGCTCGCCTTTGTGAAGAGGTAATACTTCCATGTGCACTGTGGTCCTTCTTTTGAGGTGAAAGAGAGATGACTGAAGGCAAAGCTGTTGTGTCAGGATCACCACAGTGAGCACAGGTGTTGCTCCCAGGACTGGCAGAGCTGAGGCTCCCAGGACCCTGCCCCTGGGCATGGAAATGCAGCTCTGGGAATCCCAGTGGTGCCTTACCAGGCTGAGTCTCTGGCTCCCTTAGGATGCTTTGACAGCTCCCACTGGACGCTTGCCTGGGCTGTTGTCACTGAACACCTTCAGAATGCACTTGCCCCCAGATGCAAACCCACTGGCACTGCACCCCTGGGGCCAGGGAAGCCTCCGTGCCCAGCCAGGAGCTCAGTGTCACTCCCAGAGCAGCCCTGTCCAAGCACTGAGGCTTGGTCATCATGGACAACTCTTCCTGTAAGGGGGCCTTACAGCTGGGGACTTTTTTTAAGCTTTGGAAACTGAAACTAATTTTTTAAAGGTACACTTTCCTTTAAATTGGTAGATTTTGGCAATAGGATTTTTTTATTATTTTATTTTTCTTTTCTCCTCCCTCCACATGTTACAAACCAGCGTTTTGGGGAGGTGTCCCTGTGTTTTCCATTCATCTGTCTCTTTTTCTGAGTCTCTGTAAAAGTGAATCAATGTCTTGTCTGTACAGTAAGTCTGCTTGTATGCATAATGAGAAGTTGAGCTGGGTTGCTGTTCTGTACAATTAGTGTTTCCACTGTCATACTGCAAACAGCACATATTGCACTCCTGTGCCACTGTAATCTGCATCACTGTTGTACTCAAGTCAATGAATAAAGTTTGGAGCTTTATTCTTAATTTCTGGATTCATGTTGCCTCATTTATTTTGGTTTTTCTTTTTCATTTTGCAGAGTTATAAGAAAGTTCTCTTACAAAATTAGGAAATGCTCTCAAGGAGAGCTCTCAGAGAGGTGAGATATGAATGATAAAGGCAAGACAGGAGAAAGTAAAAGGTTTGAAAATTGTCACAAGGCTTCTTGTAACTAAGCCACTAGAAATAGAAAGATAGAAAATAGATTCATGTAAACCACATAGAAGTGTTATTTTTGTTGTCAATTGATATTTAAAATGACCTGAGATACCAGCAAGGTGAAACAGACGGTGTTGTTGTGTCAGCTTCAAAGGCTAAATTGTTTCCTTTCTTGATGTTTGCAAATTCAGCTAAAATGTTATTCCCCATCTTGAAAATGTTTTATATAATGTGTTGGCTTAATCATCTAGAGTTTAAGCCTGCCTAGCCTGGTGTGGGTGTGGAAGGTGGGGGCTGGTGCCACCCAAGGGAATTGGGTGTTTATCACACCCATCCTGTGCTGAGCTCCTGGGGTCCGGCAGAGCAGGGTGGCGGCAGAATTGAGCACACAGCCCCTCCAAGGATGGGTGCAGCACAAACCCTGCACAGTCCCTGAGCCTCCAGAAAGCCCCTGCAACACCAGGATCTGTGCCCTGCTGATACCAGGTTCTCCATCTTCTCTCTCAGCCCTCTGAGGCTCCTCCCTTGCCCTGCCTTGATGTTCTGCACAGGTTCTGCCTGTGACAAAGGTAAAGCTTCCCCAGGGCTTTACTTCCATGTGCTGTGTTGAGTGTTTAATGGCTGAGTCTCAGATGAGATGGGGGCTCAGGTTCCTGCTTGGAGACCAGCAGCTGGGGAATTTGATACCACTGTGAAGTTACCCTTTAGCAAGGTTCATACCTGCCCTGTTCACTTCCCAGGCCATGCCTGGATCTTTGCTGTGCTCTGTGTGTTGTGACTTGCACAAGAGAAACTTCTCTCTGAAAAAATCCAGCAAAACAGCCTGGTGAAGGTTAGAGGAGTCCTTACTTTGGATTGCATCTCTGGGCATCTCCTGTCACCCTCCCTGGGTATCTTCAGTCCTTCAGGATGTAAGGAAGTCTGTGCATAGAGTACCTGCTTAAAAAACCACAAGTGTAAGTCTATGATTTGGCCTTGCAACTTCTCTTGAAAGTTTCCCAAGCACAGAAAAAACTCAAAACCCAAAATCTCCCTTTTGAGTTTCTTGAAAGTCACCAGCTGGCAGCCTGCTCCCTCCCTGTGACCGTGTTCACTGGGGTCTGAGGATGAGGGAAGAGATGAGGATCTGACTCCATGTTTCAGAAGGCTTGATTTATTATTTTATGATATATATTATATTAAAACTATACTAAAAGAATAGAAGAAAGGAATTCATCAGAAGGCTGGCTAAGAATAGAAAAAGAAAGAATGATAACAAAAGCTTGTGTCTCAGACAGAGTCCGAGCCAGCTGACTGTGATTGGCCATTAATTAGAAACAACCACATGAGCCCAATCCCAGATGCACCTGTTGCATTCCACAGCAGCAGATAACCATTGGTTACATTTTGTTCCTGAGGCCTCTCAGCGTCTCAGGAGAAAAAATCCTAAGGGAAGGATTTTTCAGAAAATATCATGGCTGCACCTCCCTGCAGCAGCAGCTACAGTGAAGTGCCAGCCCTGGGACATGTCCTGCCAGCTGGACATCCCAAGCAGCAATTCCCTGCTGGGGATCTTTGCCCTGGCAGGGTTATGGAGCAGTTGCTCCACCGCAGCCTCCCCCAGACCAGAGCATTGGGAAAATTATCCCTGACTGCACTTCTGTGTGTAGAGCAAATTCACAAGGAACTGTTCCAGTCATCAGCCCCACAGTGTGACAGTGCCAGCCCACCTAAGCACATTTTTAATTTCTCTCCAGTTAAATACACAAGCCCACTGAAATCTAAGTCTAGGATTGCTTTTTCTTTTTTTTAATTGTTAGCCCATTTCCCCCTGCTCCCCTCCTCCCCACAAGTAATGTGAAGTTTATGACCCCTGAGTAATGACTGTGGAATGCTCTGCATCCTACAGCCATCTCGAGGCATCTGGCAATGGGAATCTTCACAGCATGTAAAAAATACACAGATAATACCATTGTAAATAACTCAGATCAAAACAAGTCAAATGTCAATGCTAATTTGCTGTCAAGTATAGCCCAAGACCACTTCCTCCTGCAAGAAGAGAGACCCAGTTCCCAAGTGTGTCTTGCTCCCCACCAAAAGAAGCTTATTCTCCACCAAAAATCTCTCCAAACTCTGAATTAACAAGAGTGGAGATTTTTTCCCCTTTGCTGTTTTGTTTTTTCTCTAGCTTTTGTGCCTGTCTGCTGCAGAGTCCAAGGCTGGGAAATGAAACTTCAGTTTTGCCTGACATTTTTCTATTGTAAAAAAAGGACTCTTGGGAGAGATATTTACTGTTTTCTATGGCTCAGTCAGAGGGCAAGAGAGAAAAGTTGTTCCAGGAGTCCCCATTACAAAGCATTTTTTCACATAGGCTCACTTTTATTTTTTAAAGGCTGGGAGATGAAAGAGCCAGCAGCCCTGGAACAGGAAGTTTGCTGTACATCCAAAGGTCAGGTGGGTCTCAGACAGTCACTGCTTCCAGCTCTTTTGTGTACACACTGCAGATTAAAATGGACATCCCAGGCTGCATGTAGCCATGGCAGTGATGGGGGCCCACGGGTTTGGGGGGAAAGGAAGAGAGGGGAAGCAGGGAAGCAGCAGAGCACAGCCTCTCCTCAGGCTGGGATTTCATAAGACAAAGCACTGGGTGGCTGTTCAGCCAGCTTAAGGTATTCCCACGCCCCCACAGCTTTTCCCTGCCATCAGATATGTCAGCATGACTGCTTGTGGGGTCACTCTCAGTGACATTCGGGAACTGATCCTTCTTAGAAAAACATTTTTTTACTTTTTATTTCACTGCACAGCGTTGTTGGGGTTTTTTTAATATTTTTAAACCGAGTCAGTTCCCTGCTCCGAGTGTATCTCCCAAAATAATTGTGCTGGGCATGAAAAATGGGGTGGGCACCAGTGAAGAGTGGCGTCTGAAGGAAAAGCAGAGCACAGTGAACAGCCAGTGATAGTGCACTCTGTGTGTCAGGAAATCTGTCTCAAGTCCATGGCAGAGAGGGCAGCTGGTAGCATTCCCCTTGTCCCTGCCATTCCAGCAGTGCCAGCACACCTTCTGTGACTGTCCATTGGAAGGGTGGCATTGTCTCCAGGGCCTTTGAGGGTCACACTGCAGAGCCAGGTGTGTGCCAAGTCATGAGTGTTTCAGCTGCTGCCCCAGTATGAAAGAGGGAAGGAAGGGAATGGACTAAACCCCACCTTCAGCCTGCACCTTCTGGAGGAGAAGGCTGTGCTGCTGGCAGGGGAAGGCAGGTGCACACCCTGAGGGTTCCATGGCCTGTGCCAGGCTGCTGTTCAGGGCAGGAGCTGGGACAGAGCCCTGCCAGGCACACTTGCTGTGTAATGTAATGTCTCTGCTAAAACTGTGGCAGGACTCTTTGCACATAGGTCAGGAGAAGATGATCTCTGCAGAGCTGAGTTCCTCCCAGTGAAATTCCCAGCCTCCAACGCTGGCATGAGTAAGGGGCTGGATGTAAATGAATAGAGCATCCCTGGGCAGCCAGTGGAGAAGCATCAAAAGGTGAGAGAGGTCTGACAGGAGCAGACTGACACATTTGGAGGCTGATTTTGCTGCTTGGGCTCTCCACACTTCTCTATTTCCCATAATTTGGGCTATCCCAGCCCCCACATCTCCAGGCAGTGGAGGGGAGAGTCCATGGTAGAACCAAACCTCTCTGCAGGAGTAGCCCAGCAATGGTGCCAGAGGGAAACAGGGCTCCCCCTTGACTGCCTCTCCTGGATTTAGGCTAGATACTGCAGGGGAGACAAAATGCAGCTGACTCCATTCAAGGAGTTCATTGACACAGGCTCTGAGGCTTTATGTGAACCAAAGTGTTTGCTGTGAAGCAGGAGACAAGGTAATAATTGAATCAGGGCTCACAATGAATGAGCTGCTGCTGAGAAATGCCTCCTTTACAGCCCTGATAGACTCAGATGCTCAATGACTGCCAGGAGCAAACTCTGTGGTATCTCAGCTCTTACCCTAATTACCATTTACAGAGGAGTTGCTAGATGAATGAGGACTGCAGTATAAAGGACTTTAGTAAGATTTATTGATGGGACTACATAAATAATTCCCCTTGCAATGATCCATTTAAGACCACAGATATTGTGGGAGGAGGAAAGCCACTGTTTGATATTTTGAATGATTTTAAAGTGTGTGTTTTATTTTTATGTTTCAGCTATTGCTGTTCCCTTAAAAAAAAACCTCGCCCTGCCACCTAGGTTTGTGAAACAATAGTAGGTAATTGAATATAAGCTTCTTCTGAGGCCAGTAAATATTGGATGATAGAAATGATTCTATGATAACTGGTCTGCCATGGTGCTCAGGCAGCCCAGAGCATAATTCTTCAATGCCCTAATGTTGCTGTGACCTCTTGGCACTCAAAGTTGGCGTTTTCCGTAACTCACTAATTGTTCAGCTTCCTGAAAATTACGTGTGTGCTCTTTCTCCCTTGGGAGCCATCCCAATAGAGGACCCTTTGGAGATTTTTCCTGGGCCTGGCCAGTTTGAGTGAAAATGGAGGTGCCAACAGGGCAGGCAGATCACCTGGGGGGTAAAGCTGGCTGAAAGATTGACCCTGTGAAGAAAAAGTGAGTAACATTTAATCATATCAGCAGTTTAATCATATCATCATATCAGCCTCGACATGCAGCCAGCCCACTGCCAGTGCTGACACAAGGAAAGGGCTTCACCAAAGCAGAACTGAGCCCCCTGCAGATCCCAGGATTTGACTTCTTCTCCTCATGGCGACACCCAGGAATGCTGACCCCAAATTAACTAAACTTAAATAAACCAAATTTACTAATCATCACCCCAAATGCCTTTAATTGGGACATTAAAGATTAATGTTTAAAGATTAATTAATTGCCCCATTAAAGATTAAATCACTGTGGAATGGAGTAAACCAAAACAAATTTAAGACACTTGCAGTCTTAGTTTGGTAGGATATTCTGCAGGACCCTTGAGAGATACTAAAGCTGCTGTGGCTCTCCAGTCACCACTACTCCTCTGCTGTGTCACCTCCTGCTGCTGCAGCACTGATGCCTCTGAAGATGTCAACACTGTGTGCAAACACTTGCAGGTTACTTCAAGAAACGTTCCTTGGTGGTGCTGTGGCTTTGTGCTGAAAACCAAGAGCCACAACAACAGTATTTGGTGGGTGGCCAGTGAGAAGCAAGTGGGGGACAGAAGAGGCAAGATCTTTTGAAACAGCTTCTGAGAATTGCTTATCAGCAGAAACCTCATCCTGTAGCAGGAACCCACAGAGTGCCCGTGCTGCGTCTGTCCGTGGGGAGAGCAGCGAGGTGCATCCAGGCTGGGCCATGTGCACCTGCACAGCCCCTCCTGCCCCACACAGCCCGCTGTGGCTGCAGCTCTCTGCTCCCTGGGCATGGGCACATGGTGGCCTGAGCGTGCAGGAAGTGCAGGACACTCTTCCCTCCTGCCACATGCTAAAGGGTGACGCGCACACCATTGCCCAACGCAGCCCTCATGCCCCGCGCTCCTGGGCGACTCTCCCAGTTGCTCCTCTCCTCCAAAAAAAACCATTTCTGGGCACCTGGCCTGCACTGTGAAACAGCCTTTGTGTGATATTTTGTCAGCTACAAATAATTGAAAAAGGCCTACATAAAGTCCTAATTGTGTCACAGAACAGGCTCTTCAGTCATCCATCTTCCTATTAAACTTGTGAATTTCAGCTACTCAGCCCTGTTGGAGTTATTTTCCCCTTCCCCTCCTTCCTCTTTTAAGCTTCTATTTATATTCTCTCAGTTGTCTCTGCCAGAAGATCTCATGTGGATACATTAGGCCTTTTCAAAAGGAAAGTTGGATTACAGCGATTTTTCTCCCCGTAGGACACAACAGCTTCATCATTCATAACAGAGCAATACACTATAACTTCATTATAGATGGCATGAAGCTGGCCTATTTAAACAGAATACTTAATGATGGTTGGAAAGGCAGGAGAAATTCAGCTCCACAGCTCTGTGTGTGAAAAGAGAAACTGCATTTTTTTGGTATTTACCAAGGCAGATTTCTTGATTCTTGATTAAATCTCTTTTCACAGGAACAAAAAAAAAAAACAAGGGGGAAGACTCAACTGACATGGTTGAAACTTATTTATTACCTGGTAGTTAATTTCACTTTGGCAGGTAGTCTGGCATACCCTAACATCTAATATTTATAGCAGGAAAGGAAACTTGGACTGCTCCATAGTGCTCAGCCTCCAGTGAAACAATCTGCAGTTTATTGGTGCTGTAGGACCACAGGTTCTCATTCTTTCCCCTTGCCCCTCTCAGCAGTGCTGACCACAGAGACTCTGCACCTTGACTTTGACTGAGGAGAACTGGTTAGGGCCTAAAGAAAAGCTGCAGACTGAAAACCACTCTCTTTGGGAAATTGCCAGAATAAATAGCCTTCTGCAAGCTCACAGTTGACATCAGGCCACAGTTTGTGGTGATGTTGGGGGCGGCTTAAAAAATCCCAGTGAAAATGTAGCAAGACATAAAAATTAATCTTTCCTCATATTTTGATAAAATTAGTTTTTCTTCTCACCCAGCTAAGCTTTCCTGGTGCTGAAAGGTGCCAAGAGTTCAGCTCTGTCCAGGCAAGTCCTCCATCTACAGCTTGAGACTCCACACAGATTTTTTTTCTTCTGGCTTGGGAGAGATTTTGCTCAATGCTGGTTTACTGGTAAAACTTGAAAGAGTGGATGAAGTTTCTAACTCAGCTGAAAGCCATGATTTCCTATCCTATCCCCTCAAAAACAGGACCATGTTGCCATGAATTAGTATTTTGGTCACCTAAAGAATCACCAGCAAAGGCATCAGCAAAAGCAGATTTAATATGGAAGAGAAAGTGCAACAAGGTTCACTGGCAAGGTTTACTCTAGTAGTTCCTAGGTGATTAAAGCACACAGAGAAAAAGCAAACTAAAATCTAAAGTCAATTAATCTAAAATCTAAATCAATTCCGAAATTGTCCATGTGGAGCCTAGAAGGAGGGGTTGGGGAAAGGGTAAGGATAAAAAGGAATAAGGGGCACCCTCCCATTGAGTCACAAGGTTCACAGTGGACCCCCTTGCCAAACTGAGCCCCAGAATTCACCAATGGTTTAGGCCTAAAGGTTTAGCAGCATTTAAATTAACAGCACTTAATCAATAGCTCAAGTTAAACAATTTAACAAAGCATTCAGGTAGAATTTACTATAAGCACAAGAGCAACTCATAGGCCAAGCTTGCTTAAAAATCGAAAGCACTTAAGAGTCTTGGAGAGCAGCATTCCCAGTACACTTGCTATGCCATATTCACACCTACACACACACAGATCTAAAGGAGTCTGTGCAAGGTGTATCCCTGTGAAAAATCCCCCTCAAATTCAGGGAAAAACTCACATTGGATCCTTTGCATCTTCTGAACAGGTGAGAGAGAGGTTGAGTCTCGAGGAATTGGGGGTTTCAGCCCAGGATTTGTCAGTGTCTGGTGCTGGTCCTCCAAGAAGAGCAAAGGTGAGAGTTGGTGGGGCAGTGCTGGGGCAGCCCCTGTGCCCCAGGAGAGCTCAAAGCGCCTCCCTTTGGACTGCTAGGGTCACAAGAGACTTGGCTTTAAGTCATACAATATTCCATCCTGGCTGCAGTTCAGGTCAGTGGCTTTCTCTGAAAGTTCAATTACAAAAATGCTCTTCTACTTGGGCTGTTATTCAGGCAAGAAGAATAAGTTTCCAAGGCTGTTTGTAGAAAGCCTGAGTTCATTAGACAGCACTAATTCCTGGAGCAGCCAGTGTTTCTGATAAACTCCAGAGGAGCTCAGCCCAGCTGTTCCTCAAGGCCAAGACCTAAGGAACATTTCTGAGCTCATAGGCCAGGGGGCTCATGGAGGGATGATGCACCACCACACAGGGCTAAGTACACGTCAGAACTTTACATCAGAAACTCTTGGGAAGCTGATGGCCACATCCTGTGGTGCCTGGGGGTGTTACAAGCTGCAATGCAGGGCACTGATAATGGGGAGGTCTGCTGGTGTGAGCATCCCCATGAGAAGTTTGCAGGGAAAGGAACAAAGCATGCTTTGGGCTCCTCTAACTGATATTGAACATTGTCAGAGGAAAGCTGAGGGACTTCTCTGGAGTGGGGAGAGGGTCTGGGGTAGTAAAAAAGTACAAGGAAGAAATGGCTTCAGGAGGAACAAATGCTGTGGCTGTTGAGCACATTGTCTGGTCAGCATGCCTCCTACTTTGGCCACAGGAAGGTATTCTATCTGTCAAGGGAAAGAAAACAATTCAAGCTATTAGGACTCCCTGTAATTTGGCCTACAAGCAGCTTGGACTTAACAACTGAAAAGGAAATGTCAAATGATGGGAAGCCAAGAGAAGCTCATCAAAAAGACATCTGGTCCTGCTGTCCTTAATGGGAAATCCCCCCCTCCCTCCAGACACCCTCTTCCCAGCCATGCTCTTTTGAAACAGTTAATGTCTGAGAGAATCCAAAACATTGCTGGAATGTATCAGTGATGGAGCTTTTGTATGGCTGAGCAGCTAAACAGCTCTGGTTTTGTTTGTGTTAGGGTTGATTGTCTTGCCTTTCATCGGTGAAAGTCAGAAATGGCTGGACAGAAGTCAGTGGAGCAACAGTGGTCTAAGGCCAGCTTCAGCTGGGGGACAATTTGGTCACCTCTTTTACAGCTGGAATCATGACATGCTTCACAGGGAAGCAAAAACACCTCAAAAGAGGAGCCCATAGGCACCATACTTACAAATCATCCAAGGTGAAGGATTCATGCCTCCAACAGAGTATTTAAGTGAGCAGCTCTGCTGGAACAGCCATGCTGTCCCATCTGCCTCTCTGTTTCTTCTGGCCCTTTTTCCACTGACTGAAGCCTGGCAGGCTGCCAGTGCCTTCCTGGAACCAAGGAACAAGTCTGGGCTGCTAAAAGGCACCCACAGGGTCTACCTCTGGGGAAGAACTGCTGCTCATGCTCCTGAGGGGGTAGCCCAGGATCTTCAACGTGTTTCTGCCCTCAGACACGTGGCAATGCCATTTATCACAGCCTCTCCCAGAAAATCATGTTCCCAGGGCCTTGGTGCCTCCGAGTTTCAGCATGGGATGCAGAGTGTTTGATCACATGAATCAGGACAGTCGGCAGGGTCCAGCTATTCAGATCTCCTTAGGGAATGAGCAGAGGACTCCATTCAAATTCCCAAAACCAATTATTCCCTTCATCCCTTGAATCAGGAAATCTGGAAAACCAGCAGGATCCAGCAGATGAGGGTTCAAAGACATTGATGGGAGCTCCATAAACATCCTGAACTCCTGCCAGTACTCCCACCCAAAAGGAAGACTGGGGGGACTTTCAAAGAGGCAGCTGAGCTGTGACTGATGATGGCTCCATCCAGTCCCAGCTGTGTGTTCCCAGCTGCTCAGTGATCTCCTCCTTCCATCCAGCTGCAGCTGTTTGCCATTTACCTGGTACTGTCCCAATCCTGCCTGGCTCCACTGCAACCCAACTCATCCTCCCCAGGTGGGACAAGAATGTGCCATTTTAGTTTTCTGTCATTTCAGCGTGGAAGTTGGTGCCATAACAGTGAAAATGGCACTGGAAAGAGAGAGATAATTTGGCCAGAAGCAGTGGGAGGACAGAGACTTCTCCCTGTCAGAGACAGCAATGTTGTTTTGCTGGCTCAGCTGTCCCTAGGTCCACAGGCTTTGTTGCTGTTCAGAGGGATCCTCAAATGGGCAAAAGGAATTCTCTCACCTCAGATTATTGTCAGCATGACATTATTGAAGCCAGGGACTCCAAAGTGAAGAAGTCTTTGGCTTCCTCATTTCTTGGCATTTTGTAGGACACACCTCAGCTTTAATTTCAGCTCAGGCCACCTCTGCTCAAATCTCTCTGAAAAAGTTTTATGTCTGCTTGACCACAACTGTGCACTACTACACCTTCATCTACGTGGGGACCCAAGATGATCTCTGGAAGCAAAGAGGACACAAGGACACCACTGATCTGAGATCTCCCTGCTAACCCCAGTCTGCCAAGCCATCTTATTCCTCCATCTGTCCTCCAGGTGCCTGCACAAGTGGAGTATTTGACACAACTTCCCTTCTTTCAGGAGCTTAACAGAACCAAGATAACTCTATCTCTGACTGAACTCGGTCTTGTTGAGTAAATTCCTGAACTAGGTTTTTACAGCATTGACAAGTGCATGGGGAAGAGAGACAGAAAAGCCTCATGAAACAACATACACACTTCAAGTGTGGAGGAAATTTCTACCTTTTGTTCTGCTAGATGGAATATTTTCCCTGAAGAAAGGAAGAAGTCTGGGGACTGCTGCAACTGGAATATCTGAGCAATATCTGAGAGAAAACACCCCAGAGAGCAGCTCTGCACTTTCCAGGTCAGGTGTGGCTCTTCCTGACAGTCTCCACCAAGCACAACTCCCCTGAAGTCAGTGGAGGGCACCTGCACACAAGTTCTCAAGGCAGGGTTCCTTTGCTTTCACCACAGAGAGGTCAAGAACCTTCACCACACTTTGTGCCAAGCTTAAACCAGGGAAAAAGCAAAGTGCAAGCAAAGAGAAGAAAGCCATAGCAAAGATTTAGACAAATATAGACATTAAAGACTTTGCTGATGCAAAAGGTAGGTGTAGTAATCAATAATAATAATCAACAATATTAATGAAACAATGTACACCTGCACAGGGTACTTAGGGAAATTAGAAAAGTGTTTAGCATTTCCATTGGAGAAAAGAGATGATTTGGATTATGCTACTACACAAGGTATTTAGCAATTACAAAAAACAATTACAAATCATTGTAATTGTTCACAGAGTTCATTTAGGCTTCTAAATATATTCTTGATTCCTGCTCTGTTTCACAGGAAGCAAAAGAGCTTAAAGGCAGTAAGTCCAGAGAAGCAGAATGACATCAATTGAAAGCCACAGCATAGTACAGGGAAACTTTAGCCAAAAGTGCCAGTTTCACTAGCAGCCAGACTGCCTATCAGTACAGCATAAATATGCAGGGAAAAAAGGATCAAAACATGTCAACTGCAGTATGAAGCTCTGCACTGAATGATAGGATGTCAGCCACATAAAAAAGGGATTAAACAAGATGAGCTTGGCCCTCCAGGGTTTTCACACCTGAGTCATCATTAATGACAGTAATCATCATCATTAATAAGCATCACTAATAATAAGAAGGAAAAAGGCAATGAATACATGGGTGTACAGGTAGATGGTTGTTATTTTATTGGCTTCAAGAAGTCCCAGCAGGAAAACCAGTTTGCTGTGTTTGCTCTACTTGAGCAAAGTGGTAAACATCTAGATTTCAGCACCAACACTGGGAACATTAATTCCTCATTCTAAACAGGGTCTGGGTATTTCCCAGTTTTATTAAAACCCAGAACACAACAGCCTGTTTGAAAAAGAATACTGCCAAGTATTTTAGGTACTTCCTACTGCAAGAAGAAGAGAGCAAACAGGAAGAACTTGTATTCCTCTGGCATTACTCTTTGGTCCATTGTCACTTGTTCAGCAATTGCCATGGGCCTAACCAGCAGTCCTGGAATTCCAGAGCATCCTTATCATGGGAAGGGAAGGAAGGGACAAGCAGGGAATGTAAAGGCTCTGGGTCCTGAAGACAGGAATCACAGGTATCTGACATTTTGATATTTCAAAATCATCTTTAATTAGTTTGTGTAACTGGTATTATCCTTAATTATCCTGGCTCAGTTCAGAATGCCTGCTCACCTGCTTCAAGATAGAGACACACCTCAAAGGTTTGCAAGGCCAAGGCCCACCCTGCTAGATTTTGAAAGCTATAGCCAAGAAACAGCTGGGAAGAGCCCTAGGAGAAGTATTCCTACATGGCAGGCACATTTATTTATTTTTCTCCATTTACTGCAGACTATCTGCTTGCTGGATATGATGGTTCAGGCACTTGGCTTTCCTGTCTCCTTGTGTGGTGGGTGTGCCCTGGCAAGAGGTGAGAGATGCTCCAGCCTCAGCTCCCTTGAGTGGCAATAGCTCTTTATGCAGCCTTGCTCTTGTATGGAGAGCTCCCATGTGGCCCAGGTCACTTTCTGGTTCCACAGAGCTCCTCTGAGGGTGTCACCCCCACCAAGCACTGCCTGGCAGGGTGGGGACAGGAGGGGCACACAGGGACCCAAGGAGTGTCAGGACAGGGCTCTTCCATCCAGCCTGGCTGCTTGCTCTCCATGTGAGCCAAGAGAACTGGCTTATGGCTATTTTCAGAAAACGTAAGGAGGGCCACATGATGGAGCCTTGGGGTGCAGCAGTGACATTTTCCAGGCTACCTTGGACCATGGATGTCAATGGTTTGTGGGCTGACAGGTCCAAAACCTGGCAAATACAGATTCTGTGAGCCTTCTGTTGGCTTTACCTTACAGGTACCAAGGAGAGCAGTTCATTTTCTAGGTAATGGTTGCATATTTTTCCACAGGAACACTGGAGCTGCACACCCAGATCAGGCCCTTAGCCTCACCTCTTGCTATAAAGGCCCTGTAATAGACAGGTATGGCTCCCTAGTCCCCACACCAATGTTAATTTTGAAGATAAAATTTCCCCTCTAACCCTCATAGACTTTGCTGTTTGTTACTTTCAATGTTCTCATTATTGATATACACAGTAAATTCCTTGAGTGTCTCCACAACTTTAGCCTGAGGTCAGACTGTCACCTGTGCCTTATATTGAGGTCAGACTGGATGCCCACTTCTCCACGTGTGACTATTTGTGCACTTTGGACATGATATTTCTGGCTGCCACGGCAGAAATCAGGCAAAAATGTCACTGCAGCCCAAGGAGAGGGACACATCCCTGTGAGACTGGCTCTGTCCAGGAGCCAGGTGCTATCAGGAAACCTTAACAAAATCACTGGAAAGAAGAGTGCACATTCAGTGGCTCCGGATACAGCTACCCCAGCGTGGAAGGAGAACCCAACTTTCCAGCCTGCCAGCCCCGAGCCCAGGTGTGTCTGCCAGGCTCCTGCCTGGGCTCATGGCACCGGGACCACCCATGGCTATCCCGGGATAAGAGGGGCCTTTCCCAAACGTGCCCAAAAGCGTGGGCCTTCCCCAAGCGTGCCCAAAGCCGCACTGCAGCCAGAGGTCAGCATCCCAAACACGGAGCATCCGCAGGAGCCGCTCCCCGCTTCATCCCAGCGCCCGGTGCCCGGCGCTTCTCCTCGGGGACCGGCCCCAAGCCCCGGGCAGGGTCGGCTCGGCGGTCGCAGCTCTCTCCCCACGGCAGAGCCGGTGCCGCTGGCAGCCCGGATCCCGGAGCCGATCCCGGAGCCGATCCCGGCCAGCTGCGCGCCTCGGGGCGGGGCGGGCGGGCGGGGCCGGCCGGGGCTGCTGCTGCGATCGGAGCCTGCGGAGCGGGGCCGGGGCAGCCGGCGCTGCTGCTGCTGCTGCGAGCGGAGCCTGCGGAGCGGGGCCGGCCGGGGCAGCCGGCGCTGCTGCTGCTGCTGCGAGCGGAGCCTGCGAGCGGAGCGGAGCGGAGCCGTGTCCCGGAGCCCTCGGCGGTCGCTGCGCTGCGGTCTCGCTCATCGCCATGGAGAAGTACAAAGGTGAGGGGATGGGGGCGTCACGCGTGTCCGTGTCCTCGCTCGGGGACCGCCGAGGGCTCTGGGGACCTGCGGGGCGGTGAGCTTTGGGGGTGACAGACCCCTGACACGGGCTCCTGAGGAATGCTGTCCCCCCGCGTGGGAAAGCGGCGCTGGGATGCGGGAGCAGCTCCCGAGGCGATGCTTCCCGAGAGTGGGACCGGGATCGGCTGCGGGGAAGGGTCCCTGTGAGAGCGGGCTGAGCACGTCCTGGGGCCGGGAGGGGCTGTCCCGCCAGCGGGACCGGCGGGGAGAGCGGGGTCCCGCTCCGCCGAGGAAAGGCGGACAGACGGTGGGGACGGGAACTGGCTCCGGGGGACGCGATCTCCGCCCTGGGGCCGGGGTCAGCTCGGGCATGGAGGGGAAACGGTGCCCGCCCTGGGGCCGAGATCAGCTCGGGGATGGAGGGGAAGCGGTGCCCGCTCAGGATCAGCTGGGGATGGAGGGGAAGCGGTGCCCGCTCAGGATCAGCTGGGGATGGAGGGGAAGCGGTGCCCGCTCAGGATCAGCTGGGGATGGAGGGGAAGCGGTGCCCGCTCAGGATCAGCTGGGGATGGAGGGGAAGCGGTGCCCGCTCAGGATCAGCTGGGGATGGAGGGGAAGCGGTGCCCGCTCAGGATCAGCTGGGGATGGAGGGGAAGCGGTGCCCGCTCAGGATCAGCTGGGGATGGAGGGGAAGCGGTGCCCGCCCGGGATCAGCTGGGGATGGAGGGGAAGCGGTGCCCGCTCAGGATCAGCTGGGGATGGAGGGGAAGCGGTGCCCGCCCGGGATCAGCTGGGGATGGAGGGGAAGCGGTGCCCGCCGGCTGGGGGAGCGATGGGGAAGGTGCGGGGCAGCGCGGGCAGGTCCCACCCGGGGATGTGAAGTCCCTGAGTACCTGCCCCGGGCACGGGGTAGGAAGCGAAGGAGAAGGAGGGAGATGTGGGAAAATTGCACGTTTTATCTGATCCGGCCATCGGGACCTTCTTCTGCCACTTAAAAGCAGCGGCTTGTTGCGTTTCTGGAGCCGCTCGGTTGTCTGGCATTGCCCGTTCCGTCTTTGGTCCTAAGCCGCCCATCTGCGCGGGCTTCCCACCCTCCCAGGCGGAAGAGGCACGACGTTGAGTGTCCTGTTTTCTAAACGCAAATAGTTTTGGTGGTTAGGGAGAGGGTAGGTGAGCAGCTCCCAGCCTTCTCCCTGGCAGGTCTCATCCGGGCTGGCTGTCACCCACAGCCCATTTACATCCCCTCAATCAATGGCTCTGGCGCTTCCTGCGTGATGCTGCTCGGTCCTGAGCACAGAGACTGGCACATCCCAGGTCCGTGCTGCTGTGGGCACTCCTGGGCTCTTTCCAAACATGAGCTCTCCTTGCCAGCTGAGGCGGGAGGAGGTGGGATGAGGTGCCCGGCACGGAGCACTCGGATGTGTGTGGGTGCTCTTTGATTTCTGCTCCTGCTGATGTGCAGAAACCTCCCCTGGAGGAGGCGGATCCACCCCTTGTGCAGCAGGAGTAAGGCTGCGGTAAATTTTACCTGTTGGGAGGAAATGGGACTCTCCTTGTAACTGCTGTCCTCCTCATGGAACTCGAACATTTCAGTGGGGAACTTGGTACTAAACAAACGTATTTCTGGCAGACCCCATTTGTACTTATTACTGTCAAGCCAGAAAGGTTTGCTTACACCTCAGTGGATGCATTTGAGCTAATAGCTCATTTCCTAACGCTGAGGTATCATTTGTGTGAAGTTGACTTTTGCCAGGACTGGGTGTTTTTTTCACTGTGCAATACTTTAGCATTCTGACAGGGCTGGCACTGTGCTGCCAGTTGCATTTTGATCCTTTTCCTCCTTACAACTGTGCCTGATAAGCACAATAATAACACACTGCAAAAGCGATCTTAAGGATTATATTACAAATCAAATATTGTGTAGTTGGTTTGGTTTCTTTTTTTTTTTTTCCCAGCCTGGCAGGGTCTGCACAATTCCATTCAGTTCCAGTAGCAAAGCAGTAGATTCATTAAGATTCAGCTATGTTTTGTATAATTTCTTTTTAAATATGCACACTGCTCCCTCAGAGCAGCGGGGATGTTCTGCACATGTGTGATGAATAAATAGCGAGCACAACTGATGGCAGAGCCCTGCCAGGGCTTTTTTGTGTTGGTGTGGGAAGAGGGGTGGTAATGAGGCACCACCAGCCCTGTGGGGCAGCCAGAGGTGACAGCACAGCTGGGTCAGTGCCTGGGAGGTGTCCCCAGTGTGGGGGGTGACCTGGAGCTGCTGAGGTGTGGGGGAAGGCTGGGCCGGGGGAGTTGGGAGCCTTGAGGAGCAGGTGGAGAGGGCAGACAAGTGGGTTGTTATTCATAAGCACCAGGGACATGTGCCTGTTCTGGTGGGGATAACTTGTTGATGCCTTGCTATGGGAAGTCTTCATCCTTGCCACTTGTGCTTGTGCAGGGAAATCCTGGAATGATAGAGGTGGATGGACTCAAAGAGGGCTGTTGAGCAATGAATTGGTGTTCTGGGAAAATGAATTTGACTACAAAATCTGTCCTACTGCTTATGAAATTAAGTTTGCAATCATCAGCAAACAGCAGCATCCTTCCATTCACCACGGGCAGGGATGTGCAATAATCCAGACTCTGAGGTGGCACGTGCAGGTGTCTCTGCTGTTTCAATGGAGGTGAAGCAGCCACAGGAATCCTGCTGGGTGGAGTGTGCAGAGCTGGGGTGGGAGGCTGGGGCTGGCAGGGTGGGACCCGTGGAGTGGGAAGAGCTCAGGCTGTTGGACTTGCATGGTGGGAAGTGAGGGAGAGATTGTGAAACTCTCCTGGGAATGGGTTTCCTTTCCCAGCCACTGCAAATGAGGTCACAAGGGCAGCTGCACAGGAGGACACTGCTGCCTCCTGACTCCTCTCAGGCTGCTGAAGCTCTGAAGGATAATCACGAAGTGCACAAGGCGTTGTTTTTTTTCCTGCCAGGCTGCCCTAAAGAATGTCTGCTGTTGGTGAAGATGCTGTTTATAAAGGCACCTTCTCCCTGTGATTAGGAACTGTGTGTGAGGCAGAAAGAGCAGCAGACCCAGCAGCCCAAGGGGACAAGAGGGAGGACTGCAGGGTGGTCACTGCAGTGACAAGGACAGAGCTGCTGGTCTCTTGCTCCTCCTCTATTTCCTGTGAGTGCTCTCACCCCCTTCCCATGTGTTTTGCCTTTGAATATGGCAACTGTCCCAGCCTGTGCTCCCTGTTCTAGGGGCATTATGGCTTCTTGCCTGCTCCTTACCACGCTTGTCAGACATGGCTGGCTGGTCTGTGACCAAGCATCTGCAGACCCCAGGAGGTGCTGAGGGCACTGTTGCTGCTGAGGGATGTGCTGGGGACACCTTCATTTACCTGCCATCTCTGTCAAGTGCTCTCAGACTGACACCCCTGTCACCTCAGTCATGGGTGATGCAGCCCTATGTTCGTAGTCTAAAATGTTAAGTGATGTGAGCATGGAGAGTTTTGTAAAATTATTACTGTGTTTTAAATGTGTTAGAGGTCTGTAATGGTAATCAGAGCACCTTCCAGCCCAGTTCTTCAAAGAGAAGTGTTTGGCATTCATGTTTTACTATCTCTGTTGAGCAAAGATTCAAGCTTCACATTCCTTGTCAGAGGGTCCTTGGGAATGTTTGCAGTGCTCCTCCAAGGAGATGAACATTGTTTACCCATGAAGGAGAGGTTGTCTTCTTAACAGAAATCAACATGTTAGTGTTGATAAGGAGTAAAATGGTGACTTGGTAGAAAGAAGTGTTTGCTTGCTAAGTTAACATGTTTTAACTGGGAGGGCAAAGGGGATGGGTCTGTTTAGGACTAGGGCACATGTTCTTGCACATACAAAGGGATATGCTTGGGGTTAGACTGAAGAGTGGAGACATGAATGAAGGACAAACCCTGGTAACAATCTGAGGTGCTTTATAAACTGTTGTTAATCAGAGCTGCAAATGGATTGATTCATATGAACAAAATCTGGTCTGTCTGCAGACATATGTGGTTTCTCCCCAGCTGATTGTCCACACAGCTGTTGTGTCTAACTCATTGTCTTGGTGTGGCAGCTGGAGAAAGCAGGGCAATGTACTGCTCTGTGCCAAACCCAGTACAGCTTCCAGCTGCTGGGCTGAGCCTTCTTTTAAATGCAGATGAAAATTAGTGTCATGCATAACCTCATAACATACACAGTAACTCTCACTTATGAGAGAGAGACCTTGCTTGGTTTTGGAGAATGGAAGAGGCTCTGTTGGGGAGTAGGCAGCAGGAGTGCAGAGTTGTTTACTCTGCAGGGCCTGAGGACATGAAGCTTTTTTTCTGGAACTGAAACCACAGCCTGTCTCAAACATCTGCCATGCCCACCCTTCCGAGCCATCCCACCTGTGCCAGTGCAGCCCTTCTGTCTGTTCTAGCACAGCTGCATTCCTTGTTCAGACAGGGCACACGAGGATGCTCTGAGCTGTGTTATGTGCACACAAGGCTCTCCAGTGCTCCCCACACCAGGACAGGCTCACTGCAGATGGGCTCTGGGGATGCTGGCTTCAGCCCCATTCCATCAGCAGCCATGGCCCTTGGGAGGTGTGCATGTAAATGCCAGGTTTGGGGGGCTCCTTTTGATACCCCAAAATGATCCCTGGGGATCCTCCATCTCTTGTGAGCAAGGGGCAGGGATCCATGGAGTGAAGGGCAAGGGAGCAGTACCCCTGCTGCTCTGGGGTCTGTGCCCCATCTGTGTCACTACCAAAATTGCCAAGAGCCCTGCTCCTAAAGCCAGGAGAGATGCTTTCTTCCTAAAAGAAGGGAAAATAAGAAGATAAAAGCTATAGCTTACAAGCTCTGAGCCTTTGGGCATCTGCTTTTGGAGAGCCCTAGACAAGGCAAGAGCCCTTCCTTTACCTTTGTGTGTAAGCAAAACCCTTTCCTCCCCACAGCTTCCCCTGTCCTGGGAGCTGGCTCTGTGTGCCTGGCTGGGGGCTGGAGGCTCTGCCTGAATGAGGGCATTGTTCCTGGGCTCTCACTGATGGCTTTCACTGAACACCCACAGCCAGCAGCACAGGGAGTGTCTATGCAAAAGTGCTTGTACTGCTCTAGCTGGGGCATGGCTGGCTCTGCCAGCTCCAGCAGCAAGGAGGGCTGGGGGCAGGCGGGCAACTGGGCAGCTCGTGAGCACCAAAGCCACACAGGCTTTACAATCTGAATTCTGGACACCTGCTCAGCTGCATACGTGTTCCTCAAGGTTTCCATCTCAACATAAAGTACATATGAAGGGTTTAGTGATTTGTCTGAGTCCTTAAGATTTCATGGCAAATTCAGGACCCAAATCCCAAGCTCCTTCATCAATGGCCAATGCTGTCCTTGCAACCATCCTCCCTAGATCAAGGGAAATTAGGGATGCTGTTCTTTTGAGAAGTCTTTGTAAACTCTAATTTGCTGTACCCTGTGGACAGGAGGATTAATGTCATGCAGGGAAGTGCATCTTCAGGCAATAGCAACCAGAGAGCCCAGAGCTGTAGGGGACGTCTTGGGGAACCAAAATTAAGAGGTGCACCTATGATCAGAGGGGATGCAGAGCATGTGCACCCAGGGCATGGGTGTTCCTCTTTGAAGCTGTCTGGCTGAAGCACAGATCCAGACCCAACAAGTGAATTGGGATCCTACAGTCACACAGCCAGTTTGATGACCTGCATATTATTGTTTACTTCATCATTGCAGTTGAGTCATTTGTGCTTTTCTTTTGGGTCAACAGACAAGACAGACTGGTCCAGTCTGTGCAGCAGCCTGTCAGCACAGCTCTGTGGGTCAGAGATGAGTCTGACAGGGTCTTGTTCCAAGGAACTGCTGGTGCAGGTGCTCATGAGCCACTTCCTGGGGTGGTGGTGGATTGGGAAGAAGTGAACTGACAAATTCCCTGGTAGCAGCTGAGAGAAGGCATTTCCATTGGAAGAGCTATGCTGCTATGTGAAGAAGAGGGATTAAACTTCTTGCTGTGTGCCATGGTGCATGGCTAAAAACCTTGTGTGAACTGAAGGAATGGCTGTAGGAGCTCACAAACGAAAGAAGTGCTCAGCAGGAAGCCGCTAATACCCTGGTACCCGACGTTCTTACTATTTTTTTTTAAATAAAATTACTAGATTTACTTGAATCAGGGAGCAGAGCTTTAGGAGGGAAAAGCCTCCAAGACAAACAGGAGTTGCTCAGGGTGGCCAGAGGAGCTGGGGCCCTGGCACAGCTCGGTGCAGCAGTGCTGGCACTGTGCCCCCTGAGCCCAAACCCTGCTGGGACAGGGGACAGCCAGGGCTGCAGCCACCCAGAGTGGCTTCCCTTGGGGCTGGTGGGCCAGGCTGCGAGAGCAGCCCTTGCCTGAGGAGCTGGGAGCAGGGCAGTTCCTGCCACAGGCCTGGGAAATGTGCTGGGTTGGTCTGAAGTTCAAAGGACAAGGGCCAGGACTTATTAAAATACATTTCCCCTCCGCCCCTCCGCTGACCTATTGCTTTCTGCATGGGCAGAATTCCATAGAAAGCAAGCCTGAGGATGGTTTGGAGCATGGCAGTGTTGTCTTTGGTTGTAAACAGCTCTGTCTGGAAGTAAATATCTCAGAATTATGGGATCAGACTGAAACTCCCACATAACATACAGACTTGGCCACTTGCAATTTAATAAAAGTATTTCCCCTCCTTGGGTGGACTGTGCTCTGTGTTGCATAAAGAATTTCTGATGTATTTCTGTTTCTTTTTCTTTTTCTTTTTGCACTTTGGATCTGCTTAGGATAAAATTATAGCACAAATCTTAGAAAAGCCTGGGAAATAGGGATTCACAAGTCTTAGCTGGCAGTTTAGCCTGTGGGCTTCTTACTTCTGAGTGTAGGAATCTGCTCCAGAGATAACCAGGAGCAGTAACTGCCCCCAGCACTGGTGTGATGCATGTGAGGTTTTTTACTTCCTTTTGTGTTGTAGGAGACTGAATCTTTAAAAAAAAATCTTTCGATTCCCAATTTTGCTAATAATTAATGAGGCTTTCCAGAGCTGGCACTGAGTTTGGAGTGTAGAGGTGGCAGCTAAGCAGTTGGGATGCCTTTTGAAGAAGTTTGCATAACACTTTGGCAGCAGTGCTTTGAAAGAGGTGGGTCTGAGCCAGGAGATTCTTTTACAGTGTGTGCTGGAGCCCTTCCCTCTTGGCCTGAGTGAGATGGGGAGCAAGTCTTGGTCTGCTGCAAGGAGGGGATCTCTGTCCTGCAGCCTGTGTGTGCTCTGAGGCAGCCAGCCCAGGCAGGTGCTGAGGGGAAGTGTGTGTGCAGCTCCTGTGAGACGAGATAAGGTATCTGCAGAGGGATCTCTGATCCAGGGTCTCTCTGCAGATCTCATCATTGCTGTTTGTCACTGCAGAGAGTGACAGCTATTGAGGCTGGGAAGAACGAGCTGGCTCAAAGAGAACCTGAGTTGCACAAGGCCACATGATATCACAAGTGGCTTTTGCTGAAAGTCCTCCACAAGTGTGTGTGAAATTTGGGGCTTTCTTCTGCTGAGGAATGCAACCGAGCCAGCTGCAGCCTTCCAGTAGCACTGTCAGTTTGTCATCTCTGGAAGGAACCCATGGGTTTGTTCAGACAGTCCCAGTGCCAAGCAGCTCTAACTCTGATGGTCCTGCTGGGAAGGAGCTGAAATCAGTAGAATGCAGAGAGACTGTTGGGTGCCTGCTGGTAACAACAGGTACGTGGCTGTAGCACATAGGGGGCCAGCACTTGTGGGAGTTGGGGCTGAATTTAAAAGTGGAGATGTGGCCAGCCCAGACTTGTGCAGTGGCTTGTGGCAGCTGGAGGCTGTCTGCTCCATCCATCCACCCCATCAGCAGCTCCATCCAGGCTGCCTGCCTGGGGAGCACATCCTGTCTCCTCTGTGTAAACCCAGCATCTTCAAGGATCTTTTGTGTTCCACTGCAGTCTCTAAAAATGTGCCACGTAGTCTTGAGTGGTGGGAACGTCTGCTCTTTTTATTGTCATACTTTTCTGACTTTTCCCTGGCTCTGGGGAATGCAGCATCAGGCAGCAAGCTGGGATTGTAGTGTACAGATTGTACAGCGTTCAGTTCCACATCTGCTGAAGGATTGCTTGGTCCTGGTAGCTGCTGAAATGTGATAAAGAAGAAGAGAACACTCAGATTAATTGAGCTCAGTTAACAAAGCAGCTGAGCTGTCTTTACCTTGCTGTGGTTACCTGGGCAGAGGGGTGGGATGTGCATTCCTATCACCCAGCCACAGCCAGGGGTTTTTTCCCCCTGTTGGGAATTCAGTACACAAGCACAGGGCTGCATCTCTTTTGCTAAGAGATGCTTTTGTGTGTGAAGTTGTGTACACTAGGTCTGAGTGGAGGTGCCAGGCAAGCCTGGCTGCTTCCAGTGGTCAGGAGCCCTCCTCCCCAAGCCTGAGGTAACAGACAGCAGGGACACACTGGCAGAGTGGCTCTGGCTTCACCATCCACTGCTGCAGGGGTCTGGAGTCTCCTGGGCAGCAGGGTGGCTACGTGCTTTTCCTCCTGGATTTTTTCAGTCCATGTGGGTTGTTTACCTCATCTGGGACACGTTGCACTCGGTGCCTGGGGCTCTAGGTGTAGCCATAGCAGGGCCTGCAGGGGCTTTTGGAGTTCAGCAACCTCACCTGTCTCGTTGGAAGACAGTCACAAGTGCCCCAGAGCTGTGCAGTCACCAGTGCAATGTGCATGTGACAGTTTTGGACGGTTTTGGTTTTCTCCCACACCACTGTTTGTGCTCCACACTTATTTGTGTGTCTTGCTCCTCTGAGCAGCAGTGTCAGAGCTGAATGCAGCTGCTGGTGAGCCTGTGCAGGGTCACAGTGACCTGAAAGCCCTAAAAGCCAGTGCAGGGTCACAGTGACCTAAAAGCCAATGACCTCTGGAATAAGTCAGTCATGTCTGCAGAGCAGCTTCTTCACCCTTCACCCACCAGTTCATCCAGCAATGCCTCCTCCAGTCAGGCTGTGAAAAAGCTGTAGGGAGACATGAGGACTGAACTCTCATCATGGTCCTAACCAAGGGTTACTGGATTCTGTCTGTAACTTAAGTAATCATAACAGTAAGGAGTTAATAATATAATCAGTTTCTGCTCACACGGGCCTGTCTTGTTTCAACAGAAGTCAGCTACCAAACTATTTAGCAAAGCAACACTTGTAAATGATTTTTTCTTGAGTTAAGCATGGTATTATTTTATATAAACACAGATTTTCATTATTGCTTCAACTTTATTCTGTTTTCTCTCTACTAGTCGTGTTACAGGAAGCACACACAAATCCATGCACAGTCTCTTGCCTTTCTCTAATGAGCAGTGCTAGCTGATGATATTATCTAGTTGCCTATGTGCCACATCAGTTTAATTTGCTATAGCTAGAGTTTTGAAATTGTCCCCCTCATGAGATGATGCTTCTTGGAAACTAGGTTGTCTTCCAGTTGTTGAAAGGAATTATTGACTTGTTTGGTGCTGGCTGCCCTAATACAGTTCTGTGCAGACCATGTAACTGATTAAAGTGTGTCAGAAAATTATCAATGCTCCAAGTGTGGTTTGGCTTATGTTTGAGTCCATGTGAGCTCCAAGCTCTGGTCCTAGGAAAATTCACCAGTAAATCAATCACAAAGTGTATTAATTATGCCAACATATACTCTTGATTTCTGGGCTGTAATTGAACTGTAATTCTGTCTGACTGTGATCCACAGCCCTGGAGACGCTGCTGATGTGGTCTGTCATCCGAGCACTTGGATCATGGTGGCCTGTCACGCTCTCAACTCAACAGGCTCTTGCTTTAATCACCAGGAAATGCCAAAATACTGATGGACTCTCTTTGTATGGGTTGCACTGGTCTGTGCTGAGCCAGTGTGAACTGGCAGTGTGTGAAGCAGAGCAGACCTGAGTGAGGGTGCTTGAAGCCTGAGCCTGTTGGCATCCTGCACTGGTTAACTTCTGCCAGTGTAGTTTTCCTATCAGGTTCTTCCAACAGATGCTCTCTAAGTGTAGACGAGATCTATTTCTGGAAATTGAAGTGGGAGTTGGCAGAGTGGGGGGAAGTGAATGGCAATCAAAAGTCCCATACTTTATCCTAAAGGCTGAATTCCCACGTCTGGCTGAGAAGAGAAACAAATGCTTTCTAGACCCAGGAGGCTCAACATTCCCCGAAACAGAATGATTTATTTTTAATTCTGATAGTTCACTGGAGCTCTTAAACCAAAAGAGCAGTGACAGTTTTATTGTACTTAGAAATAAAGGCAGCAAGCTCTGGGCCATGCTGAGGCTGAAAAACCTGGAGTGCTGTAGGAAGGGAGAGGGCAGATTCATCCATTTGATCCCTGCTGAATCCAGCCCAGCCAGAGCATGGCCTGAATTGCAGGGGCAGCACCCAGAGGCAAGGTTTGGCTCTGGCTGGAAATCTGTGTGGAACAGCACAGGATTTCACGTTGGTGTTTCTTTGGATTGGCTACGTCAGCCTTCCTTCAATTCTTTGGCCTAAATAATGGCATCCCCTAAGCTTATATGCTGGTTTTTGTTTTGTTTTGTTTTGTTTTTCATTTGCTGCTGATACCATTTCAGCTATGGTCAGTCTTTTATTCTTCTGAGGGTCAGTTACAGCTCCCACAGGAATGCTGAAGCCATGGGGACTGACAGGAGCACAGATGGGCGTTGAGTACGTTGTGTGAGAGGGACTGAAGAACATAAATAGGGTGTCCTATTAGTGCTGTGCAGGGGATAAAATGGACCATCCTCATGGTTAACATAGGCTGTTGGCTGTCCCTTTGGAACTGGCATTGTCCCAGGGTAAGAGCCATGGACTGTTGGGTACCCCTTCCAGGTCACACATTCTTACACTTTTGGCTGCTCGGTGTCTCCATTAAAAATGTGTAGGTCTGGATGATGCTCCAGGGCTTTCTTTAAAGTATTCTTCTAACATTTAACCCTGATCAGACAATCTCACTCTGACATTCTGGTTAGCTACAAAATCTTTGCAGTTGGCTTTTGTTCCCATGCTGGATTGAGGTTTTTTTTGGAAATGCTCTGTTTCCAGCATATGTTCTTGTTTTTCCTGATAAACATGCATGTCTGTTGGCCCACATTTAGATGAGGTGGGAAGGGCCAAATTAATTCCTGGTGTCATTCCAGCATAGTCAGTGGGCTGACCACAAAGATCAGACTGGGTCTAAGATTTACACTGGATTGACTGCAAGTTTTACTAGTTTTTACTGATCCATTACCTAACTGTATCTCTGGTGCAATTCATAAAGATGCCTTTGAATTTAACATAATTAAAGCTGATTTGTTATAGAGGAGGGATGGAGAGCTGACAAGTCCTTAGCCAGGCAGACATGCTCAGAATTCCAGGTGCTAATGGCACTGACGTGGCTGACCCTTGCTCCAGACCAGTGTCTGGACTGTGTTAGTTATTTGGACCATGAAAGAGGAGGAGATTCTGCCACACTGGAGACATACTCTGTGAAAATGCAGCCAAATCATCTGTGGGCACTTCAGCAAGGACATTGTCACCTTCCCTGATCCTCTAGGCTGAAGCCTTTCCAGCTTCTGATGGAATAGTGCTGCTGGGAATGCTTGCTTATCCCAGATTCTGGGATGGAATTTCAAATTTTCTTTCACCCATTGATGGCACGATTGCCATTCCTCATTCATGCAGTTGTTTTTTTTGTTGGTTATTCACAAATGTGCAGGCCTGCTCTGCCATCATACTGACAGAAGGAAGGAAAATGTTCCATTTTGAATATGGAAAGGGAGGTGCTGCTTAGCACAGACAGAACTGGCTTCTAGATGAAAGAGTCAAATACCAAACTGTTTTGTTTCAGTTTGAGCAGGACAGGCTTTGATCTAGAGAAGATGACTCAGTCAGTAGCAGGGAGCAATTCTTTATAGTGCATTTAGAAATGAAACCTGGAGGTTTAGGCTATGATGGCTTTGACACATCAGTCATAGCATATATTATGTGAAAATGAAAACCATAAACATCTGAAATGAAGTGTGGAGGCTTTTCTGAAGAGAGAAAAAAAACCCCATTTCTGATATTGGTTGCCAAGAGTTTTCCTCAAGTCAGAAAGGACGGGGGGTGGGGTAAGATCATTCCAATTGCGATAGGAATAATGAGCAGTGTGGACAAAGCAGGAAGGGGAAAGACTTCCTGCAGTGCAGCTCAAGCCAGAGGTGGGGCCAGGATGAAAACTGCGATCTCCTGGCCTCAAGTCAGGCTCCATAATCCATCTCTGCTGCCTGCCCTTCACCCTGCCCCGGTGCCTCATCCCCTCTGTCACCTCTGACAGAGCTCTGGCTCAGGAGGCGGCCGCGCTCAGACCCTGCTCGGTCACTGAGCTGGCTCCTCTTGCACAGAGCAGGGATGGCCAGATCCCTGCTACTGAGCTGCTTTCATCCCGAGCCAGGTGACAGCCCTGATCAATGCAGCTGTGTTCTGTGGCACTGCAGCTGGCCAAACAAACACAGCTGCAGCACGCCTGGGTCTCTGCTGCACACCCGCGTGGAGCGAGGGCCCTGCGGCGTGGCCAGTGTCCTGGGGATGTGGTGAAACACATCTGGCTCCACACCACGGGCTGCTGGCAGTCCCCAGTGGGGAAGCAAAGTGTCACTGGTGCTCATTATTTCTGCAGCTTTATTCTACATCCAGCCCCTGATTCGTCATTTTGTTCTGCGCCGCTGTCCTGTGTAAGCTAACAAAGGGGTCTCTACCTGAAGAATGTGTCCTGGTTCTTCTTGGTGGCTGCATGCAGGAGGTGATGGGGGCTTCTTTGGCACAGTTGCCTTGTGAAGTATCCTGCTGCTAAGAGTTTGTTTCTGCTGAGGCTGAGAAGTTTATTTCTCCTCAGACTCGCAATCCCACCTCCTGCACCATCTCTGGCATTAGTTCCCCTTCTCACCAGCAGGCAACTCTTGATTTTCACAAGGTTCTTATTCTGCTGGCTTGACTTGACAGCCTGGGCAGTGATGGGAGCAGGAGCAGGGTGCTGGGGCAGGGAGCCAGTCTGTTGGGTAGCAAAGCTCTGTCAAGTGGGCTCACTTGGGATGCTGAAGATGTGCAG